>NC_047075.1:12306255-12618985 GCF_902459465.1 Asterias rubens | reverse complement strand
AACCCTTCCTTTCATTCTAAACATCCTTTGTCCTCGCCACTCCACTCCTATTGGTTCATAGCCACCAATATTGTTTCTGAAATAGGAACTTTGATTGGCTGTTATTTTCCCGCTTCTTTCTGGATCCTTTCCTTAATCCCTTTCCCCCTCTCTTTTTCTATAAATGGATATGTATTTGTTTGTACTTGTTTTATGCCTCTGAAGAAGGTCCGGATTGGATCGAAAGCTAAGGCCATCTACCCTATTCATTAAATATATATATATATACATATATAAATTTGGGGGGAGGGTGTTTATGGTTTTTTGGGGGGGAATATGAAGGAACATTGACGTTGGCGTGTTACACCACCCATAACGCAGCAACACAGTCCTGAGAGAGTTGGAATATTTTGAGTGGACTTTATCTTCTCCTTTTTATTTTCTTTGAGCGATGACACTTCTCCCCCACCCCCATGTAGTTTTGGGATTGGATGCAGCAGTAGTTACTGAGAGGGGTACATACTATTTATTGTATAATAGAAAGTTATGAAGTGGTAACTGGTAACAACCATAATAATTACTTCATAACTTTCTATTATACAATAAATAGTATGTACCCCTCTCAGTAACTACTGCTGCATCCAATCCCAAAACTACATGGGGGTGGGGGAGAAGTGTCATCGCTCAAAGAAAATAAAAAGGAGAAGATAAAGTCCACTCAAAATATTCCAACTCTCTCAGGACTGTGTTGCTGCGTTATGGGTGGTGTAACACGCCAACGTCAATGTTCCTTCATATTCCCCCCCAAAAAACCATAAACACCCTCCCCCCAAATTTATATATGTATATATATATATATTTAATGAATAGGGTAGATGGCCTTAGCTTTCGATCCAATCCGGACCTTCTTCAGAGGCATAAAACAAGTACAAACAAATACATATCCATTTATAGAAAAAGAGAGGGGGAAAGGGATTAAGGAAAGGATCCAGAAAGAAGCGGGAAAATAACAGCCAATCAAAGTTCCTATTTCAGAAACAATATTGGTGGCTATGAACCAATAGGAGTGGAGTGGCGAGGACAAAGGATGTTTAGAATGAAAGGAAGGGTTTAGTCTGGGCACTTATGTACTTTTGCATTTTTTTTTGCTAAGGATGGAAATGTTTGGCTTATTTTGTAGCTTATGCCTTACTGAGCAAGAATTCCATTGGTAACATTTTTTTGGTTTCGTAATTTGGCGGCCATCTGGGATTTCAAAATGGCTGCCATTTTTTGTGATTTTTGACTGTAACTTTGGTGTTATACATCGTATGGGATCCAAATTAGTGTTAAAATGCTTTATGCAGACTACCAAAGACTTCACAAATATTTATCTCTCCCCCAAAAAAGACAAAATTGGCGGCCATCTTGGATTTCATCATTGCCGCCATTTTTAAGTATGTTTGCCCATATCATTAACGTTCGAGACAGTAAAGAGTTTGAACTAGTGTCAAAATGCTTTATTTGGATTCTCAAAAATCTGAAAGCAATGTTTACTCTGAAAAAACAGTTGGCGGCCATCTTGGTTTTCAAAATGGCCGCCATTTTAAGATTTTCCTACAACCATTAGGAGTGATATTACGAGTTCCAAATTAGTAGCAAATTGAAAAGTCTGTACCACAAAGGTACAGTTTTCCAGAAGCGTATTAACATTTGAGCGCCATCTTGGATTTAAAAATGGCCGACAATTCGGATTTCAAAATGGCCGCCAACTCATGAATGTTGTTAGACCTTAAAGCAGTATGAAGGCCTTGTAGATGGAATTTGATAATGGCTTTATAACAAAGAAGAACATATTTAGGTTAACTACTTTATATTCCAACTGAATGGCACATCTTGGTATCCATAACAGTACAAAATGCCTCTTGGTGGCGCTTTAGCAAATGTTATTGGCTGAAAGTTTGCGCCATTGTTTAAAGAGTTAACAACTGAGTCCTCCTAAGTTCAACAAACAGTTGGTGAGTATAAATTTTTTTAAAGCAATTTTTATGAAATGTTAAACACTGTCAACTTATAGATAACTCTTGGATTATAATTTTACATTTTCTATAAATAATAATTGCGTAATCTATAATTAACAAAGATGTTGTTCTTATCATAGATGTTAATAGTAAGTTATTACCAATAAGTCAATAACTTAATTTCCTGTCAAGGAAAGGTACTTCATTTCAAAAGCTTAGACTTTATTATGATAGTGGTTTTTGTGTAAATTAATTTATAAAAAAAAAAATTCAAAAAGATAATTATGTGAAAACAATTAATTAAGCCTAATCACTGAGACATAATTTTTAAAACTACGGAGGCCCATTAAGAACATGCTTATTGTTATAAATCACTGTCATTGCATTTGTCAAAATTAAAAGACAAGACAAGCAATTTTGTATGGATTTTGTTTATGTTTTACCATTCTTATTTCAGTTGTTATTGCTTTTGGGGTTTTGTCTGACAAAATGTTGCTTTGTCTTTTTCAGATCATGTTAAATGATGACCTCTGACAATCCACCAACCGATTTCAAACTTTGTTTGTTTTGTCAGACAGACACTTGTGAAAAGCTTGTGGACACTCAGTACAGAACCTTCAAGGAATCGGCGTGTGAATCTTTTCTCAGTTGTGTGTATAAAAAGTCTGATTACTGCAATCCAGAATTTGTGGTAGTTGCAAAAAGGCTGAAGGGCACTTCAGCCGATGAGCTTAAGGCAAAAAAAGCTAGTTGGCACAGAGACTGCTACAAAAAGACTGTGAGTCATCTGGATCGAGATGCAAGAAGAAACAAGCTTGCTATTGCTTCAAAAGATGCATCTATCCTTATCAATAAGAAAAGAGGGCGACCCTCTAGTGTTCCAACCGACCCTGCTCCGAAACCAAAGAATACCCGGTTGAGCGTTTCTCTGTTTGACAGAACAAAATGTGTTTTTTGTCAACCAACCAAACAAGATGAGGAGGAGCCAAAAGAACAGGAGAAACTGCAGCAGTGTCTCACTGCAAGCATGGGAGCAAGAATCCAAGAAATTTTCTGCAAAAGCAAACAAGATGCATGGAAGGTTAGGCTTGCAGATGTTCTGTCGTCTGGAGATTTGCTGTCTCGCGACATACTGTACCACCATACCTGCTTCACCAAAAACTGGGAAAAGTATATTCAGCGTCCATGTCGTAGAGCTAAATCTGTTGAAAACAGTGAACGAATCATCAAGCCAACACAGAGTGTTTCATTTCTTGCAGCAGAAGTGGAGTTCTTTAGCGTTCTGCAAGAACAAGTAGACCAGGGGCAGTATATTGCTATTGCTGAACTGGAAGAGCGCTATCATAAAGTTCTGCATAAATTTGGCATCAGTGATTATAAGGTAACACGTGGAGCCTTTAAAGAATCCATTCTGAAGAATGTCCAGAATGTTGTTGTCACCCCATCATATGGGAAAAGACCATCCCATGTGCACTCTTCAGACGCACAGAAGGCTGCAATCAATGCTGCAGCTAGTTCTCAAAATATGGGTGCCCGTGCAGGTCGTCTGAAAGACTTATACCTTTCTGCAAAGGAGCTTCGTTCTATCGTGCAGACAAAGGTGCAAGAGGATCCTTGGAGATTCAATGGATCATTGAAAGACTGTGTTGGAGATGGTGTTCCTTGTGAACTACTGTTTTTCATTACTTGGGTCCTGCAGGGAACAACAGACGTACAGACAGATCGAAGGGCAGAAGATATGACACGTTCTGCCAATCTAATTTGTCAGCAAATCATGTATAGCAGTAAGTCGGACCGCCAAGTTGCGTACAAGCCAATTTCCTCAACGGCATCATTTCGCAACAACAATGAGACACCACCAGCAGTCGGGCTGTCTCTTCACAACCATCACATGCATCGTAGTAAAAATGCTACCAATCTTCTAAGTGCAGCAGCTGTTGGGATACCATATCACCGAGTCAATGCCATCGTTACCCAGATAGCTAATGATGCACTTAACACAATGAAGAATAACAAGGACATCTACGTTCCATCTGCAGTCTGCAAGGGCATTCCAGTGCGATGTTCAGCTGATAATGTCAATATAAAAGTTGACACACCAGATGGTCGAGATACTTTTCACGGAACGGCAGTATCTATTTATCAGTCTTTACCATATGGCTATGTTGGTGACACTGTCTGTGACCCACTTGTATTAAGTGACGACTCATCAGATTTACTGAAAGATATTCCATCAACAGTTGTTCAGATGCAGCCTTGCAGAATCAGCGGAAGTCCAAGACCACTCAAAAGTCCTCACTATAAGCACTACAAGCTAGGACAGCATCAGCATGAAGTTGACCATGCACAACAGCTAGACCAACTGTGGCTGCTCTTAAGATGCCATCATCGCTCAAGACAAGCTGGTCATCTTTTGTCAAGTGAACAAACAAATCATGGTAATGACGTATATACGCAAGAGGCTAAGTTTGAGACTGAGATGGAAAACTTGACTACTGACAGTGACCAGATGCAAACAAAGTCTGAAAGTTTCAGACAAGTAATTCCAGTATGGCGTGCCTTCAACTCCCAAGTAACCGAGCAATCAGGGCATCGACCAATTGACAACATTCACGCCTTGCCTATTGTCAACAACCCAGCACATGAGTGGTCTACACTTGTAACAGTGCTAGAAAACGTGTACCAGCTCAATCGCATCACATGTCCAGACAACTCTGGTCCTGTTATGGTTACACTTGACATGGATCTTTACAAGAGGGCACTGAAACTTGAGTATCTTGGTGATCAATACAAGGGAAAGTGGTGGCTCCTGCCTGGTGCATTTCACACAAGCTTATGCGCAGTCAGGTGTTTAGGCAAAACCATCGAACACAGTGGCCTTGATGAAGCGTGGGTTGCCTCTGATTTATATAGTCGTGTAACTGTCAGTCAGATTATTTCAGGAGGCCACTTCAACCGTGCTGTTGATGCTCATGAGATTACACTTCAGGTATTATTTGATCTGTGGATTGAATCTTTCTTCAAAGAACACCCTGCAGTTAAGGAAGCATTAACTCAAAGATTAGAGGCGATGTGTGAAGCACACAGAGTAGAAGGAGTGGCAGAACGAAAAATGAGGATTCAAAGAGCCCATCAAGAGCTTTTGACAGACATCGAAAGCTTGAATTTGGAGAAACAGTTAATGGACTTTGACGAGGCCAATGATTCATATCCTATGTACAAATGGCTTCGAATATACATGCGTCAAGTACAAGCCCTGCTGAGTTTTCACCGGTCTGTCAAAGACCCGCAGTTTCATCTGTACTTGGCAACAATGGAAGATCTGTGCACTTACTTCTTTGCATACAACAGGTATGGCTATGCACAGAATATTCTAGAATTTACTGCCCGTTCATATGCAGCTAAAGAGGACAACCCTGACATCTGGAGAAGACTTGTTGCCGGGGAATTTGCAGTCACCAAGAACAAAGTTCCCTTTACCAGCATAGGTACAGATCAGGCCCAAGAACAAGAGAACAAAATCCTGAAAGGTGAAGGAGGCCTGAAAGGTATAACCAATAAGCCAGCCACCTTACTCAAGTACTGTCTTTCTGCACCTGAACTTGGACGTCTCTGCAAAGAAACAGAAGAGATGCTTGGAATATCGCACAAGACACGTAATGAACATCACCACCTCACATCCACCAAAACTGCTCATCAGGAGAAAGCCCTCAGTGCTTTGAGAGCAGTAATTGAGCCTCACAACCTATTCTCAGACAAAGGACAACAGTTACATAATTTCATGACCAAACAAGTACTCAGGGAAAATACTCAATCAAGCATTCTCAACCTAGAGAACCGTGGCATTGAAGCAAAAAAGGTGTTCCTGGAGGAAAGGATCTGCGGTGAAGGTAACCTGTGGGATCGCATGACCAAAGTGAAGTTCTTGAACTGGGATGATGTCTGCAAGAAAATTAAACTCAAGGGCAAGACCACAGAATTTCAACTGAAAGCAACAACAACTCTCTTTTCTAGGTTACTAGTAATTGCTAGATCAGAACGCCACCTGGATCTTCAGAGTACTATATCTGATTATGAATTTAATTGCACCAACCCCATGCTGATGAACCCAGATGGTACATTATTGCCTTGCAAGAACAAAAGCGACCTCATTCATGCTTTGGAGGATCAGGTCACAGGTGATGAAACAGTCCACCAGTCACCAGTGGCAGCATCTGCTATCTGCAAGAGGTTTCTTGTCATAGATGGAATGGCAGTGGTACAGGCATTGGTCCATGCTGGCAAATTCAAAACGTGCAAAGACTTGGGCAAAGCAATGGCTAAAAACGTCGACTCAATGCTGGAAAAATACACAGGTGGCAGGGTGATATTTGATAACTACAACAAGAAGATATCAATTAAGGATGATATCAGGTACTCATCTTCTCACTCTGAGGATTTGATCGTTAAAGATCCAACACCAACCAAAGACGCAAAGAAATTCCTCACCAGCAAAAAAACAAAAGATGGACTCACAATGTTTATTGCTGATAAACTGATCAACCTATGTAGAAAGGCAGTTGTTACTGCAACACGACAGGATGTACGAACCAACAGAGTACAGTATCAAGCCACTACAGGCGTGAGCACACACGAAGAAGCAGACACCTTGATGATGGTCCATGCTTTGGAGATTGCACAGGCAAATCCGGCAAACGAAGTAGACTTCTTTACTCAGGACACCGACTGGTGGGTCATCATTCTGCGAAGACTACCTGAATTAGGTTGCAACACAGGAATTGTAACAGGCACAAGTTCAAACCGTAGAAGGGTACAGCTTCAACCTATACATGATGCAATGGGGTCAGTGCTGTCTTCAGCTTTACCTGGCTTTCATGCAATTACTGGATCAGACACGACAGGAAAGATTCGAGGGGTAGGCAAGAAAAGTGCACTGAAAGTCCTGTTGAAGTCTCCACCTCATGTGATAACCGCTCTTTCAAACCTTGGCCAGGGTGACTCACCAACACCAGATGTTATCACGGGTTGTGAAGCTTTTCTCTGTTCCCTTGTTAGCACAAATAGTATCTCCGCCCAAGATCCGGCTACACTTCGATGGAAGAAATTTAGTCAGCTGTCTAAAACTCAAAGTGCCAACATGCTACCACCTACAGCTGGAGCCTGGAGACAGCATATCTACAGGGCCCATATGCAGGCACACCTTTGGGCCAAGGACAATATTTTGGACCCCATCATTCCAGACCCATGCAAACTAGGATGGACTTGGACAGATGACCGACTTCTTCCTCTTCTATCAGCTGACGCAGCTGCTCCCGAGGCTGTAGTTGAACTTCTAAAGTGCAACTGTGGAAAAAGCTACTGCTCCAGAAGATGCACCTGTAAGCAAAACAATTTACCATGCACCCAACTGTGCAAATGTTCAGCAAATGAGGATTGTTGCAACACTCATGCTCCTGCTGTCACAGACGATAATGATGATGAATAGTATTCAAAGCAACTTCATTAACGGCGATCATGTTGAAATCCGAACTGATGGTCTTCCATTGCTTCAATGAGTTGAGTGACTGATGTCATTGAAACCCTTGGCATTGCAAATTATGGTATGAAACCAAACTATATTGAACTTAATACAACACTCACCAACTTTGGGTACAAAACAGAAACTAAGTTAAAATTACAGTTGGCCGCATCCACCATTTCAAAAAGTGAACATGTTTTGAGATTATTCAAATTGATAGCACTGCCAATGTGAGTTTTACCATAGAAATGGACTTTATATCACGTTTTCCAGCCAAATTAACAATTGTTTGATACCAGTAAAAAAATAACACTTGGCTTGTTTGACAATGTCGGCAATTTTTAAACCAAAGATGGCTGTCATCCGTTATGTCAACTAAGTTGTGGTGTTTTTGAATGCATTGGCATTGCAAACGGGGGTATAGCCACGAAATTCTACTTTATGTGATTTCCACAACTAATGTTACTTAGTAAACTAAGTAAAAAATGGCGGCCATTTTGAAATCTAAAATGGCTGTCATCCATAACTTCAAACAAGTTTTAGTTTTTTGTTTTTGAATTCGTTGGCTTTGCAAATGAGGGTATAGCCACCACCACAATGAGTTTTCATGAGACGTTCACAACTCGTGTTTCTCAGTAAACTAAATAAAACATGGCGGCCATTTTGAAATCCAAGATGGCTGCCATCCATTTTGTCCACAAAGTTTTAATTGGTGTTTTTGAATGCATTGGCATTGCAAATGGTGGTTTAGCCACCAAATTGAACTCCATGTGACATTCACAACTCATGTTACTCAGTAAACTTGGTAGAAAATGGCGGCCATTTTGAAATCAAAGATGGCCGCCATCCTTAACTTCCAAAAAGTTTTAAGTGGTATTTTTGAATGCATTGGCATTGCAAATGGGGGGATCGCCACCGAATTGAACTCAATGTGACATTCACAACTCGTGTTACTGAGTAAACTAGGTAAAAAATGGCGGCCATTTTGAAATCTAAAATGGCTGTCATCCATAACTTCAAACAAGTTTTAGTTTTTTGTTTTTGAATTCGTTCGCTTTGCAAATGAGGGTGTAGCCACCACCACAATGAGTTTTCATGAGACGTTCACAACTCGTGTTTCTCAGTAAACTAAATAAAACATGGCGGCCATTTTGAAATCCAAGATGGCTGCCATCCATTTTGTCCACAAAGTTTTAATTGGTGTTTTTGAATGCATTGGCATTGCAAATGGTGGTTTAGCCACCAAATTGAACTCCATGTGACATTCACAACTCATGTTACTCAGTAAACTTGGTAGAAAATGGCGGCCATTTTGAAATCCAAGATGGCCGCCATCCTTAACTTCCAAAAAGTTTTAAGTGGTATTTTTGAATGCATTGGCATTGCAAATGGGGGGATCGCCACCGAATTGAACTCAATGTGACATTCACAACTCGTGTTACTGAGTAAACTAGGTAAAAAATGGCGGCCATTTTGAAATCCAAGATGGCCGCCAAAATACTGAATGAAAAAAATGTTACCAATGGAATTTGAAAACTTTGAGGTGTACTCTACACAATAAAATAAAAAATTCCATCCTTAGCAAAAAAAAACGCAAGTCTCTGATTTCATACAAAACAGCCCAGACTAGTTATTGGACCATAAAAGTGGTGAAAGTATTGTTCGACAACAATGCAGGGAGACATGAAAGGGTAGGATTAGAGAGCAAGTTGCATCATGATGCAACTAACAATGGTCAATTAATAATAGCAAGATCCAAGGTATGATGATTTTAAAAATAGGTATGAGGGACCTGTGGAAAAAAGGGGGGGGGGTTACTTACATCAGATAGTTACAGTGATGAATTTATAAAAACAACTTTAAACTAGGTTAATTTATACTTTATGTACAGAATATATACAACATATAAGTTCTTAGGCAGAAGTGAAGTGGAGGGTAATGAGAAGTTATTTAACACCAGTGTTTATGTTAAGTCCAAAGGGTTTGACTGTCTTGAGTTGGTGAATCCAGTGTGATTCTCTATTCTTGCGGTGTGTGTCATCACCATTGCAAGCTTCAATCACCAGAAGTTCAACATCAATGACACTATGATTGGGGCTGTTGAAGTGGATAGAGACTGGGTACGTTTCCTTAGTCTTTATGGAAGAGACATGATTCGCAAAGCGAAGACTAAGTTTGGTCTTAGTCTCTCCCACAAATTGTAGCCCACATCTCTTACATGATATGACATAGACTACATTAGACGTGCTGCATTCAGAGTCGGTCTTGATGTTGTATGAAGAGCCAGTGGTATGACTCTTCACCTTAAGTGAGGGCTTAATGTGCAGACACGTTTTGCATTTGGAACGGGTACATTTGTGACACCCCAGTATATCTGTCGGGGGTTGTGTTTGGACTGTACCTGGGGGAAGTTTGGCCCTGACTAGTATGTCACCAAGGTTCTTAGGGCGGCGGAATGCAACCATGGGAACCTCAGTGATTGCTGAGTGTAACCTGCTGGAGGAGTGAAGTATAGGCATGTTATTATTGAGAATTGAGGGAAGTTTGGGTAGTTTTTGGTGGAAGGTGGTGACCAAAGCAACTCTATTGGTAGGAGCTTTTTTAGCTCCCGTGTTAGTCAACAGAGTATGACGAGGTACGTTGAGAGGCCTGTTGATAGCAAGTTGGACCCTACGTTCGCTGTGTCCCCTAGATACAAGGTGTTTCCTTAGCTCTGATGAGCGCCTCTTGTACAGGGTATCTGTGGAACAGATACGCCTGATATGTAAGGCCTGACTGTAAGCAATTGCCTTCTTACAGTGACTAGGGTGACAGCTATTGGAGAGAAGGTACTGGTGGGTGTCGGTGGGTTTACTGTAAACATCTGGTACAAGGCCATTAGGAGACTTGGTTATTGTCACATCTAGAAAGTTCACACTGGTGAGAGATTGTTTGGTAGTGAACTTTATGGTGGGGTGAAATGAGTTGATATGGTCAATAAACTCATCCAAGCTGTCTTGGTCACCACACCAGATGGAGAAAATATCATCAATAAATCTCCACCAAACTAGTGGTCTGTTGGGGGCGGAGGACAGGAGTCTGTCCTCCAACTGAGACATGAATAGGTTAGCATATGAGGGTGCCATTTTGGTACCCATGGCAGTACCCTGTACCTGTAGAAAATGCCTGTCAGAAAATGTGAAATTATTCTTTATTAGAATGTGGCTCATGAGTTCCTTAATATGACTCACTGAGGGGCGGGACTGATTACTAGCATTGAGGGCAGAGACACATGCACTCATGCCTTCATGATGGGGTATGTTAGTATACAGTGATGAAACATCAAAAGTAACCAAAATAGCAGAGTCAGGTATTTGGTGCTTGACCTCATCTAGTTTGTGGAGAGAGTCTTTGGTATCCTTGATGAAGGAAGGAATACGGCAGACTAAGGGTTTGAGGAAGCTATCGACAAACTCAGAAATGCGCTCTGTGGGGCTACCATTCCCAGATACAATAGGTCTCCCCGGGTTATTGGGCTTGTGTATCTTAGGTAGGAGGTAGAACCTTGCTGTACGGGGGTCATGTGGGAGGAGATAGTTAAATGTATCTTTCTCAATATCATTGGCATTATAAATCTTAACCAGGGTGTCACTGATATCTTGGGAGAAAGATTCAGTGGGATCAGAAGCACATTCAATGTAATGATCAGTGTTACTGAGCTGTCTAAGGCCCTCAGCAATGTAGTCATGTGTGTTCATGACTACAACTGCGGACCCCTTGTCAGCCCGTTTAATCACTATGTTTGGTGATTGGCGGAGTTGTATAAGGGCGTGACGCTCATCTTGGGGGAGGTTGTTGGGAGTAGGGGTACTGGGGGCCTTAAGAACCTCGGAGTTAACCGAATTGATGTATGTCTCTAGAGACACATCTCGGTTCTTAGGGGGTACCCAAGTACTCTTTTCCCTGAAGCGGTTGCGGGGAATAGGTTGGGTCTCCACAGATGACTCGTCATCCATGGAGGGCTCTACATGAAAGTATTCACGTAGGCGTAACCTACGATTGAATTGGGCCATGTCCTGTTGGAAAAGAAGTTGGTTAGGCTCTCTGGGTGTGGGGCAAAACTTAAGACCCCTTGAGAGGAGTTTAACCTGTGGGTCAGTAAGGACCATGTCAGACAGGTTAACTACAGTATTGGTCTCTGGCAACCTAACAGTAGGAGGAGCAATGGTGGCTCTCTTACTGTGGAAACGTCTATGGGTGTGTTTCTTATGGTTAGCCAGGACATTCATACGTTTCTTGTTCTGTTTGTCCATTAGGGTGGACCTTAAGTGTTTGACGTTACATAGTATGGTATCTTGTAACTGTTCAAACTCTTCAATAGAGCATGACTCCTGGAGTTGAGACTCAGTGTTTGTTATCTCAAGTAACTGATTATCAATGAATTGTTGGCATTGATTTTCCAGCAACTTGATCAAACGGAAAGACGTATTAGTGAGTGTCTTGTTCCATTTCTTCAAAAAGGATGGGTCAAGGTCCCCAAAGGAAGGGGTACACTTGATCTGTATGCCTTTGGGAATGATACGGGACAAACGATAAAAACGGTAGTTATCAAGATGTGACATGTAACGGGTGTTCTTTTCCTTAAGCTTACGAAGCTTGCGGAAAATGCACTTGGTGTCGGGAGCAAGTGCCATAATAGATGGGGGAATACAGTCAAGGGGAAATATCTTAAATCATTCCTGTGGAGAGAACGGGTTATATATATATATTTATATAGGTCAATGTTTATGCCTCGGCAGAGGTCCACTTTGGATCAAAAGGTAAGGCCATCTCCTCTTCTCTTGGATAGGACCCTGGCTGCATGCATCCACCAATTTATCATACAGTTATTTTATCCTTTCTTTCCAGATACTTCACAACGCACCATTTAAGGTGTCCGAAGAACTGGAAAACTCCTTCTTTCATGCAGTGTATAAATACAGTCATTTGAAACGGTCTTTCTAATTAATCAATGCCTTTGAGTCACTCTCAATGTTGTACTACCTCTCTCTTCCCACCTAGGTGTCCCCTGTCAAACAAGGTGCGTCATATCAACTACAAAGTTTTGACATTCAAGATAACACTAACAAGAAAGTGCGAGTAAACTTGTGGGGTGCCGACTGTCAACAAAACATCCCTGATGCTGGCACTTCTGTCATTGTTGAAAATGTGGTCACAACTATTTTTCAAGACAACATCATCCTGACTGCCACACCAGAAACCACCTTTTTGGTAAGATACTTCTCGAACTGTGAAATTCATGAAGCAACACTTTATCATTATACACTTTTTCGAACTACTCTAGAATCAACCATTACTAAAAAACATCACAATACAACAATATTCCCAATATGATCCAATATCCACAGTTCTTCCACATATTTCAACAATACAATATTGTGAAATGACTCACAACTCCTTTTGGTCAAGTCCAAACCAAGGTAGTTGACTCCAAATCCATGTCTATTGCCAACATGACTCATGTGAAGTCCAAGTCACCCCATATGTCACTTCAGATAAACTCAAGTCCAAATCTTCGAGTCCAAGTCAAGGACTTAAGCCATACAATTCTATGCTTCTATACTGTTGCATTTATACGTATATCTACCGTGTACCCTGTAATAAGACTAAAAGACAACTACAACATACACCTCCGTCTTTAGCAAATTTCTCTTTTCTTCTTCCATACAGGAAACTCAAGTGCCAAGTACATGTGACACTGTCACCATAGTGTCAATCAGCGAAGACAGGTACATGTATACAACTCTCCACACACTAATCCAATCTCAACTCTTTTCTCACATTTCCATCTCAGTATCATCAATCTCATACTCCCAACACCATATACCTCTACTGACACACAACATAATACCAGTTCCTAAATGTAATGTATTCAACATCTCAACAAAACTACCAACATACCATAGATTAAACCATTTCTGACAAACCACCTCTTAAACACCAAATGTACCCACAAAATACCAACAACGCATATTCCACAAATCATTCACTTCTGTTTCTTACATTAACCAAACATTTCCTGAAAATACCCCATAACCTTAAATCCTGAAATTTTTTCTGCAGTGGCAATGTCACATTCTTTCATGAGCAACACCCAAAAAAATGAAACAACACTAAATTTCATCTCTTACTGCATCCACTGCCCAGCCACAAATCATTCACTACTGTTTCTTACATTAACCAAACACTTTCTGAAAATACCCCAAAAGCTTATGTCCTGATTTTTTTTCTGCAGTGGCAATGTCACCTTCTTTGATGAGCAAGACCAAGAATATGAAACAACACTAGATATCATCTCTGACAGCATCCACTGCCCAACCATGAGAGATGTCGTTCCTCTCTTGCCTCTGACTGTTGCCATTACTGTGACAAAGACTGCTGGAAAAAACAATGTCACATCCATTGCACCATATGACGGGTCAGTTTTAAACCAATTCATCAAAATCATAACTATTCCTTTAACTACCCACTAGAAATGAAACTTCAACCATCACTTCAGCCAATTCATTGACCTTTCTGTCATTACATTGTTTTCATACAGCTCTGAAGAGAACTCTGACAACCCAGAACACGAGTAAACAGCAACACCCACGGAACTACAACTCATTGACATATCGACATGTCTGTATTTTTTAAATAACTTTGTTAAAAAATTAAAAAATATACGCTTTTCACTGTCGATTACATTTTGTTTTGATTCATAAATAAATACATGTATATCCATTTGGTCTTCAAATTTTCTTTCTGATTTTGTAATACAAGTGTTTCTTCTTGACCATAATAAACATTCTTGTTTGCATATATCCCACACTTACATTAAAAATAATTTTTTTAAACTAGTTTGTTTTTTAGCAATGCACTCACTAGGCTTAGATAAGAAACTGGGAGGAATTTAATCATTTGACTGACTTTTATTAGCAAATGTATGTGCATTTGGATTAGGCATGGAGGTATCTTTTTTAGGCCCACTTGCATAAAAGATATCTTTGTGAGCTTGAGAAAACTCACAACACTTGATAGCTGATACTCCTTGCAAGTTACAAATGGTATTGTGTCATTTCTTATTTTTAAGATGAAACGACACCTGTGGATTTACTGCTCTGTATCCCTTTTTTTCCCTAGTGTTGTAGGGCTCGGTTGTATCCAATGGGTTTCAATGACAGACTTCAAGATGGAGAGGTCATCACTGAAACCTCTCATGTTGGTGCGGATGCTGTTGATTCGAGCACGTATCGCTTCACCTCCTTGTTCGCCATGAAAGCCCAGCCCGAAACCCCATCGCTTGACCCACGGCACAATATGCTCTTCCAGCATATGCATTTTTGGTAGGACCGTTTCCTCTGGGAATGCAGATCTGAAGAAACTTGTTGTCTAAAAAGTTAAACATTGAATGTAAACAGTTATCTAAACAGTAGGCCCGAGGTGTGTGATTATGAATTGTTTAAGAATTTCTTTTTGTCTTCACATTTTCAGTGGCTTGGCTGCATTGTAGATGTTGTGGCAGCAGGCGAACAAGTATAGCAAAGTCCTCTACTTTGTTACTAGTAGTTGAGCTTCTCTCTGCCTTGCTGGTGACATTGGACATATTGCCTTTTTTGTTTGTACGACTGGTTAGTTTTTGAATGTTTTCTGCATGTATATTTAAAGGAAATAAAACATTTTAATATTATAATGCAATTTGAGTCTCAAATGGAAATACCAAATTAGACATACTAACATGTTATACCACTTTACAACTGTTGTGGACATGGTTACCAACAAATAATTTCCCATGGAAAGCTTGTCTCTGTACTCTTAATTGTTGGAGTGTCTTGTCCAGGGAAGATACAATGGGGCCTTGTTCAGTCTGAAGTTTTGTACTCCGCGCAGTTCACCAACAGCGCCTGAACCGACTCACCTGACTTAGTCCTCTCACTGCCCCAAAGAAACATGTTTGAGTTATGTGACCTCACATACATATTCAGAGTGTGGGTCAACAAAATACGAATGTGAAGCCGCATTACATCTTCATCTGTCAATGACTTTAAGTTGTCGGAAGACCCAGCACGCACAGCCTTGATGAGCAGGTCCACATCTTGACTTGAAGAGAGCGTACTTGGGATGGCTCTCTGTGCAAATAGCACAATGAAACCGGTGCATCCAGTGCCATGCATCAAGCCGGACAACCATTCCCAAATCTATCCAATTCCAGGTATGGAATAGCTTTTCAAGAGCCGTAGCACCAATGGTCCCGGCAGCACCCTCGATCGACGTACACAACCTTTGGAGAAGGCTGACCAGCCTTTTCATAACGACTCATCACCTCTTCTGCCATCAGAGTCAGCTTGTCTTGCGACTCGTCACATGTCAGTACAAATGTAACAATCTGACATTACTCATTACCAATGCTTGTGAACCATTCTACTGTTCCTCGACCTGCACCTGATAACTTTTTGCAGATCTGCAAACATGTGAACATGGCTGTACCAAACAGCTTTAGTTGCTATGCAAACTTTATTCTTTGTGAAATTTTAAAGGGCTTCAAATGGTTCATCAGAGGTGGACTCCATTGATGTTGGCCTCTCATTAAGTTCTGAACTTCTTACAACTTTGTTTTGTTCCATCAACAAGATACATTCCTGGTTAATTTTCTTGAGAAATTATTCACCAATGAACTTCGAACTTATTCAGCCAAATTTTAGCCTAGCCCTTTTGATTTTTCAAGGAAATTCCCCAACCAATCTACACTTATTAAAACATCAGGTAATACTTTTGACTTTAGTTTTAACTTCAATTTTATCTCACTCAAGTTTATCTCTACCATTGTTATTAAAGCCATTATACACTTTCGGTACAGAAAAAAAAAAAAACGTCCCCAGATTTACAAATAATTTACTGGGTTTACAGAAGTTAATCGTGAAAGTCTTCTTTTGAAATATTATTCCATGAAATGCTTTGCTTTTTGAGAAAACATTAACACAATTATCCATGACCGATTGAGCCTAAATTTTCACAGGTTTGTTATATCAATATAAGTTTTGATACACGAAGTGTGGGCCTTGGACAATACTGTTTACCGAAAGAGTCCAATGGCTTTAACACTATCTTCTGGATAAAAACTGAACAAAAACAAGTTGTGTGTATTGTTTCATTGCAGTCAAAAAATTACTTGATCACTCTACTCCTTGGATGTTAAAGTATGTACATTTTTAAAAGTGAGTTCCACTATACTTTGCCAGACCCCTTGAGTATAACTCCGAGTGGTCCTTGTATGTTTTAACTACATGTAGCATTTGTATAGTGGAAGGGGGAACACTGTTCCGGCCCCACCCCTTCCATGCCTTTTAGCCAATAAAAAATAGTGTCTTTCGCCAAGGGTAAAAGTAATTTAACTGGAAATAAACTGCTTCTGTATGGCAGATTGCATGATGAGCAAAATTTGGCAATTGTCAAGTGCCAGTTTCCAGTTGTTGATTGATATGATAAAATTAATGCAACTAGTTCGTCACCTTTTTTGTCGAGTCAAACTTAAGAATTGTCCCAAATGTGGACACAATCTGGGTGCGATAACCTTCTATGCGGTTCGCCTCATCAAGCAAGAAGGCATGCTGAAGAAGGGGAGGGGCTGGAAGAGCTTGCTCTGGGGTGGAGGTTGGAATTGGAAAGTTGAAGTTTAACCAATACTTCCGGGACGCACCACTTTGTGAAGAAGAGTGGTGTATAAGTCAAGTACTCAAGTACTCACTGCAATGGCTGTCTTGAACGTGTCGCCAGACCTTGACCATTGTGTTTCCCCCTCTAGTTCTGTCTCTTCGGAGCTGCACCACTTTCTTGTCGACACCACGCCTACAAATATCAAACCAATACAAAAACACAGATCAGTTACCAAATTTGTCTAAAAATATGAATTAAATAGTTTGCATTTGTGATAGAGGTTTGACAGATTGCTAGCTGCTGAAAACGGGTTTGAAACTGGGATTCAAATTTAGGAATGTTTAAATGATAATATTTCTCTTTTTGAAATCTTTTAAATTAAAATTTTAACTGCATCCTCAGCACTAACCAAAAAAGCAGATAAGAGAGCAGGATTTCTTTTTACCTGAAGAAAATGGCAGTCATCAGTTTCAGTTAAACAAAATGTATCAAATTCTCATTGGATCAAATTGGATTCCTTCGTCATTATGTAAACATTGGAAATGGTTAACAAAATTATGCATGAAGGCTTTACAACAGGTGTTTATTCAAACTTGCTTAGTGAATCGCTGTTACTGGGGAAAATGGGTGAATTGGAATGAGAGAGAACACACATTAAAACAAAATTATACAACTTTTTAAACTTACCGTGCTGTAAGAACTGCTGGGAACAGTGCCTGATGAGCTTCGCTCAACTGTGAGTTTATTTGCACGTCCCATGCCACGAACCTCCCCCACTTCGCCTCCTTTTTATCGACTGCCTTGTTACACGGGCAACAGGCAAAAACTTCTTTCAGCTTGCGACCAGGACAGCTGGCTCGAGGACATCGAATGCTGTATTTCTGTATGATTCGAGACTGGAACACCACCACGCACAACACCAGGGGCCTCTGGAGGAAAGAACCACATCCGATCCGACTTCAGTACTCTGCGTTGCATGAATACCCCTGTGATGTCCTTGTATAGCTGAACAGCGTTAAACATCCCTCGCTCAGCATCCTCCTTCAGCCACTTACGATCGGCGGCTGGTGCTCCTGTTGAGTTACTCTCCAATGCCTTCACCCACCCATCAAAGCTGACATCTCCATCTGTTGTGAAGGATGTAGACCAAGGAGCACTTAGTATGGATGAGGCGGATGAAGACCGAGGAACACTTGGTGCGGATGAGGCAAATGAAGACCGAGAAGCACTTGATCAGGATGAGGCGGATGAAGACCAGGGAACACTTGGTGCGGATAAGGCAAATGAAGACCGAGAAGCAGTTGGTGTAGATGAGGCCGATGAAGACCGGGGAACATTTCGTGCGGATGAGGCAAATGAAGACCGAGAAGCGGATGATGTTGCTTTTGAAGCAGCTGTTTGAAGCCTTTGTGACAGCAAAGATTTGCTGACAGTTTGGCTGGCTGATGCAGTTGTGATGGGAGTAAACTGTTAAAAAAAAATAAACATCAGAAATTGTTTACTAAACGCAAATATATGAAAATTAAATCAGTAGACACCCTTACCACTAATAACCTTTTAGAAACTATTCTAAGAAAGGATAAGGGATAGAGAAAGCAACTTGAAACTTTTTAAAATCTTTTGTAGTAGACTCACCGTAACCCAAACTTTTACTTAATGAATACGAACGATTAGCATTGTGTTGGAAAGCAAGCCACTGGTGTTGATTCTAGAATAACGGAGAAGGTCATGATGCTTTTGGGGATGGGAAATCCCCCCCCAAAAAAAATTGGGGGTAGTTGAAGTTGGTTGAAGTTCAAAAATTCGGATTCTTCATGATCATGGTACAAAACATTCACTAAAAAATATTTTTGAGTTTCATTTTATTTAGGTTTATTAGTAAATTGTATAAATTTTATTATGATCTAAACAATTGGAACCCCCTCAAAAATAAACACAAAAAGTTAAAATCTGGATTAATCTCATTGCAGGGGACTTGGTACATATATCTTTTTGATATGTTTGGCTGTTTACAAAATTGTTTAACTTGTACTTACTGTTGATTCATTCTGGTCGATGACATACTGTATTGTACATGTGCTACATAACATGTACATGTGGTACATATCACAGAAGCTGCTTTCCTTAAACTCACACGAATGCATTGAACTATGCACATGTACAATGTATGTACTGCACACACACACTCAATTGGCATACCCCCTTAACTACGAGTAAGTTTTTTTACGGGTTGTTCTAAAAACCCCTCGACCCACGACCCTCGACATTTGAGCGATCTTTTTTTATGTACACCGAAATTGCCACAGTTCACAACCTTAGCCAATCAGGCACACAATTTTGTACGCTGACGTCGACTTCCATGCACATCACAACACAGCGTAAGAGACAGACCATACACACGTAGTATGCACAAAGCAAACTGGCTGCTGAGATCGGGCCTGTGGCAATTGTGATGTACAAATAACCTGCGTATGAAGAGCTCGTAAAGTTTAAACACGTTGTTGCAATAAAATAAAGAAACCTGGTATAAGTACAGGTACACACTATAATGCAAAACTGAGACAAATCTCCTTAATCTAGCTAATCGGAACTTGTGCAAAACCCTAGAAAACTCTGACTACACTAATGCCTAGCAAGAAATCAACCAAAAAGGCAAAAACACAGCCTAACTACACTGGCCTAGCTAAAGCCACCAGCAATTCCTACGCAATATCAGAGCAACCCTGAACATGGCGCAGGCTTCACGCTGAATGCATACAGAACTGAAGGCAGAACTGAACGGGGAATTTCCAACAAACAAACTAAACGTACACTAAAGAGCTTAACAAGGAGTAATGCAAACCTACAGACCTAACCTGCCTTATCCTGAAATAATCCTACGATAGATAAGTAAGATAGACATACCTTATAACGGCATAAACTTGAAAAAAATCTGGAGAGTAAACTTTAACGTTGAAAACTTTACGAACTCGTGTGTAGACTAGAACTCAAGGCGCACAACCGCAAACTTCACACAACTTAGGAAACTAAAGTAAACAACATGTCACGTCATGACATCCTACCGCCCCAAACGTGACGGAATGTCGCCAACAAACATAAACTAGAAAACAGTCAAAGCTCGATGAGATAACTCTATTCAGAGAGTTCCTAAAACGCGTCCATAAACGCGTCACCCAACTTAAACTACATCTGACCGCTCTGACCGCTTCATCAGTAGAATGAGTTTCGTCACTGGTCTCTAATAGTGGGAGCCATACGCAAACCTAATCCTAACGACTCTAACAAGGTCATCTTTTCCCAGATAAATGTTCAAAACTTCCACCATTTTCCAGGAGCCACGCTTCTTGTCCTCACTGATGACGATGACGATGTCTCCCTCCTGCAGGTTCTCATCTGATCGTTGCCACTTCTGTCGCGGGGAGAGCTTGTCGATGCACTCCATCCAGCGTTGCCAACAACCGTCAACTATCGCATTGCAGATCTCTCTGCGCTTCCGTAAGTTTCCCACGTACTCTTCACATGGAACCTCGGGGCATGGCAAGTCGCCTCTTCCAATCAAAAAGTGATTTGGTGTCAGTGGTGGATGGTCGAGCGGTGATGAAGACTTGGCAGTTAAGGATCGACTGTTGATGAGACCGGATATCTGGCAGAACACAGTCTCCCACTCAACGAACGTCAGACGATCTGCTTTCACCAGATGTCTCATGCCCTTCTTGACTTCCTGGACCATGCGTTCAACAGTTCCTTGGTGGTGGGGTCCTCCTGGAGGTCCAAACTTCCACTGGGTACTAAACCTTTGGCAATGATCCCTCAGTTGAGCCTGGTCAAACTTCAAGTTCAACTCATTAATGGTGTTGTCAGCTTCTCTGAAGCAAGTACCGTTGTCGGTGACCAGAGTAGATGGCGCCCCTCTCATACTGACAAACCTTTCCAGGGCCTGTAGGAACGCTGGTGTTGACAGATCTTGAACGCATGTCAAATGCACAGCTCTGGTCACTGCCGACGTGAACACAGCGCAGTAGCCTTTGATAGAAGTGTTTCGATTCAACTTTACATTCACTGGTCCAAAGTAGTCCACCAAAGTAGTCTTGAAAGGGGGCGAGCAAGAACTCACTCTAAACTCTGGCAAGTCAGCCATCTTCTGCTGGACTGGTTTGCTTCTGTGTCTCCTGCAAATGACGCAATTGCGCACTATGTCTTTTGAGAGGTTCGTGTCACCAACAATCCAATACTTCTTCCTGACCTCTTGCAGTTCTCAGGTGACATCCATGAAGGGCATGTGTGTGTCTGTCACGTACAATCAACAGGCTGATGTGACTCTTCTTAGGAAGGAGATATAGATATTGAACATCAAGAGATATCAGTGCTCTGCCAACTCATCCACCGACCCGATACACTCGTTCATCTTCCAGGAAGTTGATGTCCCTTTGTGCCTGTCGAATCCAATATAACTCAGCTTTGTTGACTAACTTCAGGGAAGGCCACTGTGAAATCTGCTGGGTGAGCTGTTTCAACCATTGGGTTTTAGGGATCTGCTTCAAAGACAACATTCTGACCATCTTCAGTATTGACCAGCTTGAGATCTGGGTTGCGTCGACTATAGGGGGATCAGACACAACATTGACTCCAAGTGCTAGCGTTTTGGCATTCCTGACGTGGAACTTTTTCTGCTCTCCATCTTCAGGGTCCACTGGGATGTTCTCTGGTGTCTTCGGCCAAGATGCAGGTGGCGGCTTCAAGTATCCTGGTCCCTCAATGACTTGCCTCATCTCAGCCGCAGTTCCACCTCTCGAGACTAGGTCAATAACGTTCAGGTCCGATGGCACATAGGCAATATCCTTGACAGGGTCAAACTCTGAAGTGATCTCACCAACACGATATGCGACATAGTAGCGGAAAGACTTAGATTGTCCTCTGAGCCAACTCAAGGCGGTCATGCTGTCTGTCCATATCTTGGAGTATGCTATCTTGAGCCGCAGAGCATTTCTAACGGTTAGCATCAGCCTTGATACCAATAGGATTGCTTGAAGTTCTTTTTTGGGTATGCTCGACTGCTTCAGTGGCGTAAGTCTAGCTCGTGCGCACACAAACGACAGCTGTGCCTCAGTATCCTTTGGGTGAGACCACCTCAGCCACACTCCTATGCCCATAGCATCTTCAGAGGCATCGCTTACACCATGTAGATAAACTTCAGGCAAAGGTCTTGTTCCTCTGTAGGACTCCGGAATAAGACATCTAGGAATTTAAATGCTGATCTTCTCTTCAAGGTCCCTGTTGATCTCTTCTCGTATGGCATAGAGCTCGCCCTTTTTGTTGAGGGGGTGTCCTAATCTAGGTTTAGTTGCCATAATTTTTGCAAAAGGATCTTGGGTCGAACGAGAATACCCGACAACATACCAAAAACGTCATAGTAGGAGGCTGTTTGGTCAAAAATGTTGCGTTTGGTAGATGTATTCTGCAGTGGCTTTACTTCCTTGACCCTCAAAGCGTCCTTCTTAAGATCCCACTTAGTCCCCAAAGCCACTGCTAGCTTGTTATCCTCTGTACTGTCGCACACTTCCTCTTTGTTAGATTTCCATTTTCTGATGGCGAAATTGCCCTTTTGTAGTGTCTTCGTCAGTTTGGACTTTAGATTGAGAGCTTTTTCGGTGTCGACAACGGATTCATTGAGGTCGTCCATGTAAAACTGGTCCACGACCAATTTCTTCATGTGGTCATCACCGGGTGCATGAACAGCTACAACGTGTCTTAGGGTGACAATAGCGGCAGTTGGAGATGGCTTGCCCCCAAAGGTGACTGTTGTCAACTCGTATACTTGGATTGGATGATTAGAATTCTCTCGAAAGACAAATCTGTGGAAGCGGGCGTCGTCAGGTTTGATTTTGATGGCTGAAACATCTTGCTGATGTCTGCAATTATGCCCACGTCGTTTTCTCGGAATCGGAGTGCAACCTCAAACAAATAAGAGTTGATATTCTCACCCTTGATGAGGTAGTCATTCAATGAACAACCCTGGTACCTTACCTTCGCATCGTATACTACTCTGACAGGAGTTGTCTTTGGTGACAGCAAAATGAGGTAGGAACCACATCTTCATCCCAGCATCTCTGTCTCGTTGCAACTCTTCCTTTGAGACTTTTCTAGAAACTCCTCTCTTAAGTTGCTCCCTCATTTGCTTGCAGTAGGTTTCCCATTCTTCGGGCCTATTCCTAAACTGATTCTGTAGGCTCTTCTGCCTTTTTACTGCAAAAACGTAGTTGTCCGGAAGATCTTCGGGCGACTTCTTCCACGGAAGTTGAATCTCATACGAACCATCTGGGAGTTGGGTCACACTTTGTTCCATTGCTTTGGTTGCGCCTTCGTTGAGGAGGTCGGTAGAGCATTTATACCTTCTTGGCTCAAGGCCAACACTCTCCAGGCCGATGAACTCTTCGATTGGTCCGATAGCTGACACATTGACATAGTTCAACAGACAGGTTGAGCTAGCAGATCTTCCACCTTGAATGAACCAGCCAAAAGGGGATCTGACAGCTACAGGTTCATTGGACTTTCCACCGAGGATGTAGTCTTCCCAGATCATCAGGTGTGTGTTGTCAACACCAAGTAGTACATCGATGGTCTCTGATGAGGCAATGGGAATGTCAACTTCAGAGAGATGGTTGTACTGATGGAGATGTTCCGGTAGTATTATCAGAGTGTCACCGCAGGGTTGGTCAATTTCAGTGACAGTCAATGGGCATGACCATGTTCCTCCAACTCTTCGATGTGACACTCCAACAGTCTTAATTTTCTGGTGATTTTTCCGCCACCAACGAGACTTAGATCATGATTCTGGTAGACATCCTGATCTGTTCTGGGAAAGATTCCTTCTCTTAAGAGTGTGGCTTGGCTACCACCATCCAGTAGGATGCGTACTTTTCGACGGATATTGCCGCATCGGAGATACCCAATGACCGTGGGTAGAGTGCCCTGCAGTTCTACTTCTTTCATTAGCGGTAACGGTTGTCACGTTGACAGAGCTACTGTTTGTTCGAGAGGGCTCTACGTTGCGCCTTGATTGATTTGGCGTACCATTACTCTTCTTTCCATACATGGCAGGGCAGACAGCTGTAAAATGAAGATCACTACCACACGTCTCGAACCTACATGGAGCTACAAACTGACGGGAGTTGTGATCATGTGGGGGCTTGCCAGCTACACAGTTGTTGTGCCCACAATGAAAGCAGATATTGTTCTTTCTCATTATTTCGTACTTCTCTTTCTGTGGTAGGCTCTTAAACTTGTTGCAGGTTTTCAGGAAATGCGTGCGTGTATCAGGGTGTAGGGCACACTTAACAAACCCTGGCCATCTATCCTTGCCAGGCTGGTACTGCTGGGACTCATTTACTGTGGCAGCATTTGAAGACTTGGACATTCTGTATTGTTGTGGTGGAGGGGTCGATGGACTATCCACACCGGCCGGCTTCGCCTTCTCCAGTAATAGTAGCTGTCTATACAACCACTTGACAAGTCCGGTGAAGGAATCCTCAGTGTGGTCATCTCGCACGCTCTTATAGTAGGCGATACGATGCTCCTCTGGTAGCTTCTGTTTAATTTGGCTCAGCATAATTTTACTATTCAGCTCACCGGAGAGGCCGACAGTCTCTGCTCGAGTCTCAAATGTTCGGAGTGTCTGGACACGGCTGTTTCACTACCATAGGTTGCGCGCAACTGAAGTTGAGGAAATGCGTGTGTTCGTTTTTAATTACTCCATAGCTTACTCGTTGATAATGTAAACAACATGGTGGCGTCCTTTTTTGGACGTCGAAATTTCCGTGACAGACCAACCCCGTTTAAGCCTTTCAAAAACCAATGCATGTTATTTTTATTCGTAATTTGTTTGAGGAATTGTATTTTCTTTTAGAAATAATAAAGTTTTCTGTGTATTTGTACTGAAAAAAAGAATTATGACGTTTATTTGACTTGTTTTGTGCGACGTCTTTTTCGTTCTCCGTACGATTTAGCAAGTTGAAAAATGCTTCAAAAAAATTGAAATCCGGTGGTTTAGTTTTTATTGGTAATTGCAACATTCGAATGAGGCTTCGACATCGTCAAAAATACTATTACAATTTCTGGGACATGACTCTGAGGGCCAAAAACAATTAAAACAAAAAGGTTTATTTCACTTCTTGATTGTCAACTTCACGGAAATTACACTGGTGTGCGTCAAAATGCTACGGTGCAAGGGGCGTGCGGGTACCAGTTTAGAGGCGCGCTATTTATCCTATACATTTTGAAAGGGTTTCTTCTCTACAATATCGACTCCCGATTACACTCAAATAATCAGACATGTTTCAGTCAAACAAATGCTTTATGTTCGTTTATTTGTTAACACAACCATGAGTTTTAAGTTCCATCAAGTATCTTTGGAAAAGATTTGTAGAATCTGTACAAATAGAATTCATCCAGGAGTGAAAACCCCACTAAGAAAACCACTACTCTGTCACACCGTAAGAAAAGAAATTTTGAGCGTGTTTGGTGTCAACACTTGGAGAGACTCGCCAGATGTACATCCATCTGCTGTTTGTGAAAAATGTGCACGGAATGTGAGGCATAATAAAGCTGCATCTAGGGACTGTGGTCCAGAGAAACAGGGGTATAACCAGACCATTCAAAAGGACTGGCCAAAACATTCCAGGACAGGAAATTGCTTTGTTTGCGATTTAGTAAAACTGCAGGGGAAAGGAGGTGGATCCCATCTGAGATCAAACAACCCCTCTATTCATTCAACTTTTAGAAAGAAAACATTTTTGATCACCTCAATTCGACTACATGCGAAGTGCCATACTACCTTGACATTATCAGTCACAAGGGGGAGGAGAGTATTTTCATGTGCTGTGTTTGTCAATGTATTTTAAGTAGACCAGCAGTGCAAACACCATGTGAACATAACTTTTGTCAGTTTGTCTGAGTGCATGTTACAAACACTCAAAATGCAATGACATAAAATGCCCGGTATGTAATTTAATGATTAATTACACTCAAGTTGCTAAGAGTCCACGAGTTTTAATAGTTCAACTGGACAATTTGGTGGTTGTCTGCTCAAAGTGCACAAAAATCGGCAAATTAGAACACATTGTTCACCATTCATGTGACAAGCCCACCAATCCAGCTCAACATGTAAAAATAGTTAGGGCAGCCAAATCGCCCCTTAAAATATCTGAGCCTTCAACACAAGTCCAAATAGCATCAGCAACAAGGATCCTGAAGGACCTCGCAAAATCACACACATCTGGATCCCCTATCCCCCTCGAGGTAGAGGAACTTGCTGACAAATGGCTTTGGATAAAGCTGCAACGTGACAAGTCAATTACATCCATCAAAACTGGTGGCCGGGTAGGTAGTAATTAGTTTGAAATAATCTTTGTCAATTTTATTTAAAAAAAAAGTTTTAACCAAATCGAGTAAGGGTTTTATTTTACAACATTAATATTTTTAACATGATTTAATGAGTAAAGTTAATAGGCTACACAAGTATTATTTGAATTTATTTGTACGCACAGTTAATTTTTTGGTTACGAAGTATGAAATATTGACGGTATACAATTATATAGACACTCTATCTGCCAAACTGTAAAAAAAAAAAAAAAAATTGTCTCAAAGTTGTTAAATACACTCAAGCAATGGCAGTATTGACCCCTTCCAATATTATCTGAGAGTCGTGCACTGCGCATACACTTTTTCATTGTTTTACATCAAAGATGGTGATCAATGCATCATGTGCAATCCATCGACTGCGGACAAAAGTCAGGAAACGTAATAGAATAATTGTGTTGAATCCCGCTAACTGTATGCTGCCACTGAGGGTGAATCTTTCTTGACAAGTAATTGATACTTCAGTTTACACCACTTTCTTTTTTGTATTTGGATTGAAAATTTAATTATATGACTTATTTATTCAACAGCCAGCATACGTTCAGCGATTGGTAAAGTCAACCAGCAAAGTAGATGAAGTTCAGTCAGGACAACAGCCACTAACAACCAACAGATCCTTGGCCATGATAAAAGACTGCCACCTCGCCTGGGATCAACTCCGAAAGCTCCGCAGGTCTCTGTAATTTATCTGAAGATTTAAGAAAACAAATATCTAAAACAGTCACTCTCATCAACTACAAGTTGCTATTGATGACCTTGAAACTAAAGTGTTAGGGTAAGGAAGACATCTTCCCCCAAATTCATTGTTCCACAATCTTCCAATTTTTTACAGGTCTTTCTTTTATATGTTTTTATCCCAGGTACCTAAATGGCCCAGTTATTCCATCAGAGCGTGCCCTTAGAAAGCAGCAAAGCTGTTTGCTTAAGGACAACCTGAAGGGAGAAATGATCAATCTGGTGTTTAGGAGCAGTAAGGCTGATGGCGTTGATGGCTTTCAGATTAGAGAAGTGCCTTTCGTCTATGTAAAAGACTTGGGTGCCATGATTCTTGATTATTTGGACCGCCATGATAAGTAAGTTAAAAACAAGTTCTAAGTGCAGGTGTTAACTGAGTATGTGTGATGCTTTACTAAACTGAATGGCACAAATAATTTCATTACATGTTATCACAGGAACAACAACTTAACATGGCATAACGGAGTGATACCCAATGATGAGGTTTGGATTAAAGTAGGCGGGGACAAGGGAGGTAACTCCTTCAAAATGGACTTCCAAATCGCCAACATCAGGCATCCCAACTCACTACAAAACACTGTTGTATTTGCTTGTTTTGAAGCTAACGACTCGACAAGCAATTTACAACGAGCTCTACTCCCCATATTTGAGCAAGTATCAGCACTTACGTCTTTGAAATGGCGGTAAGTCTTTACTGATGTCCTTATCGTATTGTGGTATCTTCCTCTTGTTAACAAAATATCCCTGCAAAATATTACAAAATGCAATGTCATTAAGGAGTAACACATAATGACATTGTGTTTCATTCAACGGATTTGCTTAGTTTACATACAACTTTCTGAGCACACTTCTCTTCAAGCAACATTTCACTGATGTTTGCGCATACGTTTTATGTACTTTAATTAAATATAAACTTAGCTCAAATATGATTTATTTCTTTTAATTTACTTGGTATTTATTTTCAGAAAACGATCTCTTCGAGTCTTCTGTTTCGGGGACTACGAGTTGCTAAATAAAATGTATGGAATATGTGGCTGCAACGGTAAGAATGAAAAATACCTATATGTAAATCTGAAACAAGTATGTAAATCCAAGGACACACCTGATCTGTCAACATTCAAACACAACCGCAAGACTCATCTGTTTAATTTCTGAGCTTGCTATCATCCCGCTATCATTATTATTATTAAATCCAAACAAAAAGTCAACTTACATAGGCAACGGATTGTGTGTTACTGAAGACAAGGATGTGCTTCTAAAGCTGTGAACTTGAACATTCTTCGTTGAAATCTCATTAATCTGCGGCAGGTAGGAAAACATTTTATAAATTTATAATGGAATATTTGTGTTTACCACAGCTCGTTACTGTTGCATTTACTGTCTTGGGAGCAAGCAAGCATGGCAACAGCCACTAGAACAAAGAGGATGGTTTCCAGAGCGTACCTTGACCAATATCAAAGAACATCATCAGCTCTTCATACAGGATGGGGCTCGACAAGTCAGGGCAAAGGACATCTCCTTCAGTGTTGTAAACAGTCCAATGATTGAAGTTGAAACAGATCACGTAAGTTGTCTGTAAAAATAATTTTTTTTCAATAAATTTTACAGAAAAAATAAAATCACCAATGCCATGTAACTGATATTGTTTCACTTATTTTTTCACAGGTCGTCTTACCTAGCCTTCACATTTCTCTCGGCGTCTTTAAGAAGCTGTATGACCTCTTTGAGAGAGACTGCCACAATCTAGACGTAGAGTTATTTCAGCTCCGTGTGAAGGCCCAAGATTGTGAAGAAAACAACAACTTTGAGGACCAAATCGCTGCAGAAATCAAAAGACAGGAGAAGATTCACACACAGCTTCAAATAAAGCGATATCAACTGGAAACTGCAGAGGAAGAGCTGCCCCTCTATGTCCTACAAAATGACATCAATGAAATTGATGCAGCATTTAAAGACATGGCCTGCAACGTATTTAAACTTCGTGATGAAATACAAGAATTGGTAAAACAAAAAAGAATCATGTGAAAAAGTTTCTTGGCAACACACTATACCCCATATTACACTTTATTCAAAAACCTTCAGCTAGCTCCGTTAAAAAAAAAACAAAAAAAAAAACACACATTATTTATTTGGCAAGCATTTTGTTGATCTATACTGCACCACATAGCAATTAACAATACTTACAATTGCAGGAACATGACGCAGGAACTCTGCAATTACAGTACGCCACTGGTCCTGTTACCAGCTCACTAGATAAAGTGCTGAACAACTTTAAAGTGCAGAGGCAGGCCTACCATGGCAAGGCGTTTGTGGGGAATCACGTTAATAGGTGCTGCAAGGTAAATCAAACAAACAAGTATAAAGGTCATCCTGCAAAATGGTTAACATTTTTTTTATTTGGGGGTCAGCCTCATATTGTTAAAAAAGTTTAAATATAACACACAAAATGTCTTCACTTAAACATATCTTATATATTTTTTAAAGCCTGATGTTATCAATGCTCTTACAAGAGCACCCCAAGAGGCTTTGGAAAAAGGTTTCACAGATGACATCCCTCTTGGAAAGCAGGAGAAGCTTAGACACCAAGCAGGAAGGATTGGTGCAAACTACAAAGACATACTCTTCAAGTTTGCTGATGTTCATGCTGCCATCAATCACACTCGCGCTGTGACAACTGCTGAAATCAACCGAATAGGTATGCACACACCACATTTCTGTGCTTAGACAAAATTAATATTGAACTCCTTTGTATTTTCCTCTGGAAAACATATTTTTAATAGATACGGTTGGTCAAACAGCACCGTACATCTGAATAGATCGAGCTTGAAGACAATATAAAGAACAGTGAAAAATGGCTGTTTGAAAAAAAAATGCATATTGGTAGAAATAGTAAAGCACATCACCTTTTTCTACTCTCCCTTACCTTTTTTGTTTGTAGATTTGAGCATTCGTGAACTACTCCGGACGTACCACCACATTTTCCCCAAAGAAAACATCACCCCGAAACTGCACCTCCTTGAAGACCATGCCGTCAGTCAGCTGGGGAAGTTTGGGGTGGGTTTTGGTCTCCTTAATGAACAGGGTGGTGAACTCATTCATTCTGAATTCAACAGAATTGCTAGAGTTGTTCAGGGCATGAAGGGTGATCTGCAGAAGCTGACAGCAATAATGAAGCGTCACCACACCAGTACAACACCGGAGATCTGCAAAAATATGGGGAAAAAATCAAGTGATAATGAGCAATAAGTCAAGGCAAACATGAGTAATTATGTTCAAAGTTCAGAGTTGAAAGCAACTTGAACATGTCAAACATGTCAAACTGTACAATACATAGATGCCTACAAATTGCCTACAGTGTATAATGTTTTTATGAACATGATTGGAGTTAAAAATGCAATGGTGGCAAAAAAAGCCGGTGATGACGTCATGTTTTGATTTGCATGATTAGGGTCAATCCAATACTGGTGCACTCGGAACACACCGAGAAATTCAGAGAAAGTTGAAAATGGTGACTGGTACATTGCAACAGCTGACCTGCTGCCCATACATGCCATACGGAATGGTTCATCGGTTGCTGTACAAAACTATACAATTGGGTCCCGTAGTTGGGCCTGGACATGTAGCCAAAGATCCAGAGTTTGTCAAAAACCTGTATCTAAAAATTGTTAGGCTAGCCTTTACATTGCAAGGAGCGTCTATCCATGGCTCCCCATGGTCTATTTCAACTTTCATACGAACCACTGCTACAGTGTGAATTGAGGGCAATTTGTTTGATTTTTCAGAACATTACTTCATTTTAGCATTCCTCCATGATTTTAGGTAGGCCTACATGACATTGATAACATCTTTTAAACTAATTTTGTAACCATAAACAAATTTGCGACAATCATAACCCACCATCCTCCTGACATTTGTGAATTGTGGGGAATCAGTACATGGATGTGGCATGATTGATATGATGGCTTGACTTGACGTTGACTTGACTTGCTTGAGAAAGTTTACGGTTGACTAAAGAACAACCACGTATGCCATGTAAAAGTGTAGCCTACATAGTATATGATTAAACAAGGCGCGTAGACAAGATCAGGAATATAACTTTCTAGTATTTTCTTTTCCTCAGACAGTAAATTTTACAAAATTATATGTATACAGGAAACAGTCGTTCTTCAAATGTGTGCCGATCATATCCACATTGCGTACACTACTTGATCAAAGGACCGACGACTGTTTTATTATCATTGTTTTACACCAAGACACTTCAGTAAAAAAAAAGTGTTAATGTGATTATTTTATTTTATTTTAAACTACCAATGGTACGCCATACCAACGTTTATTGAAATTATAACGATTAATTGTTCCTGCTCATTATTTATTAGACAGGTAAAATAAACTCAACTTACCGTGAATGCAGTAAATCACGACGACGACGATCGCAATCGCATACCTCCATGCACATACATAACACATGTTGAATTGTCAACAACACACGTTTGTGCGTGCGACGCACAATGGTGATTTCGTGAAAAGTAAATCTGACGTTAAAAAACCAGTGCTAACTGACCGTATTATTTCATACTAAAATCCCTGTCCCAAAGTCTATTTCAGTACCACCAAAATAAGACAGTTCCGAACAAGCCATGACACTTTGTTTCGTAAATAAAACCACCGGATGTCGTGAGCTATGTGGAAAAGTAAAGACGATAGCCACGCTTCAGATATTCGCTGGTACTTTAAAATGGTTGCATGTACAGTGGTCGATAAATGCAAAGCAAAACACAACGTAGACAACTGAGACGAAGAACACCAGCGAACACCGTAGTTTAAATACCAAAGACTCTGATATTAATATGTATGAGGGTTTCTAAGATGGTAACCAATCAGAATTGTTCGTTTCCCGCTATGGTAGAGAGGTCAACAAAACAGATGACCCCAAAAATAATAGCACGCCAAACGTCAACAGATAACTGTGACGTCATTACTCGCTAACCATCAGTAACCGGCAGAGGGCGCACTTTTTTGGGCAGTGAAACAGCCGTGTGGACAAAGGAATCCATGGCAGAAAGGTTTGTTCTGCCCTTGCTTTCATATGGCTTTAGGTTGTCAAGGTCCTTCAGTAGGCTGTGTCTTGATCGCCGTAGCACTCGTCCAGTACCTGCCAGGCTCGCTATGTATTGATGCAACCTCTTATCTTGTCCCGTTCTCTGGCATTGGACATTGACTCTGTTAACTGGTAGAAACATTCTATCTCTGTTAGGCCTGTAGAACAGTGGATGAACAAATCCCTGAACCGCTTGTAGTCTTTAAGGTCGCCACTGAATACTGGAAATTTCATTCTGGCCATCTTTGGAGTGGATGAAGTAAAGTGGCTGCACACAGGAGATTGCGTTAACTTGGCCGGACTGGATACTGAAGCTAGAGTTCCTGTGCTCACAGGCTGGGTAGGACTCGTTGATGTCGTACAATACGCCAGTGATGCCGGACTGGACACCCAAGGCCCTGTGCTCACAGGCGTGATAGGAACTGTTGGAGTCGCAGGAAACAGTGCAGCTGGAGTAGATATCGAAGTCAGAGTTCCTGTGTTCTCAGGCTGAACAGGAACGGTTGATGTCAGGCTTGATTTGGGAGTAAAGTGGCTGCACACAGGAGATTGCGTTAACTTGGCCGGACTGGATACTGAAGCTAGAGTTCCTGTGCTCACAGGCTGGGTAGGACTCGTTGATGTCGTACAATGCGCCAGTGATGCCGGACTGGACACCCAAGGCCCTGTGCTCACAGGCGTGATAGGAACTGTTGGAGTCGCAGGAAACAGTGCAGCTGGAGTAGATATCGAAGTCAGAGTTCCTGTGTTCTCAGGCTGAACAGGAACGGTTGATGTCAGGCTTGATTTGGGAGTTGTAGCTGGAGAGAGGGAAGACGGTTGGTTGGCCGGGGGGGTTGCGACAGCTGTTCAATGACCCGTCTTGAACGTAACAAAACCTGGACGAACTCAGTTTCACACTCTGCCATCCAATCTTCCTCCACCTAAAAAGTCGTCTTGATCTTCTATGGCATCCATTAGCTCGGAGTGTTTCTCTTCAATCTTTCTGAACTGTTGTTCTGCTTTGGTGATGTATCTCTTATGACATTTCTGTATCACCAGAATCATCTTCAGCCAGACGGTCCATCATCATTAGTGTTCTCGTTAACTGGCCTTTGGTGTTCCGTCTTGATAACTTCAGCTTGTTGATGTCAGTCATGATGTAAGATGAAGTTGTTCAAGGTAGTACACTAGAGTTGTTGAAGATGTGAAGAGCTCGTAAAGTTTAAACACGTTGTTGCAATAAAATTGACGAAGAAAGCTGCTTGTGTATCAATTATGTGTATTATTCAACAACTGTGTGTGATCCTGAAACAAGAAGAAAAATAAAGAAACCTTGTATAAGTACAGGTACACACTATAATGCAAAACTGAGACAAATCTCCTTAATCTAGCTAATCTGAACTTGTGCAAAACCCTAGAAAACTCTGACTACACTAACCCTAGCAAGAAATCACCCAAAAAGGCAAAAACACAGCCTAACTACATTGGCCTAGCTAAAGCCTAGAAACGACTGCAGCGAGACTAACTGTGGGCGGCGACTCACCAACCTACCCAGACAATTATCAGTCCGCGTAACTGAATGACCGTAGCACCGCTATACTAACATGCAACAAATCACAACAAAAAGTAGTGCGTTGTTAAGATTGCCACGTATATCAAAATAGACCAACAAGAATCAACTAAGATGGACATTAGTAAACACCTGAACCTATCGCAGATAAATCCTAAACTCCTAGTTATTTAAACCACCAGCACTTATGAGAATTAAAGAGGGGGGAATTCCTACGCAATACCAGAGCAACCCTAAACATGGCGCAGGCTTCACGCTGAATGCATACAACTAGGCAGAACTGAACGGGGAATTTCCAACAAACGATCTAAACCTTCACTAAAGAGCTTAATAAGGAGTAATGCAAACCTACAGACCTAACCTGCCTTATCCTGAAATAATCCTACGATAGATAAGTAAGATCGACATACCTTATAACGGCATAAACTTGAAAAAAATACGGGAATCTGGAGAGTAAACTTTAACGTTGAACACTTTATGAACTCGTGTGTAGACTAGAACTCAAGGCGCACAACCGCAAACTTCACACAACTAAGGAAACTAAAGTAAACAACATGTCATGTCATGACACTGCGTGTACCGCCCGATTACGAAAACGGCCAACTCATTACGTGATGATCAGGCAGACCCATTTCCGGCTGATCGCTCCCGTCCTGTGTACTATTTCTCCATGGTACTACTAGTTGCTCTAAGCGGAGTTCAAGGTTGAAGACCCGATCGACCAAATGGCCACACGGACGTGTTTGGGGTGCCCAATCGGTGCGGAAGCGGAGAGTAAATACTCCCAGTTCTGTGTGGCTGATGCAGATAAATATAACCACATCTCAGACTTGAAATCAAGTCTAGTCGTGGAAGGAAGTTGCGTCGCGCATAAAAGTTGCATCGCGGCTCACACACTGTGAATTATAAATTGGGGACTTAATTCTTACTCGGCCGTAAAGCGACATTATTTATGAATTTGGAATCGGGACATTCTTCAAACACGGGGCGGACGTCGAGGGGTCGTGGGTCAAGGGGGTTTTAGAACAACCCGTTTTTTACGCTGATTTACTATAAAAACTGATATTTTTCTCATTCAAACAATCCCACAAGCACTTGTCTGAGCGATGTGATCGTTACAAAAACCGTGTAAAGCAACGAGAATCGAGTTTCATGTTTATGCAAACATTTTATGGTAATCGTTGTAGACTATGGTAATTAATGTAGACTCTCAGCCAACCGGCACACAAGTTAATGTAGACTGCTGTGACGTAACATGGTAATTAATGTAGACTGCCCAATCAACTAGCTAGTTAATGTAGACTCCGTACGGCAGGATTGCACGAGTGTAGACAGAACATCAGCAGCTAAGTTGTAGTACATACTCCATTGATTGCAAGTTTTACAACACAACTTACAAGCAAGGGAAGTATTTGGGTACTTTTTCAAAATGTTCACAGATTTACATGAAACTTACAGGGTTTGAAGATATTGATAGTGGAAAGCTTCCCTTCAAATATTACTAACTAAGGTTGTGTAGTTAGTAAAACAAGTAATAAAATCGTTTTGGTCTCATGAGACAAAAAAAATTTTAGCATGAACAATCCCCTTAACCAGTTATGATATTATACCAAAACCATAATACGGTTAATACGTTTTTACATGCCAAAACTGAGACGAAAATTATTACTTTTACTCATTTCTCAAAAACTACAGCACCTCAGTAAATAAAATTTCAAGGGAAGCTTTCTACTATCATAATCTTCAAACTGTGTAAGTTTAATGTAAATCTGTGGACTTTGTGTTTTTTGTAAGGAAAAAGTACATGTACCCTTAACGCAACGATTTCGTGTTCCAAATAATTAAATTCAGAAGAATTTGGGGTGAACCTCGGAGTTGATACTGTTGGAACGAAACAATTAGAGGAGAGTGCTGACACAAAAAGGGTCAAACTTTGACAAATGACTTCAACGGTCAAGGTGATCATGGTGAAGGTTCTGCAGTAACCTTTTTGAAAGGAAACAGACGGTATGCAGCAAAGGTGTTGCGTTTCGAGGTAATAATTTGGTTATAGTTATTTACTATTGTCGGACCAATTGGCTTTTTTATTTTTACCAAACGAAACTTATTTAACAGACAGTTCAGGTTAGAAAAAAAAGTATAATGTCACATGTCACTGCATGTGTATTGTGTAGTCATGTCTAATTGTTGTGTAGACTGTCAGTGTAATGACTGTAGGTGTTTAATAATATGGTCTTGTTGCAATGTTGGTACGTTTTCTAAGGGTCGCTTTCACAAAGAGTTAGGACTAGTCCTAGGAGATATACAAATTGCATGGATAGTCCTAAGTTAGGACGAGTAACGGGTCCCAACTCGAGATCAGACTAGTCCTAACTCTTTGTGAAATCCACCCCTGGTAAATAGTATTATTAGTACTACCATTTTTACCTCCATGGTATTACTCAGTACTCTACTTACCACCACATTGTACTTTACATAATAGGCCTAGGCCTATACATCTTTTTTTATCAAATGCATTTGTGCAATCGTTCAAATTACTTAGATCTAAACAAGTGGAGGGCGATCTAGATTTTATCAATTGTAGACATTTTTAACTTTGCCCTACCTGTGATTTGGTGAAGTAAAGTTTGACACGTGACAGTAGAGATCAAGCTATTGTATATACCATGTTGAATTATTGATTGTCTCCAATTTTAGAAGTATAATTTCTTTATTAAATTTTCACGCAATTGTGACTATTACTTTTACAGGGTGAGACTGAGAGTTCATAATTTAATGTCTGTCCATTTTTAATGTATGTTCAGTACGCCAGTACAGCGCCCCTTTGCAAAAACAATTTGCAGTAGCTCATATCACATTCATATTAATGGCCAATTGCAACTTTCAGATACAAAGGCTGATCTGGAACCCTCGCTAGCTAGTGCCCTGGCTGGAAAACTGATAGTATTGGATGATGTTTCATCAACGCCCCTTGGAAGAGGGAAGTGCCGAAAACTGGCAAAAGAAATTGATGACGGTTACACCAGCTCCAGCAGTGATAATGAAGAATTCTTCACAACCAAAAAACCAAAGTAAGTCAAGAGTTTAAATAACAGCACAATATGAAATCACATTCTGGCAATATCCTATCATGACAATTACTCTGTTCAATTAATTCATCAGAGATGTCTGTTCAATTAATTCTTCAGAGATAGTTACACAACCTTTGTGTAATTGGGACTTTGTCAATTACAGTTGATCTGCCCGACATACAAACTTATGTGTATAAAGAAGGCAATTTTGCTCCAAACTACTGCTCAAATGGGACAACTTCAGAATGATTTTGGTGACTGCAGAGATACTGGTCCTTTTTTGTATTGTGATGTCTTTTGAGCATGGACACGACTGGTGAAACAACAGAAATTTGCACTTGCAAGTATTTCATTTTCAGTTGATCCGTTGATATTTATTTCATGTCTCATTTTGAATTAGTAACAATTTAACAACAATCCATACGGATTTCAGCTCTACCCCAACTGCTGAATGATGTACGAAAGATGACTGCCTGTGCCAGCAAAACCAAAGCGAAGCTTTTGAGCACCAGCTCACCATCTTCAAAGTCCTCTTCACCACCAAAGATGCAGCCATCACCACACCCATGCCCACCTGCAAGGGACTTGGAGGAATTATGAATCGTCCTTGCACCAAGATATGTCAAGTTACTCACAAAAGCACAAGAGGAACACAGACAAAATATGTTGGTTCCACATCAAATTTTCCTCAGCTATACTCTGCTCACCAAATTTCCTCTCAAATCTTATTCTCACTGTTGTGAGTGTTGGTATTGTTGTTAGTGTGTAATTGTGACTATTATGCAATAAACCAGTCGGTCGTGACCTGTGACTTGGCAGCACCCTGGGGTTTGGCCATGCGGCAGTCCGTTGTCAATCCAGTCAAGCTGTCACTTGGTTCTACAAACCAAACTAAATGAATTACTAAATGACAAATGAATAACTTTCGACCAATCATTAGGTACTTCACTTGACAATAGTGAAAACCAGGAAAATGAAGGCAAACTAGACAGAATGATGTCCACACTAGATTCACTAAGCATATAAGTGCCTTGACAAAAGCTGTTGAAGCAAAAACAATTCAGGTTGCACAAACTCGAACATGGGTGTCATTACAGAAGCAGTAGGCAAACTGGAAAGCAAAATTACAACAACATACAATGGGAATTTTCCCTGCTAATAGAAACCAAAGAGGGGGGAACTTCGCTTCTTACCAAAGAAATAACTGGTTACAAAATAATAGAAGCCACTTTGAAAGTCGGTGGGGATAAAGCATCTCCATTGCCTGCTCACATAACGCTTGAGGAATGTAATGGAAAAATGCACCCAAAACAGAGTGACCAAGCAGATATAAAGCCATTTATGGCATTTGGACCCATTAAGTCAGAACACAAGCCAGTTATACCGCCTCCTCAGAAGCTAATAGCCACTCAAGCAGAACAAAAGCCCACAGAACAAAGTGAAGGGACGAAAAAACAGTCAGGTCCTCCATCATGATTTGATCAAGAAATGTGAAAATTTTTTAGTTGCGGAGGCTCCGTAATCGGTTATTGGGTCAAGTAGAGGTAGCCATAGGCTTACAAGATAAAGCCCCAAACGAACATCACAATGAGGAAGAGGCCCCAATAATTAAGAATCACAGTGTATACACCACACGCAGTGGTAGAGAGAGTAGGCAGCCTTCTTGGTTAAGAGATAACATTAATGTTTAACCATTTCCACTATGTGTTTGATAGTCAAAGTCATTCAAGCGTATCCAAGCCTAAATGAGTGAAGAGCTTTCTCAGCCTTCCCAATCAGGTGAAATCAATTACATCGAGTTCAGTTAAAGAACTCCAACTCAAGCTTGAAGCCAAAGATATTTCCAGACCAGGCAATATCGCCCAGTACGAGTTGTGTCGCCAACTCGAAATTGTGCTGTGCAGAATCCAATCTGCCTTAACTGCCGATATTAACATTGAAGCAGCCCTTCAAGCCATCCAAGAAGGAAGTTCACTGATCACCGACTAGAAACAGAAAGTCAGAATCACCAATTCAAGCAAGGCCAGTACGGGACCATTTTCTACCTAGATAAGACCAATGCCATCAAATTGACCGCCAAACAGCAGAAGAAGGTTCTCATTGCCGAGGAAGCCGCCCTGAGAGACATCCAGACTCGTAGGCGGCGACGTAACGAATCCCTGCAACACCAGGCAGAGCGGTTCTAGGCCCTTATTCAGTCACCCTGGACTTCATCTTTTTAGAGGTATTGTAAAGCGATTTGATCAACCCCCACCTAATACTTTGTCGAATTTCAAAAGCCGTTTGTGATCTCACCATTATCCCATGCTGTAAATAAATAATTTGAATCAAATCATACTGCCTCCTTGTCCTTTATTATGGCGTGTCCATTAGCGCTAAACTAGTTTTCATGCGTATGAGCGAAGCGAAGTAGCATGAAAACTTAGTTTTGTCTGTTTGGCTCGCCATAGGTGCTCCCAAATTTGCATTTTACGCTTTCCTTGCGTTAGGACCGCACCTATACCACCATTGTGTTTGATAGTCAAAGTCATTCAAGCGTATTCAAGCCTATATTTATGAAGAGCTTTCTCAGCCTCCCAATTCAGGTGAAATCACTTACATTAAGTTCAGATCATTTATCATTTATCTCTGCGTAAATTTAAGGCCTGACTTGGTGCCCCCCCCCCCCCCACCCAAGGCAAAATTGGTATTGGTCGTTCCCTTTTCTCTCGTTCTTGTACAAGTGTGTTGTTCAGGCATGCTGTCCTTTGAGTCGTGCTTCTCCCACGGCATGTCTGGCCATTGGTCCAGTCAAGACCCACAACAGCCGTCCCTTACACCGGGCACAGACCTCCATTCTCATCATAGCACGCCCTATCCTACCAGTTCCAGAGAACAATGCCCCAAGCAGGCCACCAGGGAATCGCCTCGACAGGGCCTTTTGATAACGCCATTACCAACACCGCCAAAGGCACAGTAAAGACAATTTGCAATATTTGATGAGGTTCCTAAGATAGTCCGCAACCACCCATTTGGCTCGATTTTCCTCTCCATTTTCACAGCCCAGTAAGAAAAAGTGCTGCAAATTTGAGGGTACGGCTTTGATTATTTCTACAAAATGTCATCAACTTTTGTCCTGGTGAGAATCACAATGTATTCCTGTGGTATCCCCTTTTCCGAAGAAGCGTTAGCAATTTTCTTGTCACATAACAGTAAATCGCATTAAAACTTCAATTATTTATGCTCTCCTTTTTCGTCACAACGAGACGGCCGGTGCTAAGGCTAACCACTTATCTGTATTGCCAAACAATAAATGTTCTTTAATTTTTATTATAAAATCGGACACCGACATTTTCACGGACGGGGGTCCTGCCTTTCTTTGCGACACATTGGACACCTATACTCACCAGTTGCGATTTTACGCAAGAGTAGCCTTATTGTAGTCTACTCCACCACTGATTATAGTACTGAATACTTAGAATTATGTGCTTCTGTGTGCTCCTATTTTGGCTGTGTTTAATATTTTGCGTTTAAATTCTCTATTGGTATTCAGCAGTATGAAACGGTCAGGTGATCCGTCCAGTCTATGATATAGTTTCTACTGATAAGAGAGTAGGCAGTACCTAACTAAATCCAACCGAATGTTGTATGAAATAAAGGTTCAGATGTTCCGAAACGGTCAGGTGACCGGTCCAGTATAGCAGATATTTTCTATAAAAAGAGATTCAATATTAATTGAAATGCTGCATTACATTTTAAGTAGCAGATCAATAATAATTTTAAGTAGCAGATCAATAGTAGCAGAAATTGTTAACGAACTATGGGATCAGATGATCCCATATTATGGTCAGATGACCATCAAAGTTGTGTAGAAGAAAGAAAAGAAAATTTGTTGGTCAGATGTCCAGAAGTGATGCATGAGAGGATCACACGATCCAGTGAAAAGAAGAAAAAATGGGAGTTAAGACTCGGTGTTTTGTGATCCCGCCATTATCCCACGCTGTAAATAAATAATTTGAATCAAATCATACTGCCTCCTTGTCCTTTACTATGGCGTGTCCATTAACACTACAAAATGGTGGTTCATATACCTCCTACTGGGAATGCCGGAACTGGGAGATAGCTAGCCATATTAAGTCACACAGCCAATTTTGTACAGATCGCTCCCTCCCAGAACTAGTATTCCTGACAGAAGGGTTCGTCAATTACCTTTACAACATTTGTAGGGGTAAAATCCTCAGATGACCTACCTAAGTTTGTGTTACTAAATAACTTTGATGATAAAAATTCTTCTTTTAAAGAAGAGGGATTAGTAAAATGCAATAAATATGATGCTCACATCGGCCTCCCCCCAATAGCGGACCGAAATTTTACACTCCTAAAACTGGTTCTTATCTCACATAGTCCATGATTTATAATATTTTGTGTTTTAGTTGCCACTGGCCTCCCCAATAGTGGACCGAAGTTTGATATCACCCACACGGGTCAGTTCAATCTTTCATTGGAGAACACTCCTGCGCTTACTCGCATATAAGCCATGTGACGAGCGGCAAATGGGATCATTCATTGACTCACATTGCTATGTCGATCGACTGCTACATCGCGCCAACTACTTTGGAACCTTGAGCCAATACTTAGGCGATATAGATTCAGTTTTCTGGGCTGCATAGATTCAGTTTTCTGGGCTGCATAATAATGGTGCGACTAATATCGGACTGTGCGGTTTATGCATCAATAGGACTGCACCCCAAAAAGGCCGGCGAGTTCTCTCGGGACACAGAAGAGTTGATCCGGTCCTTACTGGAACACCCCAAAGTATGTGCCCTGGGAGAAGTCGGCCTGGACTATTCAGGCACTTATGGCCGAAGTCGGAAAACCACACTCCTCAAACTCCTCGCCATTGCAGTAGAATTAAAACTGTCATCATTCACTGCAGAGATGCCGACAGTGATTGCTTTGACATTGTTTCCTCTTGCCTCCCTATACATTGGAAAGTCCACCTCCATTGTTTCACACAGGAATGGAGGGAGGCTAAGAAAATGGTGCGATGCATTCCCAAACTTGTATGTAGGATTGACACCCCTTCTAACGTGGGGTGCACCGTGACCCAAAAATTTGGGCCTAGAAAATCCAATAGAACGACTCCTAGAAACAGATGCGCCCTACCTTGTCCCAAAACAACTCAACGATGTGACAACCAAAGATCGTATAGCGCTGCGTACGCAAGATAGATAACTCAACGCAGACGCAGTGCAAATACGTGAAATAATCATGGGGGCCATGCGCCATTTAGACAGTCGGAAATAGCGCCCTCTTGCGGTATTTTCACGTCACGTCTTTGGAAGGTCAAACTATTGTTCGAAGAATGCCATGGCATCAGGTCGTTGAATATTCATTTATGAGCAAAGAAAACTAATGAATATGCAATAAAGGTCACAGAAGGAACGTTTGGGGTTGGCAGTTGAACATGGTGGCGTCTCATGGACATGTGGCGACAATTTTAGCATGAATTTCATTGTTGGAAACGCATCAATATTTTGATGTAATCGTTGCATTTCCTCCTGGTTTTTTCTTCCGTATTTTGTGGAGCTCATTCTTGGCATTTTTAAAAACCTTTCATGAGTTTATGGGTCAACATTTCAACGATATACGTGGAGATAAACTACTGGAAAACAGTTCTACGCAAACGACATGTGGGCAAACCTCTACAGTTTTGAATGGCAGATATTTAAAAAATGTCAAAAATTTTCTTGATTTCGACGGCATATCGTTATTTTCAGCCGTTTACTGTTGCACCTTGTTCAATGTTGTCACAAAGTAGCAGGGATTGGTCGAATAATTTTAATTTTGACATTTGTTTACTTAATTAAACTTAAAATAAAGATTACATTTTTAATTAAATAAATATATCTGTATTATGATGGGACTGGGCTGAAAGTGAAGAAAAGGCCTTGATTATGGGGGGAAAATTCCCAAACGACTGCAAATGACTGGCTAACACGAGGCCTAAATAAATTAAATAAAAATCCCATTTTTAATTAAGGACTGCTTTTTACCTGCTTATATATAATCATCCAGCATGACATGTGACAAGTTGGCTTAAGCTAAAGCATATATTTTAGAATTTAGCTTCGTTTTGCGTTGCCGTTAAGGCAATTAAGCCTGAAATTAAAGGCTCTAACGATTCATTTTGTCAATGCCCCCCTACCTGGCTGATGATTGTATTTATTTATTTATGTTTCACTTGAAGGATATGACCGCTTGTTCTTGTGTGGCTTTGACTCTGGACGCAGACTGAAGATGGCTGGATTGACACTGATGTGATGCTCTCGCATCACACACAACATTTTTTGAAGGTCTGGATCTTTGTTTTGGGTATTTCTGGCACCGTTGAAACGCTGGTTGAGATTGTTAAAGACAGCGTGCATGTATTCTCCTCCCTGCTCTCCAAGAAGCCCAAGGCCATGACGAGTCTTTCGGATAAAAGGGATGACATGCTCTTCCAGCATATGCATCTTCAGAGGGATTGATTTGGTGGGGAATTGAGTACGAAAGAACAGCATAAATTGCTGTATCTTTTTGTCTGAGAGTAGAAAGGTGAGTACGATTAACAACAAAGCAAGGGAAACAATAAATTTTAAGTCCTACCATTCAATAGCTAGTATGGTTTGCTCTCTCTCCACTGTAACCAAAGTGAAATTTGTAATACAAAATAAATAAAAAAACATTATTTTTATGAAAAAAAACCAATCACTCACCAAGTTCGGAGATGTCTATGTCACAGAAGAAGTCAACTTTGTTATAGCTGTTGTGACATTCTGAAAACAGAGAAAACAACTCTGCAAACTTGTGAGCTATTGCCTTAGCATCGTCCAGTCTCGATGGGCACATCTGCTGCACCTGCTCAACAACTGCCTCGGTTGTCTTGTTGATGTTAATTTCCTGAGTTTAAAAATAAATCAAAATAAATCAAAACATGTTGCATAAACAGAATTGTTGATTGGGATAACATTATGTTTATGTTAACTCAGTTTTCTGATATTACGTTGTTACCTTGAGGCATTTATGTACATGGTTTCCCACGAATGTGTTATAATAGTAGGCCTGCCGTCTGACTTTGATTTCCTGCAATGATGTGTCCAGACTCTGTAGGAGGGGATTGTGGATCTCTGGAAGTTTACCAATTTGCGAATTTGTTGTCACCTCCTGTAATGTTCAAGTAAACAACAGTGTCAACTAAATATTCAATTCAAAATTGTGTGGTTTTTCATAACCTTGTTTCCTTTAAAGACATGCTTTGTCATAAAAATTACTGTGTACTACATGTACCTGTCTTTCTAGTTCTTTGTTGAGAGTGTCCATCTGGACTGCAGCATCAGATGCCACAGCTGTAACATCTGTGTTGTCATTGAGGAGAGCTATCACCGCTAACTGCTCTTGGACTTCACCAATCTCCTCCCGGATCTCACCAACCCTATTCTTGGCAGCATGCACTTCAGAGAGCCTTGCTACATGGAGAGAAAATGGACCTCCTTCAATGTCACCGACACTAGCAGGTGAACTTGCCAGCTCTTCAGCCACTGCCTTGCCAGCTCTTCAGCCACTGCCTCTCCAAGACTTTTGCACTCATCCTCGAATAGGGTGTACATCTTAAACCAAAGACCCAAACTTATATGGAGGGTTGGTGGACATACCTATAAAAGGAGAGAAAACCTACTTAAACAACTATGAACAGCAAAATTATTTAACTATTTATATCATGAAGTGGGAAAAGAGATGGTTAATTATGAACAGCAAAATTATTTAACTATTTATATCATGAAGTGGGAAAAGAGATGGTTAATTATGAACAGCAAAATTATTTAACTATTTATATCATGAAGTGGGAAAAGAGATGGTTTATTACTATTTACATAAAACTTGTTAATTTCATTGAATTGATACGTACAGATGTGATCGGGATTGAAAACATTGGTCGATCAATTGAGTTTTTGTGGAGTTTGGCCTTTTTTATGTGGCCTCCAGCTGCCAAGAACTGCTCATGATCCCTATGTAGACTTTCCAATGTTCTTCCTTCACAAGGTGAACAGGTTGTCTTCTCTTTCGCCATTTCAGTGCTGGTGACGTTACACCAAATACAAGGGTGGCAACCTGCAAAGACAAAACAATGGTTTAATTTTAAATGGCCCAACATTTTTATATTTTTCTGTATTGGGTAAATCAAAGAAGCTAGTCATGCCGTCATACACAGTGATTCAACTTACCACTTGCACCAGAGATACCCGCCATCCTACACAAGAACTCGTAGTCACCGAAAAGGTACCACACAAGTTTCTTTCCCCTATGCAAATAAAAAAAGTGGGATTAAATTTTGGGACCATCCATCAGTTAGTACTAAAAAAAACATTCTCTTTTGAACAAGCCGAGTTAATATTTACCTCTATGACATTCTTGCGATGCTATCAACCTGGTCTTTGTAGCGATCAAGGGCGATATGAAGATTCACAGCTGAATCTGTGGCCTGGAATGCACACAAAACCATGGTGTTGTGCTTGGAGTTAGGATTCTGAGTATTGGCAAACTCCAGCATGAGTTTGAAGCTCCCTCCACCCTTGTCACCCCCAAGTTTAAGCCAGACTTTATCATGTGGTTGTCCCTCGTGCCAAAACAATTTTCCAGATCTGCAAGAAAATTTGACAGTGAAATCTCGCATCATATTTGAGAAAATTGCCAAATTGAGGATGGAATTAAATTTTGATCAACTTTAAAAATAAGGAAGTGTTAAGTAAGTTTTAGGGGAGAAAATTTTCATACTTGTCATATTCTTCCAACAGATCCATGATGTAAGCTTGCAGATCTGCGATGAAAACACATGGTGCTGGTTTGGTGATTATGTCTTTTCTCTCACTACAAAGAAAAGGTAATCTCTCAGCTTCCAACATATCTTGGCCAACAGACTTCTTAGCAATTGCTCTGCTTGCTTTTTCATTTTCCATTACTATGTTGTATTGCCGCAACCACCTGGAAAAAATAATTGCAGCACATAATGATACGATTCATATGATGGCCAACTCTAAGGACAACTAACACAATGGTCTTGTGTGTAGTCCAGGTCAAATATAGGGGTTGATGGGGTGGGGGCCTTGTGCTCTCTCTCAGAACTCTTACCCCTCCCCCCCCCCATACACACACCTTTTTGGGGGGAAAAATGCACAATCGAGTTTCATCAAAATGCACCCGAGTATGTCTTAGCCCCTGCTGGCCCCCCTCCCCCACCCCCAATAAAGATGTCTGGTTCTGCCACATTTTTTGTGATTTGCTCATTTTGAAATTTTTAGCTAATTGGGAATATATTTCTTACAATTTTAGCTCTCGAAGGCCTGCCCAAGAAAGACCCAAATCAGCTTTAAGTGAAAGCTTGTGTAGTGCTGGAATATGTGTCTTCATCTGCATTCGTCCAAGCAGATCTTGGAGAGCTTTCTTGGATCCAGATGCTTTGATGAGATGACCCAGTTGAAGAGAAGATTGGCCATCACCCATTTCACTTAGACTCTCTTTCAACAACTTCGTTCGTATTCAAAGAATTGTTGAAGATAGGACCATTTAGCATGTTTTTGTTTCCCATCTGTAGCATCAAATCTTACTTCATACTTTAACATGTTCGATCGTGTGTTTTTTAGAAGGTGAGGTGGGTCATACATGCAAAATACCTTCTCGCCATCTGACATGAAAAATGGCTTCTCTGTTGAAACGCCCAACAGTCTGAAGGTTTTGACGTTGTTTGATCCTTGATCACAAACAACTAACTTTGGGTACAAACCAATTTCCTTCAATTTCGCCAAACAAGACATCAACAGTTTAGCATGTGTGTCAGCTGATGAAGCATCCTTTGAAAGGAAGTATCCTACAGGTTGCTTCCAATGGGAAAGCATGCCCCTAACAAGGAAAACTAGTGCATGATTAGCTACATTGTTGGTTCTGCCAACTTCACCAAAATCCTCAAAACCTTCAACCCTGTCATTGCTTATATCATATGTTAGACCAGCACGGATGCTCATCTCACCGAAAGTGACTACACAGTCACTTTCTCGCTCTTTCATCGAGGAGACTTTGTGCTTCATAACCTCAAAGATGTTTTCATTGAAGCCAGCATGGACTTCTATACTCTGTAGCCACTTTCGAAGAGATGAAACTGAAGGCAAGGTAAATATTCTAGAGCTATGTTGATAGGCACATTAACCTTTGATGTGTCTCTGTCTCTTTTTTGAAACTCGAGATCAAGCCATTTTCTCTTTTTTTCAAGTGAATCCTGGTTCTCTCCCTCAGGAAACTCAACAGGTTGCCACTGTGAACAGCCGTAGGAGTCTTAACTTGGTTTTTCCTGGGAACTTTATCTGCTGTGCTATTCAGATCACGATGCTTCCTCTTTTCAGCCATAGCCTGTCGAATGGTGTGATGATTATAGTAGGTTGTTTCTAATGAACGAGCAAATCCTTCACTGCCAGTTCCACAATCATTTTCAAATGATAAAGGAGACATGGCAATGATTGTATTGGCGATTGATCTAAAAATTGATCTACTTGGCTTCTCTCTGCAGTGGATGAATTCATCTACAATGACTTTTTGAGTTAACAACCTATCTTTAGGTGATGGCCGCCTCTTCTCCTTTATTGCAGCCATGAATGTATGGGGCCATCGATCTGTCCTCAGAGAGAAAGTCTTCTTTTCAACATGTTCACTGCACTGGCCTGTACCTGAACATGGAAATATATTAGTAAAACAAAATTATTTTATAAAAAATAACAAATGAGCTGATCAAGATTGTGTTTGATCAATGTACCTGCATAAGAACCATCAGGGGTTTGCTCCAGTAGGTCAATGATGAGTATTAATGATACATGTATCCATGCACACGATGATCAAAAAGTTTACCTGACACAACCTGCCTGTGTCCATGGTCATTGAATTGATTCATTGGAGCTTGTGCGAGGGGCACCCTGAGGAGATCAGTTGGCACTGTAAGAGCAGGTCCTATACATCATGCCCAAGGATTTTTAGCCCAAGAAATCAAGTAAAGCCCAACAGAAGTGGCTTTTTGGTCTGGTTGAAAGCTAATAAGAGTATAACCAATCTAAGTGCACTGGGTTCTTTTATGTGCATTACACAACACACAGGACCTACGGCTTAACGTCCCATCCGAAGGACGAAGCATGTGGTTAAGTGTCTTGCTTAAGGACACAAGTGTCACGACTGGGATTAGAACCCACACTCTGCTGATCAGAAACACCAGAGCTTGAGTTCGGTGCTCTTGTCCGCTCGGCCACGACACGCCACATCAGATACAGCGCAAAGCACAAACACTAGTTGTTCACACACATAAAAAGCTGGTAAATTATAGGGGCCATCCATTCGCTAGTTTCCAGGGCCGATAGTCTTATAACATGTTAATACACCCTCACATATCAGGTTTTGACCAATCAAAATCTATAAACTGTCCAAGGTATTTATTAATATATTTTAAAGTTGGTTCTTGAAAATAGTTATTATAATATTAAAAGGTATTGAGGTTTCTCTCAAATTGGAAGTGGAAAAATGTCCAATGGTCAGAAACCCTGCTGTATTTTGTATGTTTTCGATTTTTTGTTCTTCAGGCAGCAAAACATGAAAATTATTTTTATTTTGTTTTAATATTGGCTCAAATAATTCAGTTTAATTGGAATTCTTTTTGAATTTATATCTACCTTCACTATATATATCTACTGGATCGTGGCAAGTCTCAAGGGCAGGGGGATCTGCACTGGCACCGACCTGTTGCAGCAGGTTGCTTATGTCATCTGTCCGGTTGCTTATGTCATCTGACTCATCGACATCATCTACATTGCATTGTGGAGTAAAATTACTATATTATCACAAAACACAAGTACCATATCCACAGTCGGCGACTCCAAGCCAGTAGTGGTCACGTGATGTATGGTGGGTACAAAATAATTCTTCTCCTTCAGTAAAATTGGCAGGGGTGAAAACAGGGTGAAAATACCTTAAAAATGAATAAATTCCTAGAAAATCACCCCAAAACGGCATTTCACAGATATTTCACTGGAGAAGGAGAAGAATTTCATAGTGAGTGCACTGTGTATTACACAGAGAGCCCCATGGGCATGCACTCAGGGGTATGACGGAATTCAGGGGTATGATACAGGATTTGGAAATACAGGAAATAGCTGAATCCACTAGACGTATGATAAAGGTTAATATCACACCCTTGTTGCTATGGACCGACCAATCAGAATGAAGGTCCTTGTCTTTTTTGGTCAGTGGGTTTTAAATACTGAAATGAACAAATGCAACTGTAAAACCTTTATGCCTGGCATTTCACATAATTATGTACATACCATCTGAACAATTTACAATGTAGAGTACATTTCCTTGTGAAACCATTTCTAAAGCTGTATCGTCGTCGACATCAGTTCCATCTTTCAACTGTAGTCTAAAATCTCTATCAAGTTCCATCTTCCGTCTAACTGTACAACAAGAGATGGGAGAGCAAACACGGTTTTAAAAAAATAAACATTGGTATTGGCATTACCAATGACATTGTACCACCTTACATCAAGACAAAATGGAGAATTTGGTGAGATTACAGTAAGAATGGTTGCACAAAAACGCATTGTATTTTGAATCCACTCAATAACTTGCATTCTGTGTATTGTCCGTCCCAACACTTTGAACATGTATGCATTCAGTTCTGTCAGTGCTCCTAACATCTTTCACGGAGTTTTTAAAACAAGTGGGAAAAATTCCTGGCATTGCACAAGTTTAATACTGCGAATACTGTCAGGGTTATGAAACACTCATCATTCTCCATCAGGTTATCCAGATCATGGCCGGCAACTATCTTCTTCTTCTTCCCATCACTTGTCCATATTTTGTAAGGTACGTGTATTGCAGCCATCTTTTTGGGTTGACTACTGGTGGGAGAAATGCCAATACTTGATGATATACATGAAGCTGATCCAATTACTTAGTCGAGAAAGGAATTCTTGGGCACGACATATTTGTGTCCAAACTTATGATACAAATCCATGGGAAATGCATATGGAAGGTCGTCAACATGGATACAGACCAATCTGGGCTGATGGTCGTCAGCAATGACCATCTGAAACAAATGAAGTGCAGCATCCCTCCTAAATTCTTGAGGCTTGACAATAAAGTATAGTGAATGCTCACATAAAAGGATGCATTCAATAAATCCCATCTCAACCCTTTGCCAATTGGTTACATGAGTCACAATGATCTGTCCTTTCTTGCATTCTGTACCTTTAAAATGTACATTATGTGCTATGGACACAGCTTGGGTCTCTGCACAGAACTTTGGAAATGCAAGAAGACAGGATGTGAATTGTCGATTATAATAATCCTTTATAAATTCTGTTGCATGTTTCACTTGTAGCTTGGGAGGGTACAGCCTGCCTGTGCTCTAGAAGCCTGTAGCATCTGGTGTCGTGTAGATAATGTTTTTGAGACATTTATAAAATTTTGGGAGGATGATATAACATATTTGAAAAATTTATGTTTGCTCTCAAACCTCAGAGTCCACACCCAGATAAGTGGTCCAAACTGACAAATAAGTTCTGCATAGTGAAGGAGATAGTGGTGTTTGGGGCGCAAACTAGTATCAGGAAACAGTCTTGCACGCTCTAGTAAATACTCTTCTGTACAGCTGTGTAGATATTCGACTTGTCCATTGGACAGCAAAGGTGCTGTCACCAACTCTGTGATTTCCCTAAGTTTTATAACTGCTATCCACACATCATCACTAGAATCTACTTTATCTCCAATGAGAAGTGGCAGATATCTAATAAATGTCCAGTTTTGAACAGCATGACCTGTCAGTCTTTTATTTGTAATGTTAATGTGTGCTGGTATGTCACTCTTATCAGTGCCGTGGAAGTGGAATTCACTAATACGTTGATTAATCAATCCAAAGTCAAACCAATTTTTAGTGTGTACCATATACTTTAAATACAGCATTACATCATAGCACACAACTCCCTCAAACAGGTCATGCCCTAGGCATGGTGGAAGTCCATCAGTCATACTGCAGTTGATTGAACTGGAAATCTGATTTAATACCCATTACTGGAACACTATGTGAGTCAAGATGGACTCTGTTTACACATGCTTGATAGTTCTGTTTTGTTCGTGGATCTCCAAGGGCAACTGGGTCTTCATGGAACTGTTCTTTATGAATGCAACAGAAACGGCAAAAATAATTTGCAGAGAAACTCTCAAGGAAGCCACCAATGCCATGCAAGCCCAAGTTATCCCCGCATATCATGCTAAGAAAACCTCTTATCCTTTGCCCTTCTGGGCCAATTAGACCATTTGCTTCCAAATCCAAGAGGTCATCGATGACCCGTTGAAATACTTCATTTGGAAATTTCTTATAGTCTGACTCCTTGCAGAGCAGAACAAGCTGAATCTGATCAATTTTAGACCTATTGAATGTGTGAACATTCCCTAAGGTCATGTAAACCCCAAGGAGTTTGTGTTTTTTCCTGGCAGAGCCCAACGGATTGGCCACTTCAAAAGCGTCTTGATATAGTACGAGACGTAGTGCTGTTTTGTCTTCTGCGAAAAATGACTTCTTATGGCAAGAACCACTTTTCCAGTCAGAAAATACACCATCCTCGGGAGGCGGTTGATTCTTATACTGCTCAGAGACTGAAGCGTCAGACAGTAGATTGGTCAATGTTTCCTTGATGGGAACGTAATGCATGTAGCAGTTTTTATTGGTATTTTCATCGTGTCCTAGCAACAGTTCAACAGGTTCAATATAATTAAACAGTCTTTTATATAGTCTCATTCTGCAATATTCTGATCGCGAATATCCTTCGTGTACATTTTCAAATGTTGTTTTTGTTTAGTGCATCAACAATTTCATCAACATTTTCATAACCACCTTCAAGAAGTTGATCTTTCATATAATGTATCCTCTGTTGATCTGCAAACCCATGTAGTTCACAAACATTCTCGATCAAAAATTGTATAGTTTTATTTGGTAAATGATACTTTGCCTGGAGTTGCATGTACAAAAGCGCAGCCTTCTTCAAAAACTGATCTTCAAATTGTTCCTCATAATCTTGAGTGTCATCTTCGGCAGTTTGAACATCAATTACTTCAAATTCATTGTTGATATGATCTGTTCCTGGCCCATTTACATATTCAGTAGCAATATGCAAATCACTTTTGTGATACCTAGAATTGTGGCTCCGAGAAGAGTTTACACTGTTGAAAGAACTTGTACAGTTCAGAAATGGACACTTGATTTGTAAACCATCTTCAATGTGCACTACAAGGTGCTTTTTCAGCTCATGTAGGTCAGCACATTGGTGCTGACACACTTGAAGAGTACATTTATATAGGCCATTTTCTACCGGTTGGAGTTGTGCAGTTTCTCCTTGGTTCCTTGCATTTGTGTTGAATTTGATGACATGCGTGCGAAAAGATTTCAAGTTTGCGAAAGCATATGACTCGAGTGAGCAGCCTATAACTGGACAGTTGTATTGGAAGTTGGGTTGGCTTTGGTGATGGAAATTGCAATGGGCTATATATGAATCAGCCCTTTGGCCAAGGAACCCGCAGTTGCAAGGATTCATTCTATAAAAAAAAGATTAAAAAAACAAAATTTAGCTTGAAAATTAATAGGCCTATGTACAGTATCTGTAATTTGAAAATGCTATGTAAACTGTTTTCGCATAAGAAAGACACAACTCTCGTTGATTTTGGCTGTAGGCCTACTTGTGTTATTTTAAAAATTTTGGACTCTGGATGCTCTGTGATGTGATCTCAGGCCATATCTGACATTTGAACCAATTTCGTTTAGCCCCCCCCCCCCAAAAAAAAAAGAAATTGTAAATTAAAAATGCCTCTGGCCACCCTAGGCTACTGCCTAGCTAGTATTAACGTTAACCTAGTTTTTATTAGTTCTGGACGTTAAAAATGATAACGCAAAACCAACCTGTCAGTAGGCCTACATGTTGTCGTCGGTTGTCTGCTATTTTTGTAACTGCGTCCGTGTTGTACCATTTTGTTTTTTTAAGCATTTAAACGTTAGGCCTAACGCTGGTGTCAAAAAGCAAATATGTTTTTTCTGCAAAAGTTGCAACATTTTTAGTATTAGCAGTGTACCACTAACAGATACCGATGTCATCCTATCAAAGCATGACCAGGGCTAACGTAATGTTAACATTAGACTTAAGTTAGAGTTTAACGTTAGACGACAATGTCGATAGTCTGAATCAATGATGATAGGCATGTATAAGCTACTTATAGTATTATAACGACAAGTTAGGACTTTAGTTAGGCCCTAGCCTAGCCCAGTGACTGATGATAGTGATAACGTCACAACATTAGGTTGTGAAATCAACGGTCAGCCTGGCCTGGGATTCAAACCCACAACCCTGTGATTGCAAGTCCTCCAGTCTGACTCTAAACCACTTGTTGACCACGGTTACATGGTTTTGAATATACTTATCATATTAATTATTATGAACAATGGACTCTGGAGGATCTCAAAACCACATGCCCATGATGATGACTCCTTCAATGTTCACGAGGTGAGGAGCATGCTTTGATTGAGTTGACAGTTCACCGGGACGTAAACGTTAGCATGGTTGGTAAACTTACATTACTAAAGGCCTCACGTTAAACTCAGTCAGAGCCCTAACTACATCCATGGCATGGCATTACTACTACACTAGTACTACATGCCTGTCCTGTAACTGTAAGTGTATGTCATGTAAGTGTGTGTGTTGTCAAACGTTAACATTATCGTACTCGTACCGGCGTAGGCCTATCACATACAAATATAAATAGAAAACTTTCTTCCCATGTTAAAAACCAATTTCTCAGCATGATCACAAAAACCGTACTAACATCAGACTACTTGATATTTACATTTATAAACAGAAACAAGCACCATTAAGCTTTCATCTCCTTGCTCTATGCTCTCATCAGACAACTTCTGCCAAAAGTTTTTCCCGCCCAGACGACTTCTTTTATTCATGCCAGCCAGATCGAACAGCTGATGTGAGTCCCTGGTTCCGTAAAACACTGTACGAACTATACCAGTGAAAAGCATGATACCAGGGAAAAAGTTTTGCCATAGAATCTCTTACACATAATGTGCGCATGTGCACAAGCTGATACTGGCATACTTCTTTTAGTGTTGTAACGATCGATGGTGCCGTGCCTGTGTGATGTGTACTGTACAGCACATTTACACATGTACATAATAGTGAATACAAACACACACATGATTGTGTATGGCGACGTCTTGCGCTTGATTGCTAGCAAGGCTCGTTGTCTATCATTTGCATTCAGTTTGCATGATTCAGGGCTCGAGCTCTTGAACTGAAAATGGCGTAGGCCTATCGCCCATTTCCGGGGTTAATTTGTATCCTAACGTTAACGTTAGTGTTTTTATGCTTTAATACTTAAAAACCTTAGGGCTAGAGGGTAAACCCTCAGAGTACAATACAAATCCTAACGTTAGCTCAAAACGTTTGTATGGGCCTTTATTTATTTATTTATTAAACAATAGAGTGTAATCCATGCATCCAGCAATGCTGATCACTTGGGGTCCTCTTATAAAAAGTCGTCTTTGTATCGCCCGCGCGCCGCCTATGCACTATACGTGTTCAAATTTTACGGACATCGTCGGCCATTTAAAAATGTTTTCACTCGATGAAAACTTGTGACGTCATAGAATGGGCCAATCTCATTGGCAGTACACACGGGCAGCAATAAGTCATAATTCATTGTTCACATACAGCGCAAAAAAAACAAATGGTGTATTACTACATTTATTTAGTGTAACTTTTGTCCCCTAACAATTTGTTCTTGTTCTACGGTATTTTTCTTGTAAATTTACAACTTTCTTTAAATACAGAAGTTTCTGCTGTGGATTTATTACATAAATGTACTGTAATCCACTGTAAATGTACACAATTTTTAACAGTGTAGTGCAACAGAGTTGAGCTCTGGATTGCGACCGGCACCCAACCTCGAAAACAATCGGCTAAAAACGCTTCCTAGTATTTTTATGTACGCATGTGGAAGTGTTTGCGGCAAAACTGAAATGTTTTTGAAGAGTTGATGGATCTTTGCTCATTGTTCAAATTCTAACTTTCAAGTAATAAAATGCAAAAAAAAAAAACAATTTTGACACCTTTTCATTGAAATTGACGATATTTTTACAATATCGTCGCATTTTGAAAATATCGTTTTTGTCACGATATTTCGATATTTTTCAAACCAAAGTCGATATAGTCGATATTTATTTCAATATCGTTAGTGGACGATAATATCGTTATATCGTCTAGGACTATTTGCCTGTATTCATTAGTGTTTTATTTACTTTAAGGGTGGGGCAAAACATCTAAGTGATTTTTACATAATTGTTATTAAGAATATTTTTCATCTTCTTTTTACAGATTAGTGTGTAAACTTTCAAGCAGTTACAAGGGTAAGTTGAGCTTTGAAATAATGTGTTTATTTAAGTTTCTTACCTTTTGGAATGTTTGAAATTCTAATCAATTCAACCCATTTCTTACAGTCGAGGCCAACACGCAGTAAACGCTGAGGGCATGATGAACTTGTCTCCTAAATGCTTGATCTTTATCAACACAGAATTATAATTAACAAATTTGTCTCCCAAAGGTTCATTTTTACTGAATACAAATAACAATCGTAAACGTACCCATCACATATTTCTTTCAGGAGAATGAAAGGTCCCTTAAGTTTTTATATTATGTTATTTTTTTATAAGAGACACAAACAACTTTGCGCATGCAAACTTTACCTTAAAAAATTGCGCTCGGGCAGATTTTAACAATTGCTTCAACAAATTTGAGATAATGAAGACAAAAGTATCATTTGATTGCGGTAGTCTCCCCTTCTGTTTCCGTATTTTCTGCATGCATTCACTTGATTTTATTTTAGGTCTCAAGGCTTTTTTAAGTTATGCAGAAGATGCTCATTGTGATTACTTTCAGAGCTTGAGATCAAGAACAAAACGTGTTGATCCCCTTCAGGTAGCACAGCATTATATTGAACAGCAAACAGACAGAAGTGGCCTTGTGACAAAATACATCAACAACATATTGGTAAGTGCATGTACAAGTAACTTTCTTTGTTTTGCTTTTCTCTTTTCAAATACACTACAGAAAACTCTCTGTCATAAGCCTGGGCGGATAATTCGGATATCCGGTTATTGGCGGATAGCTTTTGCTAACCGAAACCGCTGATACCGTTTTAGAACTATCCTGATTTTCGCAAGAGGCACAGATACCTATTATTAACCCGGATAGTTATCTAATGACAATAAGGTAACCGGATTCCTATTATCCGTGATCGTTGGACGGATGCTTGTCACACTCAATCGCTCACAACCACACAAAATATACCAGGCACAAGTAACTTTCTTGGGATTTCCTTTGAGTATGCCAATTCCTTTGAGTATGCCGCCGACGCGCACTGACTGGATTGACACACTGCAGAGAGTCCGAGACGAACTGTGCTCCAGCCCAGAGTGGAGACACAATAACCGTTCGAACTGCCCGCGACTTTAGCTGCATTGCGCGCTTGGGATTCCCTAAACTAGTCGTATGTTTCGGGCTAAAACTATAACAGTATGTACATGTATTCACTATGCATTGAACCACATGGCCGCACCACAGACACACGATCGTTGAATCCCAAGCTTCACTCAGTAGTAAAACAGTGTCTCAGTCTGAATCAACATCCAAATATACGAAACCCAAACGCATGTGCCCATTTTGCACAAGTACTTTCAAGAAAAACTTACAAGGCATGTTCAACTGGTGCACAAAAAGGAAAAAGAAGTTTCAAATGCCATGAAGCTGCCAAAAAAAGAGAGGGATGCAGCGTTTCGATTTGCTTAAGAAGAAAGGAATTCTGGAAGCAAACCGGGAACAAATGAGAATGCCATCACCAGTGTTTCAGCGAGAAAGAAAGACCTCTAATGATAGCAAACTTGTGTTGTGTGGGCTTTGTAATGGGTTTTACTCACACCGAAGTAGGTGACATCTGTCGAACGGATGCTATCATCTTAATCATCTATGGCGAAAGAGGATGAATAAGAAAGACAAGGTAACAGAAGTTAAGAAGTCTGTAATGTCAGATATGAGGCGACTTGCATCCTTGTTCGTTGTTTATAAAGATCAAGAAGCTGTCTCTGCAACTAATCGGGAGAATCTCACAGTAGAAGAAATGTTCAAACGGGAAAACTTTGGTGTGTTAAGCGAAGCGATTCAGGATTACACCACACAGGCTGAATCCCTAGAAATTAAGTGTGGTCTGAAGACTGCACTTTACTACCTAATCAAGAAGGCATGTAAAATAATCAAATCAACCCACCTGATGGATCGTCGGGATGAGGCTGCTGCTGAAATAGATAGATTTGTATCGGTCTTTGAGCTCAACCATGAATTTGTATTTGGTGATGCAGTCTACCTCACAAACAACCGCCGTCAGAAAAGTCTGCGAAAGCCAGCTGAGTTACCAATAGAAAATGATGTTGCTAAGTTACGCCAGCATACAATCAACAAGGTTACCAGAATGGTCACTGATGAGTTCATAGTATGGGATTCTAGTAATTTTACTGAGTTGAGAGATCTCACAGTATCGCGCCTGACTGTTTTTAACGCACGTAGGGGTGGGGAACCATCTAGGTTGAAGTTGGATGAATGGCAGGAAGCTGAAGATAACCAGTGGATTGATAGCCAGAGGGTTGACATATCAAACAGGTAAAGGCAACAATCATTTGGTTCCTGTTCTCTTTCCGCCTGATACCATAGAAGCTATGAGAAAGCTGACAAATCAAGAAGTGAGGACCTGAGCTGGGGTGAAAGAGGACAACTTTCCTTGCGTACAAGGATCGTCAACTCATGTAACTGGTTGGCTAGCACTGAAGAACATATGTAATGAAGCAGGGATTGAAGGTTCATCTAGATTGACTGCTTTATGCAGCCATGGATCTTCCGGAGCATGATCGAGAGTTGTTTTTTTCGGCACATGGGTCACTCCAGTGCAGAGAATGAGAATATCTACCAAGTACCGCCTGCAATTGCTGAGGTAGTGCAAGTTGGGAGGCAGTTAATGCAAATTGATGAGGGTGAGTGATTGCTTTTTAAGTCTACGTTTGAGTTTGGGGTGGTTAAAATAGAGTGGGGCATTCGGATGTAGCACTAAACTTTAAAAAAAAATTTGTTCTCAATATGTTGGGAAAGGTTATACCTGCTAACTTTGCATTTTAAATCATGATCTTTTGAATCACAGCACCACGAAATCAAAGTGAGAATTATTATATCATATCTTGTAAATCAAACAATGTTTTTACTACATTGACTACATTATCCTTCTTGTCATACAGGGAATCCAAAATCTAACATGCTGCATGCAGAATCTGTGCCAGTGACATTGGGTGAGTACATGGATCATATCTTTCTTAAAGGCACTGGACACTTGGTAATTACTCAAAATAATTGTTAGCATAAAAACTAACTTGGTAACGAGCAATGGAGAGCTGTTGATAGTATAAAACATTGTGAGTAACAGCTTCCTCTGAACTAACGTAGTTTTTGAGAAAGAAGTTATTTCTCAGTAAAATATTTGAGTTGATTTTGCGACTTCGCGCGTGAGGTCTCGATATCAAAATCAAGCATTTGAAAGCACACAACTTCGTGTGACAACATGGACAAGGGTGTTTTTTCTTCCATTATTATCTCGCAACTTCGACGACCAATTGAGTTCAAATTTTCACAGGTTTGTTATTTTGTGCATATGTTGAGATACACCAATTGAAAAGACTGGTCTTTGACAATTACCAAAGGTGTCAACTGTCAAGTGTCTTTAAGCTGAATGCCCCTTTTGTGATCACATGCAAATGCAAAAGGAACATTACATGTTTAATCTGAACTTGTTTGAATGTCTTTTTAATTTGTAGCCGATGATGGTTTTACATGTACTCAACAACCTTCTGTTTCAATGAGTACAGGTAAGTAAATTTGTGTTCTGTTGCTACTTTCTCAACACTTGAGCAATATTGTGCCTGTTATACATGATATTGGCCAGCCTATATCTCTGTTAATTGATGTACCCACATCGGGTGGTAGTCCATACATGTGCACAGAGGCAACACATCACACAAAAAATTGTGGATTCAGTACACGTAGGAGCCTACATTTAGCCTGGGAGACTAGTGCGACAAGTGTTGGAAGTTGCGACTATTGATTGCTATGTCACGAGTCGCGACTGCCGCTTTTCAACTATTCAGTTAACAGCCCTGTCACGACTACAACAATAATGGCAACTAATGTGTGTGGTCTATTTGAAGTGCGACCAGTCGGTTAGTAAATTTACCTAGTTGCCCAGGCCTACCTACATTCACAGCGGTCCAAAGTCCAGGTGCATGCCTGAGGAAAGTCAGGTGCCCTTTTTTGTGAAATACAATTTCGCTATGTTCAAACAATTAAGGGATTTGTTGTTGTCAGTGTTGCAATGTAGCACGTAACCAATTAACATGTTGCACAGGAAAGTACAGAACTGAAATAAGAATTTTGGGGGGGTGTGTTTTCCCTTCAAATTTAAATTTTGTTTGTCAATATACTGAAAATTGAAGCTTTACGTGGTGTAGATCATAAGACAAACTATAGTTAGCAAACTTGCAGGTAAAATGTGTACACAAATCTCTGGGAGAAGTGTTGGTTCTGAGAATAACGAGTATTGTTTCAACATTTTAAACATTGCCAAAGCTTACGTAACATGTCAATGTTTTAGCTGACCGGAGTACAAGTCGCCAAGATTGTTGACGGCCTAAAAACCAATTCATTAGCCGCAGTTTATGGTACAAAAATTACAGTTTTGCTTGTTCACACCTAAAAGACATGCAACACCAAAGTGCATCAAGTTTTGTTGTTTGTTTTACTTAAATTATTTTTTATTAAAAAAAATATATATATTAATTTTTTCTTAACAAGGCAGGAAAGATGTTGACTGGCCAATGGCTCGCAGAGATAAAGATCCTGTTCCAAAAGGTAAAAATGTGTATGCCCTGCAGTTAGCGATTCCTACATATTGACCTGCAAACAAAGGAGGTCCACACAGTGTAGGGACATGAAACACGTGTGTAAGTCCACATAGTGTTTCAAGTCCCTACAGTATGTGGGCGTCTTTTGTTTTCAGGTCCACACTTCGTATGTAGCATTAAAACACACATTTTTTACAGTGTTGAACATGGCAGGTGTTTTCACACTTGCAGCTGTGTGTATATGTTTAGGTGTTGCATACATGTAGGAAGTGTGGACCTGAGGACAAAGGAGCTCCACACAGTATGGGGACTTGAAACATTCTTCATCACTATAAAAAACATTTTGTGAACATGTTTAAGTCCCTAAACTTTGTGGAACCCTTTTGTTCCAGGTCCACACTTCATATGTAACACCTAAACATTTATTTCCAAAGATTGAATGCAACACATAGCTGTGTGTGTTCGTGCATGTTTGTGTGTAATCATCAACCATAACTCGAGAATGACTTGGCATATTATCTCCAAATGTGGATTGGTCTCGAGATCCCCCAATTGCCTTTGGTCCACCTAAGCCACATGTCAAGAAACAGATTGGCTTGCAGGGCGCTTGTGTTAACCAAACATGACTTTTCTTGTTTCATGTCAGGTCTCTTTTGATGTGCATCGTAAAACAAAAATAAAACACTTGATCTACCCTAATCTGTTGATTTGATTTTGTTATTTAGACAGCTTTAGGTCTGTACAAAACTATGAAATTAATGCCGCTATGGATGATGTTGTGCCTGATTTTTTTTGTAAAGTAATGATTAAATGTTAATTTTTTTCCAGGAGGGACTAGGAAATATTATTGTTGGCCCAAGCAGGATGAAGCTAAGGTGATGGAATATTTTACTGAGATCATAAAAGGAACTTCCAAACAGACAATTCCAAGTGAGTATGATACTTTGTGGGATTCCGCATGTATGTGTGTTTATTGGTCACCTCGACACATAATTTCATGTATACTTTTTCAGAAACTTTAAGATCATTAGTGGCAGCAGATTTGTGAGGTAAGCTTCCATTGTTTATGGAGTCTGAGCATTTGCACATTTCCTTAAAACATCGGGAAGTCTACTGCAACCTTGCGTCTTGGAAGGTCAAATTAGTGCTGTCTCTTTGGTAAATCTATTTGCCTCCCTACTGTACTACTTAGTTGATTACAACTATGGGTTTATCCCAGGAGGAAATGGTTACCTTATGAAATTGTTCATGACAAATCTGCTATTGTCAAACACTATACTGATCTAGACCATGTCAGAAATGGGACTGGCACAAATTTTAGCTTGTTGCACCTCTCTGTATACTGATGCACCTAAATGCACTTGGAACTAACTAACATGGGCAAACCACTGCCAGCCAACCCCAACTTACTTTTCAACAGCACTAATTAGAGTATTGACTATTCAGACTGAACCTTCACATTGCCTTAAAAAAATAGCATCTAAATCGTACTTCAGTATCCTGACAATGGCTCAGCAGCCAAATGAATCTACAGTAGGACAAGTTTGTAAATGGTTAATTTACACAACAAAGTAGATATCAGTCACTGGGTGAAACCACAAGCCAAAATGTTTTAAAATGTTTTGTTATTATTGATACATTCTGTGATTTATATTTAGCAATCACCATTTGTATCATGCAATTTCTTTTTGTGGAGATCAATTGATTTTAATATTGCTTCTTTTGGCCTTGCTTCTTATAGTTACAAAAGCAGGCTGAAGCCACTACAACTCATTATCAGCAGTAGTTCCAGCAAAATTTAAATATTATTTTGTTAACTCTTCATCTGCTCTTGTTTTCATAGACGTTACGGCCATACACTTGGACAGAAATAAGAACAAAGGTCATGAAAGAAAGAGCCAAATTGCAGAGGCTGGTGACAAGGAGAACCAAAAACATGACAGATGAGTCTTAACCGTCTGGTGTCCCTAACATAAGCAACAATCAGCAATGCTCAGTCTGTGATCAGCAAAAGCCAAAAGGGTTATAACAACTTTTATCCAATATCCTTATGGTGTTGTATAGTACAGAGGTCAATTTGTTTATCTTGGCTGTCTGTTTCTGTTCCCAACAGACACTAATTTACACAAGTTTAGTTTAATTGGTATAAGTTGGCCAGGTACCTTTTTCTTCTTGAGATTTTTATAAGTGCAAATTTTAAGAAAAGACATCAATCAAATTGACCGAGTTCAAAGTTTTAGATTTAGGTTTTGATGGAATTAATGTGAAAATGTTCATGTTGGGAACAAAAAAAGTATAAAACAGAAAAATAAATATTGCCTATGTGGTATGAAACACTTTAAGGATGGTGGATGAAAGTTGTTTGTCCATTGTTTCATAGTTTTTAGTGACATATTAAACTAAACTCGATATAAATTTTCCTTCCAATTGTATATTTGGTTTGCGGTAACACCATGTGTATATCAACTTGATAGGTAGATTTGTTCTTTGAGAACTTTTCTTGCTATTTAATCTACTGCCGCAGAGTAGATTATTCGGAATTTGGGAGAATTCCTAGTTCTGAAAAGAACTGTCCTGCTTATTAACTTCTACCTGGGTGGGAGGTAGGAAAGTGGCCGAGACTACAACTCTACAACTTTCGCTATGTGGACCAAGGGGACTTCTCGTTATTAACTATACTGCCGCGGAGTGAGTTCTTAATAGGTCTCAAGGTAGTAAGCAGGACAGTTCTTTTTAGGACAGTGTGTTTCCGCAAACCTAATAGACAATTGGAAGGAATATTTTTATGAAGTGTAGTTTAATAAATAAGTGACTAAACTTTTGGAACAAACTTTTTTTCCAAGCAGAAAGGCATGGATGAATGCTTTGAGCCAATACTTACTGTCAACATTTCAGGTGGAAATTTGACTGGATGTATTGTACTCTTGCCATTGAAGTGTACACTCGGTACTTTCCCGAGTCCCGCGAAGATCATCCACAGGCATGTTACTTGGATGGGATTCCAGCCTAGGACCTGGGTTATTCTAGAGCAGATGTCTTACCTCTAGACTACTGAGATTGACCGGTAGCTAGAGGCAGTTTGAATACTATGTTTTAGAAGCAAGTAATGCTTTGCTTTAGTAGATGTTAATTTTGCATCGGAGATAAATATTTGGGGGAAAGTGGGTTGTCCTCTATTGAACCACCATAAACAATGATGCCAACTTGCTTCTGGAATAATAAGCATAATGAAAACTTAAAAAGATCAACTTTATAAATGCCCTGGGATACTTAAATGCTTAAATACTTTTCATCAAGAATTTCAAATTAGTGTTTAAATTTTTATACGGTCCATTTTCAAAAGGTTTTTAACAAATGTTGCTGTTTATAGTGTTAATTTTTCTAGTTTAAGAAGTAGACTTGTTGTTAAAGCCTTTCAAGTTTGAAAAAAGTTGCTGGGCCTTGATGGTTACTTTCTAGTCATCTATATTACAAACTGATGATAACTTGCTTCTAAAATAGTAAGCATAACAAGAACTTAATGAAAAGTTCAATTCTGAAATGACTTGGGTTACTAAAAAATACTTTTTATCAAGAATTTCAAATAAGTGTTTAAATTTTGAGACATCCTTTTCAAAAGTATTTTAACAAATGTTGCTGTTTATAGTGTTAACTTTTCTACTTTTAGAAGTAGACTTGTGTACGTCAAGTCTGAGAAAAGTATGGACATCTTGCTGGGCCTGAATTTGTGACATTTTGTGACTCTTGACTACAGAGCTACTATTTCAGTTTGGTATTAATTTTTTTTGGTAATTAATCTACAATTTGTTTTGGTCGATTTAGACTCAAACTGATGCATATTAGACACAAGTTTCAAACAATAAATTTCTTGCCACATTCCATCTAGTCAATTATAAAAAAATTATGTATTTTATAATTTCAAATGTTAAAATTTCTTGTTTTGTGCAATAACCAGCTAATGTTTAGACGTGACAAACTTTAAATCATACGGGAGTGAAATACTTCGATGATCTTGTTACTTTTGAGTTGAAAATACAGTATTTTCATCAGTCCAATATCTTTACTGACACACCCATTTTTCCCAGATATTAAGAGCAACTACTTTTTATTCATAATGGAACTCGTTTAAGTCAAAGTACTCAACCAAGTAAATACCATTTTCAAATTTTCTGATACACTCTGTCACAAGAATATGTAGCAATATATGTGTAAACAATTTTTTACAGTTTGTTGTATTTAATTTTATTTAGGTATGTGAGTGGTTATTTGAGGAGTGGCGAGACATATCTGATATGTTTATTTGTTTTCTGTGGGGGTAAGGGTAATTTATTTTATAAAATCTCGACTCATCTTTGGCATTCCAGTGTCAACTCTTGACTAAGCCTATGAACGGATAAACAATTCAGGCAGAATAATACACGTAGGCCTAAACAAGACTGTTGTCTGTTTGTAATCTTTATGCTCTGTCTTATTTTGATGGTTACTTTCAAGTCATCTATGTTACAAACTGATGATAACTTGCTTCTAAAATAGTAAGCATAACAAGAACTTAATGAAAAGTTTAGTTCTGAAATGACTTGGGTTACTAAAAAATACTTTTTATCAAGAATTTCAAATTAGTGTTTTAATTTTATGAAGTCCATTTTCAAAAGGATTTTAACAAATGTTGCACGGCTGTTCCAGCCCCATTGCCCGTGCGTAAATAAACTGAACAATTTCTAGTTGTTGCTATTTCGCTCCTCCAGTAATGCGCGTGACGTCACATCACCTTTCGACTTGAACATGGCGTTTGCCTGTCAAAAGAGTCCGTCGTGTAACGATCTCGTTTTTCGAGAAAAATTACACGTAAAATTAGAATAAATGTTCGTTTGATAGCATAATATAATGATTTAACTATACCCTTAATGTTTCTTAATATTATCAAATGCATATAACTTGATGAAAAAAGCCAGATAACAAGAATTTTACTCGAAAAAAATTGACGTGAAAAGTTGTATTAAACGAGATCCAGACACTATTTTATATCAAAGTAAAATTCCTTTTTGAAGAATAAATGGATTTTTAAAGGCCGATTAAAAATAACCTTGTGTAGTTAGACAATGTTGTCATTGATTTTTGTTGGTTTTGTTTGTGGGCAATGACACAAGTTACAGATACACCCACATTTGGATGAGCTAAAACCAGCGATCGTCTGCTTTTCTCGCAAAGCCCGCGAATATTTCGCGGGGTTACAGCGGGGAGTATACGCACGCTGGTCCCACAACCCTCTCACACACACACACACCCACACACGCCTATTGGTATAGACCTGCAAATGGGGACCTGCATTTTTTACCATACAACTGTGGACTTCATTCATTTGCAAAGTAAAAGTAATTTCCCCTTGTCCCGCTAAGTACAAAGATTAAATGCGCTAGCATTGCAAATGAAAAAAAAAAAAGTTTAAAAAACCTTTCTTTCAAGTTCTTATATTTAACTGTACAAATGTGGACAACAAAATACACACCGGACCCACAGCATGCAAGTGTGGACTCCTGTGTTTTCCCATAGTAGGTGCTTGAATTTACTGTACAATAGTGGACTTCAAAATACACAGTGGGCCCTCAACATACAAGTGTGGACTCCTGTGTATCCTGTGTTTTCCCATGGTAGGCGCTTGAAATTAGTATACAATAGTGGACTTCAAAATACACAGTGGGCCCACAACATACAAGTGTGGACTCCTGTGTGTATCCTGTGTTTTCCCATAGTAGGCGCTTGAAATTAGTATACAATAGTGGACTTCAAAATACACAGTGGACCCACAACATACAAGTTTGGACTCCTGTGTTTTCCCATAGTAGGTGCTTGAATTTACTGTACGATAGTGTACTTAAAAATACACAGTGGGCCCACAACATACAAGTGTGGACTCCTGTGTATCCTGTGTTTTCCCATAGTTGGTGCTTGAATTTAGTATAAAACAGTGGACTTCAAAATACACAGTGGGCCCACAACATACAAGTGTGGACTCCTGTGTTTTCCCATAGTAGGTGCTTGAATTTACTGTACAATAGTGGACTTCAAAATACACAGTGGGCCCACAACATACAAGTGTGGACTCCTGTGTATCCTGTGTTTTCCCATGGTAGGTGCTTGAAATTAGTATACAATAGTGGACTTCAAAATACACAGTGGACCCACAACATACAAGTGTGGACTCCTGTGTTTTCCTCTAGTAGGTGCTTGAATTTACTGTACGATAGTGTACTTAAAAATACACAGTGGGCCCACAACATACAAGTGTGGCCTCCTGTGTTTTTCCATAGTAGGTGCTTGAATTTACTGTACAATAGAGGAATTCAAAATACACAGTGGACCCACAACATACAAGTGTGGACTCCTGTGTTTCCCATAGTAGGTGCTTGAATTTACTGTACAATAGTGGACTTCAAAATACACAGTGGGCCCACAACATACAAGTGTGGACTCCAGTGTATCCTGTGTTTTCCCATAGTAGGTGCTTGAATTTAGTATACAATAGTGGACTTCAAAATACACAGTGGGCCCACAACATACAAGTGTGGACTCCTACAGGTGTGTTTTACCATGGTGTACTGGATTATACTGTTCATGGAGTAAAAAAGCAATTGACTAGGAATATGGGAATTGTTGAACAAGGTAAACATGGTTAGACATACTGGATGCACAACTTTCAAACTGGAACTACTGTTTTACTTTTTCTTGTCACAAAAATTAATAATGGCAAAATCAATTAACACTAAAAGTGACCGAGATAAAGTACACTAGTCTTCTTGAACACCTGATTTTCCACTTGTATTCTTTTCATACATCCCTCCATCAAGACTTGATATTTCCCCCAACAATAGTCCCATAAGGTTATGAGCACTGGAACAGAGAGGCCACAAAATGAGCCTGTTCTTGAACCCAATAACTTATTTTGTTGCCTGGGGTTAATATAAAAACAGATTGACTCTTTGGAAGACTCATTGAATCAACTTGCAAACACATCAGCATTTACGTTTTAATACAACATTTTCCTTTCCGTATCAAAATAACAGGAAAAACTTACAAAACAGCTATAAAAAAGACTGAAATACTGAAATTGTATTTACTGATGTTCCAAGAGCACATTAGAGTAAACTTCTAACTTTACTTGTTGACATTGTCGGGAAAAAAAATAGATAATGAATAAATGTATTTTCCAAAAGACAGGATTCAAGCAAATTACATTATCTATTGTGTCTTCATTTGCAGTATGTGTCTTAATTTCCTATTCATTTTCTATTTAGTTTTAACTCAGAAAGGTTAAAAGCTTCCTTCCAAGTTGTCACTTTGCTGATTGTTACCAAGAAAAGGGTAAACACACAGCGACAAATTTAACCTGTGAGCATTATACAGAATGTTTCAGACATCACATCTCATTGAAATCAAGACTAATGTTTCAGTTGTTTCCCCTTTTAATACCATTTCAGTATTTCCACATGTGCCTGATTTTGGCGTGGGGTGTCTCAAGTTGGCCTTGCATTAAGTTTTCAGCAAACTAAATTTCAGAATTACTTTCGTCAGTCAAGCAGAGTAATCCGAGGCCCATTCACTTGCAGTGGTCATCCACAAAATGCTCAATACATGAACATCGTACATAGTACAAAATAAGCAACTGTACTTTATACTTCAGACCGTTTCTAATCCCATTTTATGAGCACATAACTTGAGAAAATATTGTTTACACAAGTTGATATTGATTCTTGCCACAATTCCATATAAGCTGTATCACACTGTAACACTTGAATTTGAAAAAGGGTAAGGGATTAGTTGCCTGACAGGCCTTAAATGCACAAATGCAGGAATATGAAAGATTGGAACATTATTTTCTTCTAAAAAGCCAAGAACAAGGCTTTCCTAAACAGTAAAAAAGAACATATCGGCTAAACATGCTTCAAAGAACATGAATAACTACAATGTATACATATAATCATGTTTATTAAACCACACACAGATCCTTGTCATTTCATTGGTGGCACAGGCCAGACATGCATCTTTGTTCCAGTGAAACAAGAGGAAACAGCCAATCACACTTATATTTGTTGCTTTCTATAAAGAGAAAGCGGCTGATCAGCTAAAAATTTGCCTGCCCGACATTGTGTTGTTTATTGTTTTGCCATGTATTTACTATCGCAACATTGGACAGGAATGCCCGTCCACAGGCATGCCCGGGATATGTTGGAAAAGTTCTTTATTTCTCAGCCTTAAACAGCTTTTCCAGGCACTTACACTAAATAATCCACAGACCCATTGCTATTAATTGCATAAGAGAAATGACAATCATTTATTTTGCCATGTATTTACTGCCGCAGCATCTGACAGGCATGCCCATGCAGTATTGATAATCATACAAGGCTTCGCAGTGCAATCTCACAATACATGTAGTAATTTCCTGCCCATTCATCCAAGACCTTGTGTTACCACACACAAGGTTGGTATATACAGGGGCGGATCCAGGGGGGAGCGTGAGGGGCGCACACCCTCCTATTTTTCCTTCTGTGCTTGCAGTCATAACAAATAGCATTCAGTCATCATTTGCAGCTTGATCGGTAAATATCTCTCCCCCCCCCCCCCCACCCCCTTGAAAAATCGTGAATCTACCCCTGGTCTACATGGAGTTGTCCACATTGTTTAGAAGTTGTTTTCTTCTTAAAGAATTTTCAGAATGTGGGGTGGACCAGGAACCTCCTATATTATGTTTGTATTGAAAATTTGAATGACAAGGATCCATGAGATGAGTGAGCTATATAATATAATGCATTTTTGATTGTGTGTTGTCGCAGATTGCAATCATAGCATACTGTGAAATCTGTCTTTTTCATTTTACTCGGCCTCAAGTCGTGAAATTACATTTTGCTTGTGATTACATGTAATAAACTGCTAACACATCTCAAATGGAAAATGATTTCAGTGTAACATCAGTAAAATTCAAAAACATTTGTAATTGTATACACTATACCCAGTCAACTTGAGAACAACAATTAAGTGCAAATTGGGGCACTAATCCAAACTGTAACACACCTCTGCCTGACCATTTATTCTGGTTGGCAGTGAAACACTGTCGTGTAGGGTGTACTAATATAGCCTATTGCACGAAATTTGCACAACCATTAACTTGAGCATGTCAATTAAGCACCGCGTGCACTTCATTTGCAGAAATAGATTGCAAAAGTGGAAATAGTTTCATACTCAAAAACTATTTCCCTAGTTCGTGTTTTGTGAATGTTTGCCAATTTGTTTGTCATTTGTTGAATTACATATGTATTTTCATTGTTGAATTACATGTGGGTTGTTAAATTACAAAAGTTCATTTATGAAACTATGGATCCTGATAATTGTTTTTATCAAGTGTCATGTTCGACTGAGATGTGTTATATAACACACATGGCCTGACATATTTTGGGCACTAGTGCACATCTATGCACCCCTCAGGCCAGTGAGTGACCAGAAGAGGGTCTTATTCTTCAGCTTTTGGAAATAGGACCCTCCTCTGGTCACTCACACTCAAATGCAGGTCCTATTTGATTTCACATCCTACAAACAGGTTTGTCAACTTTCGAGGTTCATTTTTCTGCTTAATGTACTCACAACAGTGGTGACATCAATAGACTACATTGATAAAGGATAAATCCCATAATTTCCAGATAACTCTACATCAAAATGAATCACAGCCAAATCCAGCATGTTGACTTAAAAGCAACTAGAAAAACCTTATAGCATTAAGTTTTTTCAAACCAGCATCAAACAATTGACAGGTTTTCAAACATATTCAATCTCTGCGTTTAACAACTCACTACAAAAAAATCTTGTCATCAAAACCATCCCTCGTAATTTTCAAAAGGCAACTTCAACAACACTTCAAATGGAGGTCTTATAAAAAATCAAAACCTTGTTCAAAATTTGAATTCATAAAGCGATAAGTGGCCATACGGAAGTTTTCTATGCACTGGGCCAAGATAAGAAACTTCACTTGATTATTTCCTCTGATAAGGCAAGGACGAAAGCCCGGTTCATACTTCACGCGAAAGCGAATGCAAAGCGAATTTTCTTGCGCCACAATTGGAAAAACAGTGTGCATTGATTGTTGCGTCACCGAAATTCGCTTCGCATTCGCGTGAAGTATGAACCAGGCTTTAGCCTCCCAAACAATAAGATAGAACACATTATAGTTATTTTATCCGATTTTTCAACTCTAAACCAATCTAGTGCTGCCAAAGACTCGACCATCATTCCTCTCTTCAGGCATACCAATAAATCTAAACATATAAAACCATTGCAGTAATTGTGAACCAACATTCAGGAGCAAAATGGGTAAATAATCCAAAACATTTGCTGCTGCATTAAAGACTTGAGGCATTGCATGGCGAGGTATCAATGTATAATAGGTTTGCGGTAACACCATGTGATTGTATTTACTTCGCTGTGTAGATAGTTCTTAGAGAACTTGCTTGAATGTTCTACTACCGCAGAGTAGGTTTCGGTGGAACCCCACCCCAGCTCCGACTCAAAAATAACAAAAAGCATAACAGTGTTCTTTTAACTGGACATCAAAATAATAATAATAATAAGCTTGACCCCTCCCTGCAAAAAATCATAGATCCGCCACTGAAAACAGCATAAACCACTGGCAAGTTTTTGAAACATATTCTCTGCGCTCAACTCTCTAAAAAAATTGTTTTGTCAAGAGTGTCCCAAGCAATTTCAAAACGGAACTTTAATATCACTCAGAAAAAACATTACCCAGCCATTTCCATTTGGAAGGAGGTTAAAAACGTAATTGCACGCACAAAAAAGAAGATGTGCCCTCCTTGGGCAACATGCTTCCAGTAAGACAACTGCCATTTACAAAATAAAATAAAATATAATATATTTAAAAACTTCATTATACTGTAGCCTCCTGGGTCTCCCATCAAGAAAAGTCAATTAATAACAAATGCTATGATATAAACTATGGCACATCTTCTCAGACCTCTTTCCTCAAAGACCAATAATAGGCAACATTTGGGCCAGTAAATAAAGTACGGTAGTACATTAAAGAAATTAATTGCACATTAATTGAGTATATTCTTCAAAGGTTCATTCATTTACCTGGAATGAAGTAAAACAAAATGTGTATAGTAGACGAAGACAAAATTAAACTCATTTAAAAGTTATACAATAACCTTTCAGCAAGATTCATTCAATTACCTGGGATGTAGAACTTATTTAGTAAAAGTATGAAAAATCTATGGTACAATCAAATGCAGAATATTAAAAAAAATCTACAGAGTAGTTGAACACAAAAAATGTTAGCTTTAGTAGTTGAATACCAAATTCAACTCATTCAAAAGCTGTACAAAAATGTTTCAGCCTACAGTGTTTTGCTCAAATTTAAACTTGAACAATATAGTTCCAATGTTCAAGTGTATTGTTCTGTTTTAAATGGTATTAAAAAATATTTCAGGGTCAAGTCACTTGGTGAAACATACAAAAATAAATTGTCTAAAGCAGTACCTTTGTTTTTGCATTCTGCTTTTAGCGGAAACATTTAATTCATATATACAATGTTGGCATTAGCACATCTCAAGCTTACACTGCAATAATCCAGAGAGCTATTGTCATTCATTATTACATATCAAATGACAATCGTTTCAAGCACTGCATGATGGACTCATACATATCAACACTAATTTTGTTTAAGACGTATTATCTGGGCTACCAAAAGAAAGTGAAGTTCTGATAAAAAATATGCCCTGCTTTGCTGTACTTACTTTACTTCAGGACATTGACTATCATTTAAATGTATAAAGAAGTCTTTCTTAATTTTCAATTCAACACTGTAGCAGTAAATTAGAAACAAGCAGGGTTCTGTTTCGATCAATAACAGTGAAGAAACAAACTATTCAGGAAGTAACAGAGTTTTTCTTGGGACTTAATTCGATTTGCCAAAAAAACTGATGGTGTTAATATGCAAAATTGAAGAGGTGTCGGTGCAGTGAAGTCCAAGGTACTGTTCTCAGGAGGAAACCTAGATTTTAAGGAAGCCCATTGGGTCTTTTTTTCGCGTTTGGTTTCGGATGAAATCCTTGATGTTCCTCCAGGTCCTGTGGGAGAAGGTTCTTTGCTCAGCCTTAAACATCTTCATTATTGGAGCTTTCCCTGGCACTGTACGGCTTTTTAGGAAGCCACCAAGGTGCTTTGTCACTGCTGCTTTTTCACGAGAATTCCAAGCCCTCCTTGCCTTGGGTCCCTGTTTTTCACATACACCTGAAAGAAACAAAAGTATCAGTAAATTACTGCATTTTATATTACCGTACAGACAAAAAAAATCTGAAATCATCCTTATAAGAACCTGTGTATTTTCTATAAGTTGTTGCATCTGTTACATGCTTTACATGTATCTACAAAACAATGGGTCAAATGTCAGAATGACAACCGACTTTCTCACAAGGCAATGGACCTACACAGGTTGAAATGTATGTCAGCATTTTTATTGTATTGGAGACATAAAAAAAAGGGGGGGGGAACTTAAGAAGTGCATGAGAGAACATTTTTATACATCTGAATATGATCTTATGTCTGTGGACACCTATGTTCTCATAGAATACCATAACTTTTTGTACAATTTTCCCATACACCTAGACAAACTGAAGGACAATTATCTTGATATAAACACTATGGTCTTGATATGAACACTGGGGATAGTGCGCACTATATATTATGGGGCTTTAAAGCAATGACCCATGAACAAAATTATACAGATATGCCACATTTTTCACAATTTACTACACAAGCAACTCCTCATAAAGGTTTTCCATGACAGCAATTCCATGCTGAGCAAAGGCGGTGTGCATCACTCATCTCAAAGGGAGTATTACTTAGGAGATTCCACTGCAAGGCATTAGCATCTACCATGGGGGTAGCCTTGTCCAAGGCTCTTTTCGCATGAGCCCCGCTTCGAATTCAGGTAGCATGAATTACACGTTGGACGACGAAATGCATACATGTCATGTATCTGACATGTCATAGAATGCAGCAGGAATAACATACAAGCACAGTACTGCAGTACTTGATTATACCGTGAGGTCGAAGCATGGTTTTTCAACCTCGTACAACGAAGCCGAAACACAGCCTTGTTTCTATTGTAAAAAGGTCAGATTGTGGGCGGAGTTACTTTATGCTAATATTTCCTGAAGGTGTATGCTCACTGGCTAATTTTTTTATCCTTTGTGGATGCACTATCACACATAGCGAATGAGCATAAACATCATTACATCATAACGAGAGTCTATGAATGGACAATTATTCGCCCAGTACAGGATATGAATATTCAAATATCCGATTCCAGCATTCAAAATTGGCACTGGAATCCCAGCGCAATAATAAAGAAAAACATAAGCTGCCGTTTACAGTAGGAGCAAGGCTCTGTTTCGGCTTTGTTGTACGAGGTTGAAAAACCATGCTTCGACCCCACGGTATAATCGAGTACTGCAGTACCGTGCCAGTATGTTATTTCTGATGTATTATATGACATGTCAGATATGCAGTTCGTCGTCCAACGTGTTATTCAGGCTACCTGGTGAATTCGAAGCAGGGTGCTTGCGGAAAGAGCCTTGGACAAGGCTATCACGGGGGTATCTTTTGCACTTTTTTCGCCTGCCATGAGCTGAAAAACATCCTTCATCCCCACACTACACCCACCTTTCTTGTGTCTGTTCCCAGTACTTGTAGATGGCTCCTCTGGTTCAGCATCAGACTGTTCAGCTTCAGACTGGTCAGAGTCAAAACCAGTATCAGATTCAGCATCTGTATCACACTCTAAATGAAATAATATACAACTTATTAACTTTCAGTCATTTTGTTTTTTCATTAGTGGAAAAATGCATAATTTAAAGAACAAATTACTTAATTTAAGATTTAACATATGTCACATGTCATGCATGTATTTGAATGAGTGTTTTTGGAGTGCCGTCAATAAAATCCTGAATAAATTTGGTTTCAAACCAGGACTGTTACTAAACCTGACTAACATGACTAAGTTCAGAAGAGGGACATTTTGTGTTTTATTGTTTTACATCTGTTGAGCGGGAACTACATGTAATGATCATATAGTGTAAGCCATCCAGCTTACACATGTGCACAATTTTTAATTTGGTCTTGTGTGCAAAAGAAGGAATGGAAGGAAATGGACTGGTGTTCAATAGCGATAAGGATGGACAAAATGCAAGCTGATTGACATAGGCCATGCTTTGATCCCACATTACCATCAACCATCTAATGTACTTTGGTGTTATGCATTATGGAATGAAGTGGGGTTTTGGGCTTTTGACTCAAATACTGTTTTTTACTTTCAATACAGTTTCTCTGAATTCCATCCTATCTTTACTTCTGTTAAAGGATCTCTGACACACATGTACTAAATAATAGTGGTTTTATCTTACACCTTATAATTATTAAACAACACATCAGTTTGAAAAACACGTTTTGAGTCTTTCGGTGTATTTTTAATTAATTTATTTTCTTTAAAAATATTAGTCCCTAGGAATGCCCACAAAAACAGGCCACTTGCTCGATTCCTCCGCTGATGTCACATGCAGTACTTAATGTTCTACTGGGCCAATTTTATGAAAGAAAGTACACACACTTGAAATTCATCATGTGGACTAACCCGGTTAACCATTTATACATAATTGTTCTCTGGAAGTACATGAATACCCCATGAATAAATTAGGCGATGTCAGCGGAGGAATCGAGCAAGTGACCTATTTTTGTGGGCGTTTCTATGGACTAATATTTTTAAAGTAAATAAATGACTTAAAACATACCTAGAGACTCAAAACATGTTTTTCAAACTGATTTGTTGTTTAATAATTATAAGGTGTAACATAAAACCATTATCTAATAGTATGTCAGAGATCCTTTAACTCAAAAATCATTGTCCCTAATGTATGTCCAAAATGTAAGATTAACAAATATTAAATGTTTTTCTCTACCTTCATTAGGATTGAGTTGAATATCTTGCAGGCTCTTCCCAGCAAGGCCTTGGATGTTCCCTTTCTCCATATTCAAAAGAACTTTTGACACTTTTGCTACTTGTAGCGTAGACTCAGGGAGCCTGTAGTACTGCCTGTGTGTTCTAATGTCGTGACCAAGAAAACTGGCAAGGAGGTCTAATTCATTATCTTGCAGGTTCATGATCTGCGACACTGTTGCAACATGTTTTCGTAGCCGTGTGGCTCTGAGGTATGACGGATGTTTTGCCTCACAGAGATTTGCATGCTCCCGTACAGTGTCGGTCCCTCTCAGATGGCCTTCCCCATACCGTAATGCAAACAAGTAGACATTGTTCACATCAATTCCAGCTTCAGCTCTCTTGCATGTCAGTAAGTCTAAGGCGCGTTTCATTCCATCTGTAAGAAGAACAACTACAGTTCTAGATCGCTTCCCGATTATCTCAATGCGCCACAACAGCTTGCAGAGTGTTTTTTCCCAACTCGTCAATGCCCCATCCACAATGTTGCCTTCACCATTGGTGCACTTTGTGTAGTCTGTTAGGGTCATCCTGGATACCTCTCCTGGGCGCTTTCTGTTAAAGATGATCACATGTGTAAGGAGTACTTCACTTAAGGATGCCCATGCTTTTCCAATTTCTGCCCTCTCTGTTGCACATGAAAGCACCTGTTCTTTTAATTTAGACTCTGCCTTCAGGTACTTAGATAACTTGACAACGTCTTCAGTCAGTGGTAGCAGTTTCGGGTTATTCCTCTTCGCCTCATGCAAACTACGTAAAGCGTGATGGCTTATTTTGTCTTCCCACTCTGTTGCATACAAGGACAAAAATGATTTACACATCTTTTCCAGAGATTCGTCACCTGACATCAGAGCCTGACCTCGTAAGATTTCACAGCATGTTTTCACACTATGTCCAATCTTCAGTGCAAGACTTGGAATGCAGTAGAGATTTGTTTCCTTATTGAAACCTGCAGCAATTCGTGTTGCATGAGTAACAGCTTCAAATTTCATAGGGCATATGACACTGGTTAAGGTTGCATCTGTTTCACCTGTCGTTTTTCGGAACTCAAACACCATCCTTGCAAAATCTCTTAACCTTTGACGAATGTATCCTTCCTGGTCTCTACTGTGACCATGCTTCATCGTAAGCTTCTCAGCAAACATTTTGATCAACTTATCGGATTTTACTAGGCGTGAAATATCGTCACAGTGCATTTTTGCAAGAATTTCGTTTGTTCGACCGCACACTCCAGATGTGCTTGGAAGGAGCATCCGACCTGGCTTAGGCGCGCGGTCCATTTAGGGCCAGTTCGGCAATCATCCACGATTGCCGCAAACGATTATTTTACAGAGGGTCAATCGGCTGAGTTTCGGGACGCAATCGTTTCCAGAGATTATAGAAAGACTTACTGAGGTGAAACACAAAAGAGTTGGCACTTGACTGTGGTTTACAACTAACAAAAGAGTTCGCCTACACCAGGCTATCACTGACACTTCCACCGCTAATCCCTCGCTAATCCCAACTAATCCTCCACGGCCAGGAGTACTGGTAACAATGGTTTGGTTTTGGCTAGGTGTGTGTACGTCCAGGTAGTAGCTTTTTCTTAGCATCATGAGTGAACATATTTTTTGGGGCAAAACACGGCTTTTAACATCGTGTTGTGTAAGTCGAAAAAAATCGGAATTCTTGATTTTGAGAGGTAGACCCGTCATTTCAATAAATTAGCCCAGTCAGTTCTATAACTTTTCATTCAATTCGTTGTTCTTAATAGTTAAAACAATAAGTATTCTATTTACATGTGGGTAAATGGTCCAGTTAAACAAAAATAAAAAACCACAAGCCTGATGTGTACATTTTCACGTTTGTCTTTTAAATCAAATATCAAAGATTAGTTTGTTTTGAACCCAAAGTTAAGTTCATTCATTTTTTTAGTCGAAGAAAACCTCATTGATCATTATGTATGTGGAAGCATTTTCGCCTGGCACCATTTAGTTTAATTGACGTTTTTCTAAAAATATTTGAATTAAAATAATGACAAAAAACACAAAATAAAAACTCTCTCACACTGCGGTGCTGTTATGAATTAATTTATTTGAGTGTCACTTCTGAATTTAAAACAAAACGAACTTGAAACTACATTTACTGGTACTTCTTTCTAGTTACTATTATCTACGGTTTCCACAAGCACCCGTTTTCTTTTTTCGTAACGGGCTCGCTTGCAGCATTCGTTGAGCGCTTCCACGGTCTTACTTTTAGAGTCTGTGTACCAGTCAGAAAATCCAGTAAATTGCATCTTGGCTTGATGGAAAATGCTGTGTATGATGACTCTGTCGAGCTGGGGGATTTTGCATCGCTTGTTGTTCTCATCTCTAGAGTTTCCAGTGACATTTTTGATGGCCAGTTCTTCTTTTGGTACCTCTCTTTTCAAGAGGCAGACACATAGCAGTTTTCCCTTTTCATTGTCTGATGCGTTGCGACGTCTTTGCTGCACTTCTCTCAACATGGCGTTGTAATCGGCAACAGAACGCACCAGAGTTTCACTTCCACCGAGTAGATAGGTGCCAGAATCAGGGCCCGACATAAGTTTTGCCGATTGCGGTTGTGACGGAGTTGTGTCCACAGCTGTTTCTTGTTCGGATGACGGCACTGAGATAGGTCGCATGAACCGATGGGCTTGGGTTGATGGACCTGATGGACGGCCTTGGGTTGATGGACCTGGCGGACCGTCTAGAATAGACGGACCTGGAAGACGGACTGGGACTGGTAGGCCTGTCGGGCGGACTGGGGTTGATGAAACGGACGGAGTGGTTGGATTTGATGGTTCTTCTAATATGTCTGGCGATATCTTTGAAGCCATGACTTTCACCAGCTCCCGAAGTCGATCTTGTTTGAAGTCGATGTCTAGTTGTTTTTTCTCCATCTCTTCTTGTTTCTCCTGCATTGTCACCAGGCGGGACTGAATGTCACCGAGAATATCAAGGATAAGTTCCGAAGTTTGTTCTTGACGACTCATCTGGTTTTCAACATGAAACATCTTCCGAACTTCCGCTCTGATTTCTGTGCGGATCTGCGTTCTCAGACCAGCCAGTGCAATGTCATCATCTGAATCATCACTGTCAATTTCAACATCTGTGAATGAATAAAGAAGTACATATTACGATTAAGTACGATCTTGTTTTTTAAGTGGAACGGAGTAATCTTTGAGTAAAACAAATATTCTTAAAGCCACGCTAGCATTTGTTTATAGTGGCTGGTACCCAGAACGTGGTTTTTTTTGTAACGGCCTTTAACCTGAATTTTTCTCGAGAGGCATCCGAACTATGTCCAAATATTAATGATGATATTTTTGTTTAATATAATAGTGTTAAAAAACACTGATTAAATAAAGTGCCAATGTGAACTTACTTCTTCGCTTGTTGGGCGATCGGTCAATGCTGTCACAATCCTGGAAGTTCATCGTGAGCACGTTCAATGTAGATGAAACTAAATCTCAAAAACTAACCTAAAATATCACACTGGCAACTCAAATAAATACTTGTTTAACAGACTTTTGCTCGTAAATACTGTGACCGTGTTCAGCAGTATGGGACAGGTGTACTGGAATAGAAAGCAGAGGGAGAAACACAGTTATGTAGTAGCAACCCGTAGTTGTGACTGGACATCACTAAAAATAGTCGCTATAGCGACGGGCAGCATCTTTTGTATGCACTCATTGGCGCGTAGGCCTAGCTATAAACAATAAACAACAACATTTCCAAAAAAGCGTCAGCCAGAGGTCTTTCGTCTTCCAGGTCAAAATTGAGTTTAAGTTTAGACCATGTCATATCCCCGCTTAAACCAAATCTGATTCCGTTTTCACCGATCAAGCAACCCATGCAGGCATCAGCACACCCACTGTCAAGGAAACGGCTCTTCGATGTGAACACCTCTCAAGCACGCGGTACTTTGCCTCAAAAACGGGGTAGGAAGCCATTGCATGAAAACATACAAACCTCGTCCAGACTGTTACCGAGAGTCTACTTGATCATGGTTTTGCAGCACATCGGAGGAGATCAGAAACTTGGTCATCTGTTGGTGTGACAGCACGGAGATTGACGAGTGAAGTTTTGAATAGGCCTAAAGCTTCCGACCTGCCAAAGTCAATCAGTGAGAGCTCCATCAAACGCTTATTTGTCACACCCCATAGTAGCCCCCATGCAAGCGTCCGATATCATGGAGTTATTGTCGCAAAAATTGGCGTGAAGGCAAATGATGTATCAAAGGAAAACAAAAACTCTCATTTTTGCCGAAGCTCCGTGAATTACGCTCTTGAGATGGCCACTTGTTTTGAAGATGAGGTGTCAGCATGGTCAGTGGACGACAAAAACAAGCTACTTGTAGGAGGGGGTCCATGTGTCGATAGAAGGATGTCCTTTAAATCTTACTTCATGAGAAATGACATGGTCCATTATCCAGACCACAACTTTTCAACTGGGTACAAAATTATACCAAGCGGGTATATGCAACTTCTTCACCGGCCATCACCAAAACAGCACGACAGGACACCATCTCAAGAACCTCCGTTACCTGGCAACCAGTGTCAGCTACCCACCTCAAAATATCGACATGACCAGCTAGGCCGTCTCCACTTCAACTATCCCAGAACTGGTCCACTCTCCATCTATCTCCGGGGCAACAAGTTCCACAAAGCATCCGTCTATAATCACCATGAAGACCTCAAACAACTAATTCAAAGAGTCAACGAAAAAGACGGGAAGTACGCTGCCGTAATCATATCAGACAATGGGCCAGACTGGAAAAAGCACAGTTTGAAGGTAGTCCAAATGATTGGAAGACTTTGGCGAGACTTGAACCTCGACTACTTGTGCATTGTGGCATATTCACCTGGGGACAGTAGGTTCAACATGGTAGAACATTCATGGGCCCCCTTGACTATGTGGTTAACAGGGCTTCAGCTAAAGGCTAGTCTACCCAGAGAGGAAAAGACTCCACAAGAACAAACAAAATTGACACAACAAGAGAGGGAAACCAAAGAGGCCATTGTTCTTGACACGGCGATTGATGACGTCCACCGCTGCCTGGAAGGAAGAGTTTACGACTCGTTCCCACTGAACATAGTCCCTGTTCCTTGCCGTTCAGCACAGCACACAGATGAGGCCAAAATTGAGGAAGTCACCAATGCAAGCCTTCTAAAAATCCAGCGAGATGATAGTCTGAGTAGTCTTGCAGAGGAATTTCAATTTCTCTCCCGTCACTCTGCCCAGCGGTCGTTTCAGCTGGAATTTGTGAAGTGTGAGTCCTCTTCCTGTGGTCATTGTTCCAAGAGGCCGATTCGCGCAAAGAAGTTGATAACTTTTTTACGTGAGTTTGCAGATGGCTACAACTTCACGCCGAAACCATCCGAGCAACATCCAGATCACTTCATGGCATGGCATGAAATGGCTCAAAGGGCGACTGCGGGAACGCTTCAGTTTGCAGACTTGGACGAGGGTCTTGAGTCGCCACTTTCAGGTGAACAGCGAAGGTGCAAGCAAGGATGCAAGAAGGTTTTTCAGAGTGCAGCCGACATGGACCGACACGATCGTCTTATCCACAAGTTCAAGAAACTCTGAGGAAGGAGAGTAACTTTCTCTCAAACAAACCAAACGGCTCTTTTCAGAGCCACACACATTCAAAAAAAGAGATTTAACATGATGCGTCTTTGTAATAAAAAGTGATTCAACTATTCATTTATAATTTCACAGATTTGTAATATTTATGTTTCAGATTTTCACCAAAATCGGACTCCAAATTTATTTATACTTTTCCAGGAAACAAATTTATATTAAAGCACGAGATTGTCTGATCAACCTTGTCTGATCAACCTTAAACATAGAGAGTTTTATCTTAAACTTACAAACGGGAAGGGTCTAAACAAAATGTTCTGATAATAAGATCTGTTAATTTATTCCAATTAAGCGTAAAACAAATAAGTACACACACATACATTAGGTATTTTTTATTGCAGTCTTTTTATTAATGCAATGGTTTTTCTTCTTCAATGCCAACAGTATGTTTAAAATTAAAATAATTCAAAATTAAACCTTCTGACGAGGACGTACTGATTACAATCCTATTTGCAGATCACACCCAAATTCAACAACCTGGTCATACGTTTATTAAAACGATACACATTAGTTGGGAAACATTCTTAGTTGGTCACAACCAACCAAAAATTGAGTTCGTCTCGAACGCTCAAATCGAGTATACATGTACATGATGTACCCATGTGAGGTACATTGACGTTGCCAGCGCACGGCTAAGCAAATACATGACAAAAAGAGGTAAAGTAGAATGTGAGGTTATACTTCATCGTTTTTCACGATTAAAAAAAGTATGTGTGGTATCTTTTGACGAGCATTTTAGAAATGGAAAAAACACAGCGCAAAAACAACGCGTTAGAACATTTTAGTTTTTAAATTCATATTCATAGTCCACAACCGAACAGTCAAAGCTATAATCCCAACACAATGGACAGTAATCCGATTATAGCCCCTTTGTTCGGACTCCGGACGACTAGACAAGCTCAGCGCACTGAAGCGTTTGAAGAACCTATCCCCCAATCGTCTCACAACCGCTGCTGAATCGTTTGCTACTGTAATCGTTTGACAATCGTGGATGATTGCCGAACCGGCCCTAAATGGACCGCGCGCCTTACAATGCAATGTCCTTTTCTTTTTTTTTGAACTAGGCTCATCTGATCTACCTCCATCACGTCTTTGGCAACATTTATGCTTCCACAGATCTGACTTGGCATAATAGCCGAAGCAGTGTTGGCAGGGAAGGTAATCTTCTGGGTCAACTGGTATTTTGGTCGATAAACCACAATGAGCTTGCCTTTTCCCTGTTGGAGTACAGAGGAGTTGTGTAGAAAATTTCCATAATTTCTCATCAGGGCAAGCTGTTTCTTCTTGTCTTCCTTATCCTCTGTGTTCAGCCACGCCTTAACCTGGGGCTCATCCTTATGCACTGGAGAGGCTAAATGCCGTGGTAATTTCTTTTGTTCACTTAGGCAAAATGGGCAGTATTGTGGCTTGTCATAATGACGCTTACCATCAATGTTTGTTGTTGTCAATACCTCAATATTAGTTGAGCTGCTAACAGTGCTGCTACCGACTTCCTCAGAAGAATTCAATAATTCTTCATGCCGCCAGGTGTTTCTATGAGGTATTTGTAAGATGGGACTTGATGGCCTACAATCATATCCGTCTGACGAGTCTGAAATTTCATCATCTGAAGAAGGAACGTACTCAGAGTCCTCTGAAAGTGACTCTTCTGGAGAGTCATCAAGTATGTCAGATGAATTCCTCGGGTGATGGTTTGCTGGTTTCACACATGAAGCTGGTTGGATAAGCCCAGAGTCTGATGATCCATCTGCTGAAGTAAGACAGCTTTAATCCAAAGCTTCATCATCGATGAAGTCTGAAGGTTTCAGAGGATATTGGTTTGCTGGCTTCACATGTGGTGTTGGCTGAGCCTGCTTTGAATGAGAGGGTCCAGATGATGAAGGAAGACAGCTCCCATAGAATATCATAGAATAATGATCGGATAACATTTCAGTAGTTGGCTGAACAAGCTTCGAGTCTGAGGGTTTAACTGACAAAGGATGGAAGCTTTCACCACAAGGATCATCAATGATGTCAGATATGATATGATTAAGTTCTGGCGCCCAAACAGAAGATGGCTGAACATGATTGGAGTCTAACGGGCTGACTATTGAAGAAAGGTGGTTTTCTGGTGTTGGCTGGACACACTTTGGCTGTGATGATCCGATAGCTGAAGACAGGTAGCCGTCATCTGAAGACTCATCAATGATGTCAGATAGGGTCGTAGGATGATGCTTCGTTGCCTTCAGATGTGATCTTGGCTTGGCACGCTTTGGCTGTGATGGACCAATGGCTGAAGATAGACGGCTGTCATCTGAAGACTCAATGATGTCAGAAGGGGTAGGAGGATGATGGTCCGTTGCCTTCAGATGTGATGTTGGCTTGGCACACTTTGGCTGTGATGGACCAATGGCTGAAGATTGACGGCCGTCATCTGAAAACTCAATGATGTCAGAAGGGGTCGTAGGATGATGGTTCATTGCCTTCAGATGTGATGTTGGCTTGGCACGCTTTGGCTGTGATGGACCAATGGCTGAAGATAGACGGCTGTCATCTGAAAACTCAATGATGTCAGAAGGGGTCGTAGGATGATGGTTCGTTGCCTTCAGATGTGATGTTGGCTTGGCACGCTTTGGCTGTGATGGACCAATGGCTGAAGATAGACGGCTGTCATCTGAAGACTCAATGATGTCAGATAGGGTCGTAGGATGATGCTTTGTTGCCTTCAGATGTGATGTTGGCTTGGCACGCTTTGGCTGTGATGGACCAATGGCTGAAGATAGACGGCTGTCATCTGAAAACTCAATGATGTCAGAAGGGGTCGTAGGATGATGGTTCGTTGCCTTCAGATGTGATGTTGGCTTGGCATGCTTTGGCTGTGATGGACCAGTGACTGAAGATTGACGGCCGTCATCTGAAAACTCAATGATGTCAGAAGGGGTAGGAGGATGATGGTTCGTTGCCTTCAGATGTGATGTTGGCTTGGCACGCTTTGGCTGTGATGGACCAATGACTGAAGATAGATGGCTGTCATCTGAAAACTCAATGATGTCAGAAGGGGTAGGAGGATGATGGTCCGTTGCCTTCAGATGTGATGTTGGCTTGGCACGCTTTGGCTGTGATGGACCAATGGCTGAAGATAGACGGCTGTCATCTGAAGACTCAATGATGTCAGAAGGGGTAGGAGGAGGATGGTTCGTTGCCTTCAGATGTGATGTTGGCTTGGCACGCTTTGGCTGTGATGGACCAATGGCTGAAGATAGACGGCTGTCATCTGAAGACTCAATGATGTCAGAAGGGGTAGGAGGATGATGGTTCGTTGCCTTCAGATGTGATGTTGGCTTGGCACGCTTTGGCTGTGATGGACCAATGGCTGAAGATAGACAGCTGTCATCTGAAGACTCAGTGATGTCAGAAGGGGTAGGAGGATGATGGTCCGTTGCCATCTGATGTGATGTTGGCTTGGCACGCTTTGGCTGTGATGGACCAATGGCTGAAGATAGACGGCTGTCATCTGAAGACTCAATGATGTCAGAAGGGGTCGTAGGATGATGGTCCGTTGCCTTCTGATGTGATGTTGGCTTGGCACGCTTTGGCTGTGATGGACCAATGGCTGAAGATAGACGGCTGTCATCTGAAGACTCAATGATGTCAGAAGGGGTCGTAGGATGATGGTCCGTTGCCTTCAGATGTGATGTTGGCTTGGCACGCTTTGGCTGTGATGGACCAATGGCTGAAGATTGACGGCCGTCATCTGAAAACTCAATGATGTCAGAAGGGGTAGGAGGATGATGGTCCGTTGCCTTCAGATGTGATGTTGGCTTGGCACGCTTTGGCTGTGATGGACCAATGGCTGAAGATAGACGGCTGTCATCTGAAGACTCAATGATGTCAGAAGGGGTCGTAGGATGATGGTCCGTTGCCTTTAGATGTGATCTTGGCTTGGCACGCTTTGGCTGTGATGGACCAATGGCTGAAGATAGACGGCTGTCATCTGAAGACTCAATGATGTCAGAAGGGGTCGTAGGATGATGGTCCGTTGCCTTTAGATGTGATCTTGGCTTGGCACGCTTTGGCTGTGATGGACCAATGGCTGAAGATAGACGGCTGTCATCTGAAGACTCAATGATGTCAGAAGGGGTAGGAGGATGATGGTCCGTTGCCTTCAGATGTGATCTTGGCTTGGCACGCTTTGGCTGTGATGGACCAATGGCTGAAGATAGACGGCTGTCATCTGAAGACTCAATGATGTCAGAAGGGGTAGGAGGATGATGGTTCGTTGCCTTCAGATGTGATGTTGGCTTGGCACGCTTTGGCTGTGATGGACCAATGGCTGAAGATAGATGGCTGTCATCTGAAGACTCAATGATGTCAGAAGGGGTAGGAGGATGATGGTTCGTTGCCTTCAGATGTGATGTTGGCTTGGCACGCTTTGGCTGTGATGGACCAATGGCTGAAGATAGACAGCTGTCATCTGAAAACTCAATGATGTCAGAAGGGGTAGGAGGATGATGGTCCGTTGCCTTCAGATGTGATGTTGGCTTGGCACGCTTTGGCTGTGATGGACCAATGGCTGAAGATAGACGGCTGTCATCTGAAAACTCAATGATGTCAGAAGGGGTAGGAGGATGATGGTTCGTTGCCTTCAGATGTGATGTTGGCTAGACACGCTTCAGGTCCGCTGGCTCAACACAGCAAACTTCCACTCTTTCTGAAATTCAAACAAATTTTATATTAAGAAGTTGTATATTTTAAAACTAATAGCGATAAAGATGAAAATCTTTTCTTATGAACTTGCTAGTACAACCATGTTTCTCATAGGTAAAACTGTTTTGAGCTGTGTTGGCTTTGAAAAGAGCTGGTGCAGTCTTGACATTTTAAATAGACTCATCTTCAGAGAACAGAGTATACTGCTCTAAACATGTAGCCTTCAGTGACCCTTTTCAGAGCCAACACTCCTTCCAACGGTTTTACCTCTGATTACACGAATCTACAATTTCTCTAAGAACAGATACTCTGTTTATTTCACATCATTTCACATCATGCAAAGGTTCAAATATCACTTTATTCCTGAATTGTAGCTTACAATGTCCCTCAAATAATTTCCCCCAGTAATGTAGCCTTCTCTCTGCTTACATTTTTTAAAAGACTTTTGACATTTTAAAATCAAAATCTATTTAGAATGAAAATACATGAAAGACCCCAACATAAAAAAAAAAAATACATACTGTACATCATACTGTAATGTGAGCTTTGTAAATGATCAGCCTCTTCACATGTACCAGTTTGGTAAAGTGAAATTATACACCAAATTGATTTATTATTATTCTTTTTGCATCACATTTCTTCAAAAAATATCAAATTTTACAAATATCTGGAACTAAACAAACTGTGGGCTAATTCATGTATTCCTTCTGTCACGTGATGTACGCAAAAAGAATTTGTTGTCTTTACATGTAGTATTGCTGTGCTGCAAGTACAATCTAGCACTAGTACATGTAGTATAGAAAGAAGAGATGATGAAAAACTACTGCAAAGATGAAAGAAATTTAGCCAGTATAATAAAGAGAATTAACTAATAGACAGCTCACCTGGAGAAAAGCACGAAGAGTTAATAGGTGATAAAATAAGTAAACTGCATGATTTTAAGGTTGTGCAAGTGAATGATTGATAGAAAGAAGGTAAAGCTCATTCACAACATTGTAAACTTTACAAATGACTTCATAGGTCACATGCCTGAACACCTGATGCAAGTTACCCCAATGTCTGAATTGCGATTCTCACCTGTCTCCAGGGCAAGTTGTCTGCTCCGTTGTCATACCGCAAGCTCACAGCCTATGTCAATATTCTCCAGTGCAAAAAGGCACAGGTGTGTGCGACCGCTAAGCACCATCTTTTTCATGACAGAATTTGGATGTTTGTTACCATCATTGATCCATCTTGCTATACAGGAATCCGGACTTGATGCATCAATCCTGCCAACATTTTATACAGAAGTATTTCATGTTAGAATTGTTATACCAATTAAACAATAAGGTTTTGCAAAGACCATTGCAATTAATGTTCTTCAGTAATCACACCAAAATTAATGATGTGTGAAAAAATCAGCTTGGTACTGCTCTTGGTACTGCTGTTACTTGTAAAGGTCCCACATTTTACTAAAACCCAGTTAATCTTGTTACAGAATGAAAAAGTAAAAAACAAAATGAAACTAGACATTCAGATTTTGTCTCTATGACAAAATCACAGCTGTTCCGTTGATTTTTTCCTACGCTATACTTGATTTGTAGTTCTTGCTAAAACTTGATTTATAGCCCAATTGACCTGGAAGTCATGGTCAACAAGACGTTACGGTAACCCACATGACCCAAGGATAATGTTCAATGCCCAGAGTCAATCACTGAAAAGAAATTGAAAATCGGCTGTGTATTTCTTGAGATGGTCCCACTTCCGGTTGACCCCGAAGTAAAGGTCAACATGGGGTCAAGGTAACCCAAGGCTAATATTCAATGCCCAATTTTTTTGGCAAACTCTTAAGGAATGAGACTCTATTCATGGCTGAAACACATCTTTCAAAAAATCAATCAAAGATGAAATAAAATTTGACATGGTGCCTAATTCCCATTGTTATTATCATTAAAAAAATGAATCAGGTAGAGTACGAAAAGTACAAGCACTACTACAAGTTGCTTTACAGCAACCCACTCACACCTGAAGCGTCGGTGAAAAAGACAGAGCCAAGAGACAACAATACAAAAGTAAAAATGTATGATCCACAAAACCTGGACAATAATGAGCAACCCCTTGTTTTGCGTCTCTGGCAGCTCTACAAACCGGGCCTAATAATTGAAGTGGTAGGAAACTTTTTTTCACAAGGAACTCTCCAAGAAATGATGGTCATAATTTGATCATCAAAATGCTTCCATCAAATGCTTCAATCAAATGCTTTGTTTGCTATTCAAATGCATTGATATAAAAACATGGCAAAGATAAAACAGAAAATTTGAAAAATCAAAAATTGGCCCCATCGGAGTTTGAACCCGAGACCTTCACCATACCGTGCGGATACTCTACCTACTAAATAAAACTCTGTGTAGCACAGAGAGATAGAGCAATAACAACTGGAGAAATTGAAGCAGTGCTTACCAAAACAAAAAATGTTGGGGTGACCCAACTGGGTCTTCTTCTGGGCTATTTATGGTAGTTTGTACAGGTGAATCGTCCTCTGGTCGTGAAACTTCCTTTGGGGCCATCAACTTTGGAGAGACTGTGGCTTTTATGACGATTCACCTATATATCTGCCAATCTGGTGTACTGTATATCTTGCAAGCAATGCGTCGTCCACTACATTGGCGAGACGATGCATCGATTTGCTGACCGCTTCACTGAGCACCTCAGAAGTGTACGTCTTAATCTCCCGGGACATCCTGTAGCGCGCCATATTTCTGGCCCAGCGCACACCTGCATGGACATGTGTGTGTGCGTACTGACACTGACGTCATCTACAACACAGCGCCAGAGTATGGAACAGCGCATCATACACAAGATGGGAACTTTGACGCCGGGCGGTTTGAATGCAGATTTTTCTGCGTACAAACTACCATAAATAGCCAAACTACCATAAATAGAAGAAGACCCAGTTGGGTCGAAAATTTGGCCATCCCAACATTTTTTGTTTTGGTAAGCACTGCTTCAATTTATCCAGTTGTTATTGCTCTACCTACTAAGCTATAGGTATAGGGCCCAGCCGGTATAATCCCTCAAATTTTCCCTACTTCCATGAGTGGACCAATCATTTCTCAAATGTTTGCAAGTAGGGAACAAATTAAAGATGAAAGACAATTTGGTATGGAGCCTAATCCTTATACAGAAAATGAAACAAAAAATTTGATCCACTGGGATTTGAGCCCGAGACCTCCCATATACCATGCGGATGCTGCGCTGACTGAGCTATATTAATAAGGATTAGGCTCCAAACCACATTAAAGTTCATCTTTAATTTGTTCCCTAGTTCAGTAGTTGCACCTCCATGCAAAACAATACATAATTTAGCATTTCCTTAGAATCTTAGAATGAAGACTAGGGCATGTACATCTATCAAGTACATGTACACAAACATAATCTTCAATTAGAAAGTTATGAAACTCAAATTATACTGACCTGTACTGCACATTCATGTGTAAAAAGTAAAACTGGAACTCCTCATCTGTGCCATTCCTGTCGTCAGCTTGTGAAACTGTCCCTCTGTATTCAAGGAGGAAACTCCCCTTCTCAAAATACTTGGTTGTGAAGAGCCCTTTCCCTGCATTTAGTAAAGTTATATAATTATAAAACCCCTTCTTATACCCAAAATGTCCCCAAATGCCTAAAATTAGTTAGTTGTAAACATGGCAACAGACAAGATAATATGATTTTAAAAGACTATTTAGTTGCTTCGGTTGTTGCTCCCTTGCTACTTCATTAAACAAAATGGACAGTAACGTGTTAGTTTTACGCAAAATCCCTCTTAATATGCACTTTTCCATTTGGGGGAGGACCATGAGGCAGTACTACTACAAGAGGACAAAATGCTTCAAACTTGTTTATCAGATATGAAAAGACAAACGTTGGCCCTGATCATCTATGAAAGTACAACTGTCTGTGTCCCCTGACAAGTTGACTTTTTAAGGGGCAAAAATTGGGTGAAATGATAGTTTTTAAAGTTCTAATATTCAACTTTTTTGCTCTTGAAAGTAACAGCAAGGAACTTTGTTATGATACAAATCTATTTGTTGGCTTTTCCGCATAGCTGCGGAAAAGCCTTCCTTGTTGTTCTGATTTTTTTAGCCGTTTCGCAGCATTGGCAAGTTCTTGTTAATTGTGTAATGATGTCATGATGTTGTCATCTCATGATTTTTTATGATCTTTTTCATTTTTGGCTCCTTTAATCATAAATTGCTAATGGAACAGGCTTGATAGGTCATACAAGCTTTGAAAACGAATTGACGTAATCATGACATCATCATTTGTCAGATTATATATTACCTTAAAGGTACAGGTTTACAAGATATATTCAGAATGAATTCCATCTCACAGGGCAAGAAATGCCCACAAAACAAAAGGTATGTTACCTTGGAAACAGGCCACAGGAGAAATTGTTTTAGTTAATATTGTTTTAGTTACTTGCCCACGTAGTCCTATTTAAAAGAAAAATGCTGTAAAGACTCTTTAATTTAAATTTATGCAGGCTCACATATTCTTACCAATGCAATTGTTGACAAACTGTATTACAAACCCATCTGGGTCACGACCAAGATTACACCACTTCTCTGCCTCCTGCTGAGGAGAAATTCTCTGGTGCCGACGTGAACTGGGTCGAGGAGCTAACATTATCTGTAGAATGGAATAACAAAATATATTTACATGTACTGTAGATCGTCTCCATAGTTGGGATTATGATTTATTGCATGCTAAACTAATGCAATCATAGACATAAACTACTGAGGTACAACCATCACAACTGAATCTCTGTTTAAAGAAGGTTTCTAATCTCTACAAGAAACACTCAAACTTTCCACGAACAATAATCCACTGGAACCTATTCCTGGTAGCCATCACAAGTACCCTAGTTCAACATGTTCAAGCCAGCCATGTTAACTCACCTCAACACAAAAACCTTTCTGGTTTATGCCGAATTTTGACCAAAAAATTGGAGAATTAATTATTTCAAGCTTTTTGAGTTTACATAATTTTTTTGACTAATTGACTAATTTTGTCTTGATTTTTCAAAGTTTTGAAAATTGGGCAAATATGGACACTCCCCTTGACAAAAATGGCCAAAATCGTAAAGACGCAAACATTGTTCGTGTGTTGTCCTGTAACTCCAGGGTCTAGGCAGGGGGATGGAGGCGGGCATGGAGTTACAGTTTTTGCAACTAGCATAAATGTTGATCAGACTGGTCTCGTTATTTGCGGTTCTGTACCATACCGCACATCGACAATGTGTCTAGTCTAGGTCCAAAGAATGATTACGCTAAAAGAAACTGGGTGGTGACAAGTGCGACTTCTAATTCTAGAAGAAGTCTTACATGTGGGGCTTCATAATAAACTAATGATTTTGATAGCAATTTTAAAAGTATATGAAATTGGGGAGGAGGGGGTTTTTTGTTTGAGAAATTCCAGATGGTACTGTAGGCCTACGTATTAAATCTCTCAATCGTTCTTTGAAATTCCCATACATTAGTGTTTAAAAGTAGGCCTAGGCCTATTATGAAAATTGAAATGTGGGGAGTATGTTTGAGAAAGGGAAATTTCAGATGTAGATCTCTTAATCGCTATTATTGGTCTCAATAATAATTATTTTGAAAGCAATTTTTAATTAATTAAAGTAGGCTATATGATTAAATGCACACACCAAACAAAACAGCTTACCATGGATGTAAATAGGAGCAATACTGCTGATGGTTAGGCCTAAATAAACTACAAAGAATGTTAACAAAAGTATCCAGAAAAACAAAACGCAGTCAAGAAAAATCAATCTTCTTATGTAATTTTGAATCGCTGCCAGTGCCACTGATATCCTGAAACTGTTTGCAGAGTAAGCTGGGCCTGCCATTTTAGAGAAGTACCGCCATGGAGAAGTACCGTCACTGGTCACAAAATTACAGATACAACTTGTACTAGGGTCTCGAGCTATAACGTTAAAGACGTGGGATTCATACACGTGAGGCCTAAATTCATAACGTATTACCGCGTGCGTAGCCTAGGCTAATTTACAGTACTGTACATGTACATGTGTATGTCCCCGATCATCAAGGTCCAGGCAGGTCACGTAGCCTAGCTAACTGAAGTAACGCATCACGACGAAAACTTCCATATTATTTCACTACTCAAAAAAACAACAAAAAACAAGTCCGAGAGGTAATAGTTTTCTCATACTCTACAAATTATTCAGAAATAAATTTCTTTAATCCAAAAGCCCGGAATACAGCAACAATCTTTATAATTACGTACCTTTTATTTATTTTGACACTCATCCCAATCCCGTACTTCACCGCCAAACCGGGGGCAAAAATGGCGTCAATTCCACATGTTGTTACGGCGACGCGATACAACCTCGTGCGCGCTGCTGCACAGATTATTTGCTCGACCCCACTACCTCTCTCGTATTATTTTCTCGCCGCTGCTTGGGGACAAGGCCGAATTTAACTAGTACCTTCGCTTGAGGGCTCCCTTCAAACCGAAATGATACGCCCCGGTAATTTTGACACACGGACGGGGAGCTTTCACACGCAAATCTGGACGAGTTCTATAAAACCGGGGACCTCCGTACCGTGGACAAACAAATTAAATAGCGTCCTCCTTTGGGTGATATTAACTCCGAAAATACTGTTTTTTGAACCGGGGACGTCCACAGTTGCTGTGTGTCCACGATCGAAAGGTGTGTATTCTGCCGCAGGTCCGCGGTTGCAGGTGTTTACACACGCACGCCCGGGGGAATCGCTCGTATTTCACGGCGGGTCATATGTAAACACAGACGGGCGGGCTACCTAGTACACGGAGAATAAATTCAGACGATCACACACAGTGGATTTAAGCTCGGTGTTCAGGTATTTTATTGAGTCATGTCATCAGGGTTTCATAATTATGTTAAGGGCTTTAAGCTTTGATTACCACAAGCAAGTTCTTGCAAAATTATGTAGAGTTTGTGGAACGAGAACTGATACAACTAACGTTAACGTCAGAACACCAACATTATGTAAAGACAATCGCAAAGAAGTTTTTGCGGTGTTTGGCGTAAGCACATGGAGTGATAACTTTGACCAGCATCCTCAAGCAGTTTGTGAGAAATGTGCAAGAAGAATTAGGCATTACAAGGCACAAACCCAGGAATATAAAGGGACTTGTGATTATTAAATTGACTGGGTAAAACATCAGAGATCTGGAAACTGTAAGGTTTGCGACTTGTTTGAACATTCTTCAAAACCAGGTCGGCCAAGAAAAAGCAGAAGGGTTATTGGACAAGTTTCAACACCCCACCTAAATTTGCCATTTGCAACAGAGAACACAGATAACATTTTCACAAGTATTTCCATCACTTCCAGTGAATCAAACCCGAACTTAGCAATTATTGGTCGTGAGGAGGAGCAATCACTGTTTACATGTCCCATCTGCCTTTGTTTGCTTACTTCACCTTGTCTTCAAACTCCATGTGAACATAACTTTTGTGTAAGCTGTCTAACTAAATATTTCCAGTTCCAAAAACTGTCTGAGGTGCCATGTCCAGTTTGAAAAGTTAGTTTTGACTTCCTACAAGTGTCCCTTCGCTCTCGTATCATCAATGTACAGCTTAACAATTTGGACTTGATTTGCTCAAAGTGCAGCAGAATAGGAAAATTAAATCAACTAGACACTCATAAATGTCAATATCGCACTGCACCACCAGCAACAAGAGGCAAGGCTACCTGTTTTGCTAGCACAGCTGTACCTGAAGGCAGTCAATGTGAATCATCTAACCAACAACAGTCACACTTAATTAGAAATGCTGCTAAGGTCCTAAGAGAAGAGGCTTTGAAACACAAAAATGGAGAGCCAATTCCCTACGAGGTAGAAAGGGCAACAGATAGATGGTTTTGGTTGAAGTTGCAGCAATCCAACAGGGCAGCAGTTCTTAACACTGGTGGACGGGTAAGTGACACACAAATTTAATATTTTAAAATAAAGACTGAAACCAATCATAACTTTTTTACATCGTGGCAATTTTTGTGTGTGTTGATATTCCTCAGTACATGAAAATTTGTAATAATTATTTCAACTTAAACAAAATATTTGCAAATAATTGTGCTTGTAGTTTACAATACGTATTACATTTACTCCTCAGCCAGCACATGTTCAGCAAGTTTCATCCCCCTCCCCACAAAATACGAACAAACAGTCTGCTGCATCTCCAAAACACACTGAGAGTGCGACAAGTCCATCAAGTTCCCAAGTATCAGTGCCCCCAGCAAATCGATCTCTTGCGATGATGAGAGACTGCGGTCTTGCATGGGAGCAGATAAGAAAACTTCGCAGGTACTGTATAAAAATGAAATTAAAAGCAAATAAAATTTGTCTAAAGGCTTGTTAAAATGAGAAACATTTAAATATTTGTTGTTACTTTTATCACAGATATGTCGGTCCAACCATTGCATCTGAAAGATCAATGAGGGCACAGCAGAAGCATCTTTTCAAAGACTACCTAGAGGGAGAGCTTGTGGAGCTTTCATTCCCCAGCACCAAGTCAAGTGGCTCTCTTGGGTTTGAACACATAATGGTGCCCTTTGCTTATGTCAACGATCTCAGTTCGATGATACTAGATTATCTAGATCGACTTGATAAGTAAGTACAGTGGTGAATAAACAACAAACTATTTAGTTTGTTGAATTTATTATTTAATCAAATTATTGATTATAAAGTTCAAGAATAAATTGATTTTAACTACCAATCTGCTACTTGTATTTCTTCATAGGAGTAATTCCCTAACATGGCACAGAGGCGTCATCCCCCCAAATGAAATATGGGTAAAAATTGGAGGCGACAAGGGTGGTACCTCCTTCAAAATGGCGTATCAAATTGTCAATGTACCAAAACCAAACAGCCTTCAAAACACCGTTGTTTGCCTGCTTTGAGGAAAGCGACACTCACTATAATCTACAGAGGACACTCCCAAAAGTAATCGGCCAAATAACAACACTTTCTAATCAACAATGGAGGTGAGGAACCATGTATATGCATAATAAAGATTATATGCATAATAATAAGTTTGCAGACTTTCGTAACACATAATAATTTATTTGTGTTTTCTATTTGTGTTTTCTGGTGTGTTTTTTTAACCAAACATGTACAATGTACATGTACTACTACAAGTTTTAACTCTACTATTTCAAAAACTGTGTGACTAAAACTGAAAATTTGTGTTTTGTTTTCAATCTTCTATTTTCACGTTGACAGAGGACACAACATTCGCTTGTTCTGCTTCGGTGATTATGAGCTACTGACAAAGTTGTATGGCAGCCATGGAGCAATTGGTAATTTATACTGTTCAAATGGTAATATAACTTTTCAAAGAAATATAATACAAACAAAAATTCTTTTTGTTTACCTGTCTTTTTCTCCCATCTTTTTAAAGCACGGTACTGTTGTATATACTGCTTGGCCAGCAAGGAAATGATGCAAGCGTCCAAAGAGGAAAGGGGTTCAAGCACCAAGAGGACACTGCAGTCGATTCGGGAACACTACCTCAGCTTTGTTGAAGATGGTAGCAGACGCAACAGCTCAAAGGATGTTTCCTTCAGCATTGTTGACAATCCCACATTGGATATTGAGATTGACCATGTAAGTAAAATTCATAATAAAAAAAATTCCTTTTTTTGGACCCCCCCCCCCCATTATTTTTGTCTTAACTGCTTACTTTCATTGTACCTGTTGTAGGTTATTCTACCAAGTCTGCACATTTCTCTTGGTGTGTTCAAGAAACTGTGCGATCTCCTTGAGTCTGACTGCCACAACCTTGATGTCACGTTGTTCAGGTTGCGAGTAGAGGGAGCAGATGACGTCGACCAAGAGTTCAACTTTGACCAGGCTGTAACTGCGGAAGTTAGGAGGCAGCAAGACCTGCGAGAGAAAATTAGATCAAAACAAGAATCCCTTGATGAGTTGGAGGATGAGCTTCCCCTACTTCAGCTGCAAACCAAAGCTACCAAACACAGTACACCAACTGTTCCAGGCAACGGTTTCAGGGAAATGATCTACAAAGCCGGTCAGCTTCGAGATGAAATAACCGAATTGGTTAGTAGTAAATTATTTTGAAAGCTGTGTTTTAGAAATGCTGCAGTTTGAAAATTTTAATGCTTTTGTAAAATTTCTTTTTTTGACATACTTGAGACTCTTGCCGCAAAGATCGGTCTTCCATTTGGGACTGGACCAGTAGCAAGTGGTCTTGACAGTGTACTTGTGAAGCACAGCATTTGCAGACAAGCGTACCATGGCAAATCCTTTGTAGGAAACCATGTACACAAGTGTTGTCAGGTAAAACAGCCATGCAATGGTTACAAATTATAGAATAATTGAATAAACACTATATTTCATATTACCAGTACATGTATTTCAATGCAAATGTTTGATTTTTTTCCACCGGCAGGTTAACGTTATCAAAGATTTGGCATCAGTTCCCAGTAAGGTGATGGCAAGTACAAAGTCCGAAGACATTGCAATTGCTAATGTATGTAGGCTACAACGAGAGGCAGCAGTAATCGGCAACAAGTTTGAGGAAATATTTCTCAAGTTCGCCGATGTTCATCATGCCATCAATCACACGAATCCCTTGACAGACGATGAAATTCAACGAATTGGTAAAGCAATCAACATGTACATATGAGCAAAAAAACATAATATTTTACAAAATGTGTTTTGTATTATTCTTTGTAGGCTTTATATTTTACTTGCGTTTTATTGTTTATACCTGCAGATATCAGCATCAGAAACTTCATGCGTTGCTTCAGGACGTCCTTCCCTAAAATTAACATCAGCCCCAAAATGCATATGTTGGAGGACCATGCTGTAGATCAACTTCAGAGGTTTAAGGTTGGCTTCGGTCTTCTAAATGAACAGGGGGGAGAACTGGTTCACACAGAATTTAACAGAGCAGGAAGGGTGGTCCTGGGGATGCGGGACCCTCTGCAGAAGCTGCTGAGTGTAATGAGGCGCCACCACACAACAACTACTCCAGAAGTGCGAGCAGCTTGTGTCACTGTCAAGAGGAAAAATACAGAAGAGTAATGTAATGTCATGCACACAACATCAATTGAATGCAAAATTGGTAACCCGTGATACCTGGTGTTACCAATACTTTATGCCTATTATTAATTAAAATAAATTTCAAAACAAATTAAAATAGAAAGTAATACCGAATAGGTAGAAAGAAGAGGAAACAACAGAAGCAGATTTTGTTTTAAAATAAAGGAAACAACAGAAGCAGATTTTGAATTAAAAAAAAAAAAAAATCTCCATTCAAACAAACAGCAAAAATGGTTATATGTATGTATCGTCACCGTACCATGTGTGTGTAGTATTCATGGAAACATTGCTTGGTTGCAAATGTCAGAAAAACAGAAGAAGTGCTCTTCATGACTTCAATAAATTCATAAACATGATAAAAAATGTTCCGCAAACAAAATGTTTTAATTTGACTTTATTAATTACATTGTCATGTTTGTGTGGTTATTAATAATTTTGTGTGTATTTTATTATAATTATGGCATTTAAAAATGTTAAATTACATTATTCACAATTTAATGAAAATTAATTGTTATTATGAACCCCCACCCCCTCTCCATGACCATGCCAGCGTGTACAAACATCAACAAACATGTGCATTGAATTTAATTTGTTTACAACATGTCGAACGGAGTTGTACATCACAGCGTGTACATGTACATGCGTGTACAAACTATTTACATGTACACGCTCTGCATACACGTTCATAAAACGTGGTTGGCATACGTTTTCTAGTCATGAAAAATGGCAAAACCTAGCACACAAGTTCTCAATAAATACCCATTGCCCACACTTACCTATAACGTAATATCTAGCTTGTGTCGTCCTCAACAATCGTATAGCTTACAGAAGTTGTTAAAAAATCCCGCAAGGCACAAAAAACAGGTATTTGTTGAGCGAAAAGCTGCACTAAGCCCACGGTTTCGAAAACACGACGCCAGAGAATTCGACCCATGTGACCAAGTCATTATACACATTAGGTTGACCCAACCTAATTTTAATAAAACCAACACCTTAATGGTAAAATTATTATTCATAACTTTTTAATAACCAATCAGAAGAAGGCTTATCATCAAGTTCAAAATTTGCATACTGACGGTACTCAATGGTACGCACAAACAGCAAACAGTCGCCGGCTGCTAAACCCCGTCCATGTCGCATGGCGTTTTTTAGTCAACAGAGGGCGCACTTTTAAGAGATCTCACTGTCGTGAAACGGCCGTGGTTGCTGTTTATAGTGTTAACTTTTCTACTTTGAGAAGTAGACTTTTGTTGAAGTACGTCAAATCTGAAAAAGTATGGACAACTTGCTGGGCCTGAATTTGTGACATATTGTGACTCTTGACTACAGAGCTACTATTTCAGTTTGGTATTTTGGTAATTAATCTACAATTTTTTTTGGTCGATTTAGACTCAAACTTATGCATATTAGACACAAGTTTCAAACAATAAATTTCTTGCCACATTCCATCTAGTTAATTATAAACAAATAATGTATTTTATAATTTCAAATGTTAAAATTTCTTGTTTTGTGCAATAACCAGCTAATGTTTAGACGTGACAAACTTTAAATCATTCGGGAGTGAAATACTTCTATGATCTTGGTACTTTTGAGTTGAAAATACAGTATTTTCATCAGTCCAATATCTTTACTGTTGTCTGTTTGTAATCTTTATGCTCTGTGTCTTATTTTGATGGTTACTTTTTAGTCATCTCTGCTACAAACTGGTGCTAACTTGCTTACAAATAATAAGCATAATGAGAATTTTGTGATAATTATTACTTTCTTTCACACTTGTGGTTGAGTGATCTTTGAATAAATGTCTAATTTCAGAGAAAGCAGGTATACAACGTTTATGTGTCATTTTGTTTGTGTCAATACCTTGCTATAACACAATGAGTTTCTTGTTGCTGATGTGTGTGTTAGAGACTAGAACAAATTGGCGAGCAAGAACCTAGTTAGAAAGTTTCTGTTTAGAAAGCTTTCAACAAAACCAGACATTTCTTTGGGAATGTCTACCTAAGGTACCAATGTAAGTAATTGATCATTATTACTTGCACAATAATGTCATAGGGAGACTATCCCAAAGATCACTATTTAAATCAATGTCCCTCAAATGACCTTAATAAGGTTTGAAAATAACAGGGAGACAAATTTAACTACTCTAATTTGTTATGTTTTAATTTAAAAAAACATTACTGTTTAGTTTTTACTACATCTCTTGGACATTGTGATTCTTTGTATTACTGAGGAAAAAGAATGTGCAATTTAGATTTTTTGGGTGAAATAAGAGAAAAAAACTAAATGTCCCCGCATGGTTCATTATTCATCATGTCCACATAAGGGACCATTTACCATTATTGTTATTGTTATTGTTATTGTTATTGTTATTGTTATTGTTATTGTTATTGTTATTGTTATTGTTATTGTTATTGTTATTGTTATTGTTATTGTTATTGTTTTGTTTTGTTTTGTTTTGTTTTGTTTTGTTTTGTTTTGTTTTGTTTTGTTTTGTTTTGTTTTGTTTTGTTTTGTTTTGTTTTGTTTTGTTTTGTTTTGTTTTGTTTTGTTTTGTTTTGTTATTATTATTATTATTATTATTATTATTATTATTATTATTGCTATAACTGGGTGACACCTCGTGTGAAAAAATGTTATATTTGGGCGACAAAAAAATTAGGGCGACATATAAGTCGGCCCTGTTTTGGTAAAATGGTGTATCTCAAAAAAGACCATTTCAAGATAAATGGGTTTAAAGTTTGACTGACTGCCTTTTCATTTTACAAATTGGAAAGTTATTTATTGTGTATTGTTGTCTAATAACTTAAAATAAGGTTTCAACTATTTTTTGTCGGTTTTAAAGCATTATTGGAGAAGTTATGACAGTTTATTTGAAGATACATCATTTCACAGAAATAATACAATGCGCTCAAGGTATTTCGGTAATTTGCTAAAATGATGTATCTTCTGTTCTACATGACATTTGCATGTATCGTATCGAGGTTAATTTTATTAGAACACATAACCAATTAAAAAAAAATGTTTAACAAAACCCCAATAAAACAAGATGTATAGCAAATTGTTCATGCGTCAAATGTTTTGGAAATTAAGTACAAGTTTAGAATTTAATAAAACTATACAAAAGCTCAGTATTTCTGAATATCATTTAATGAAATCAACTAAACTGTCTTTCTGCCATACGTTAATTTGCAGTAAATCCAATAACAAATAAATTCAAAGCCTGAATAAAAAAATACATAGTTATTCGAAATATAAAATTATAAACATAAAGTTAATTAAAATAAATAAACTTCACTTTAATATCATATTTATAATACTGATGTATTAGTTGTTCTGAGTGTTTTTTTTTTCAATTTTACTGCAAAAATGGCTTTAACAAAAATAACAATGCGAATAACAATGCAGAGTTTCCATTAATTTTGTCGGTGTATAAAACAAAATTACTTACAGAATACAATGTGAAGAGTCCCAGAATCAAGTGGAAAATGTCAAAATATGAACCCAAGTACATTAAGAATATTCCTCGGAATAATATGAAACTTGTCAAACTGTAAACCCAAATACATTAAGAACATTCCTCATTATAAACTTGAACTCGTCAAAATGTACATGCATATTCTAATACATTAAGAACATTCCTCACAGGGAAATGGAACTTATTAATTTCTCTTCCCAAACACATTAAGCACACATTCCTACGAATAAAAGGGAACTTGTCAACAAGTCAATATTGCACATCCAAGCAAATTATGAAAATTCCTCAGAACAAAATGGAACGTGCCAGAATATCTAAAAATGTTATCATCTGTTGATTCATCACTATCGTCTTCAAGAAACGCCTCTTCCTCCTCCTCATCTCCTTCATTTTCAAGGCCATCATCATCTGTTAGTCCATCACTATCATCATCTTCACGGTCGTCCGCCTCCTCCATCACGTCTTCATTTTCAAAATCATCATCATCATCATCTGTTGATTCATCACCATCGTCTTCATGAAGCTCCTCCCACTCCACGTCCTCGTCTTCAGAATCCTCCTCTTCTGTGGATTCGCCACTAGCATCTTCGTGGAGGTCCCCCTCCTCCTCCTCATCCTCCTTATGATTTTGAAGGTGTTTCTTCAAATTGTTTGAAGTGGAAAACACCTTATCACAACTGGGACAAGCTTTCGATTGGCTTCCGATACTGGGGTGCTTGTGTGTCTGTCGGTGTCGTTTCATATTGTCGCTACGCGAAAAGCTCTTCCCACAAATCGGACACGAGACCTTTACCTGTACGGGTCTAAGATGCTTCGACTCCATGTTAATATCTGTGAGACGATCCAAGACGAATGATATAGTCTTTAAAGTGTACAACGACCACCAGAAAACTTTAAATAAGTCGAACCTGTATGGGTCTTTCAAACCTAGAATAAAAGGTAACATGGGGGTCGTTGTCAAGAAATCAATACAATCGACAAACTCGGTTGTACCCACACGTTGGGGCTCTTATTTATTAAAATTAGTGTAGATCACTGGTGTTGTCGTCAAAAGTAAAATCGTTCGATGTATACAAACAAAAACACGACCGTGTTTATGTATTGTTGGTCTTTGGTTGTGACGCTATATTGCTTTTCGTATGTTATACTGATTTATTAGATAGGCCTAAAGTTATAACAGTATTATTTATTTGAAATTTTCCAATACAGTGTAATTGTATTCAACTATGATACTATTATTCTATTACTAAATGTATACAATATCTTAACCTAAACAAACCAAGGGTTATTTTGTATTATAATTATAATTATTGGTTTATTAAAAATGTAAACATATGGATGTCAAAAAGCCGAATTGCGGATGCAACGATACAAAGAGTAAACAAAACAATTATTCGACGTATACATTTGTTACTCAAATAATGGTTCGTGGTGGCGTTCCCACAGAATTGTTTTTCTTCTTTTCTTTTTAGAAACAAAGGATAGAATTAATGCAATGCACTTGTATTACTCCACAGAAACATACCCTACGTACATATAATTGGGCCTTCCACTCGGTTGTCTTTGTTGTCCGGTCCGGCAACTGAGAGCAAGTTCGAACACGATTAAAACGTAGCAGACGACAACAGAACTATCGGACTCGTACATTCTTGACCGATTGGGGGGGGGGGGGGTTATTTCCACTATAAACAAACAAATCAAATTCCTTCACACTTTGACCTTCCCACTTACTGTCTTGGTAAAATAAAAGGGGGGGTCTTCGTCACACCCCCATTTGGCAATCTACTTACAACGACCCACTCGAGCCATGATCCACACGACCTGTGGATCATGATCCACCTTAAAAAAAGGAGGTCATATACGCCTTACACACTACTGATGACCAAAAAAGGACGCCGCCATGTTGTTTACATTATCAACGAGTAAGCTACGGAGTAATTAAAAACGAACACACGCATTTCCTCAACTTCAGTTGCGCGCAACCTATGGTAGTGAAACAGCCGTGAACAGTAACAAGATTTAAGCCAAATAGGATGTCAATTAAAAACGAACACAAAACTTTGAAGAGGAGAAAAAAAAAAAAAACAATGACACAAGCAAGGCCTTGTATTTTAAAACCATAAACAATTTAACATATCTGGCAAGCTGCCATGAACTTACCCGAAATTTCAAGCACTGTAGCTGGGTACATTTTTGCTGAGTAGAGAGCCACTGCCTCATCCCCAATGTTGATCGTCTCCGAGTCTGACTGAGACTCAACATTTCCATCTCTAATGACGAGCCGAATGTTATCTTCGATAAAATGAACTGTCACCCACACTGCACATCATCATGCAATAAAAACAAAATGCATATGATTAAGTCGTGACACGTAACCCAGGTATTCAACATTCACTGCAGAATGACCCGACATTTTATCAGTAACTTTGCCTTGCTTCGTACTCCCCGAAGTGTTTGTCCGGCCAAATCTTCATCATTGTTGTTGTGACTTATTTTATAAGGTGCTATCCCTGTATGGCTAAACGTACATGACTATTGACACGGCAGTACAGTTAATTGCATGGCTTCTGACTGGCAGTGGCACCCCCGATTAAGAACTAGCATGTAGGCCTAGTATATAATCCAGAGGTCGTTGGTTCAAATCCAACTGTAGGGGCTAGTCAATTTGTTTTTGAGCCCCAACTCATTCAATTTTAATACAAACTTGTGTAGATGTTGATTTTTGAGTTTTGAAACTTACAACTGTTTAAGCATGATGTAGTTAATCTAATTTAACAGTCGAATTCCGAACTAAAAAAAATACCCTATCTTGAACTAGCTAATAAGCATGAAAAGGGGTAAGACTAAGTCCTCCAACTCTACTCTAATCCTACTCTCTCTCTCTCTCTCTACTACATGGGCTAAAGTAGTAGGAGTAGAACTAATGAACTAGGTAGAACTCTAGTCTAGTCCCATACACAATGTTGTTAACAAGTCAGCTAGGAGTTGCACTTCTAATTTATAATGAAATATTTTTCTAACATGTCTTAGCCTACTATAAAGTATAGTACAATAGTATTAATAATTCGGGCTCTACATTCGAATCTGACATTGTATTTGTATTGTCAACGTTGTTTAAAAAAAACAATTTGTAAATTGTATTGTGTAACAACAGCAGTTTATATACTTGCCCTCATTGTCAGCAAATGTCTTTTGCTTTATTGTTCGGTGACGTTGAAGACTATATCCCAAGCAGATCCTTGCCATTTTATTGGAGGATTGTCCGTCACGTGATAGCAAGTAAAAGTACCAATACACGCTGAGTCACTCACCGTGCTTTTTCGTTCCATCCGAAAAGTACCATTGCATGCTGCCAGTGTGCAATGGTACTTTTAGGATGGAACGAAAAAGCTGAGTAAAAACATCACTGCACGCTCGCCCGCCCTCCATTGACAAAAAAGTGACTATTCGATAAAAGACAGAAATATGGTGACAGCTTCAAACTTTGTGCTGCTTAACGACGACGAAATTGCTGATTTAATCGATACGTCCGATGCTTCTAACACTAAGAAACAAATCAATTCTTCTGTAGGACGACTTAATTCATTTGCTAAGAGTTCCGGAACAACTTTGGAAGCAGTGGAAACTTACAGTGAGGGAGAACTGGATAATTTCCTATCGCGGTTTTATGGTGGTCTGCGAAAAGATGACGGGAATTTGTACACAAAGAAGTCGATGCATGCAATCCGATATGGGATTCATCGCCACTTTCTATCGGTAAAGGATTGTGACATAACAAAGAATCACACCTTCAAACAGAGCAACAAGGTGTACAAGGCGATGATGGTTAAACTGAAAGCAAGAAGGAAAAGGGTTTGTTCAACACAAGGAGCCGGTAAGCAAGGATGATATGACTAAGATTTTTGACTCACTTGACCTAACCACCCCAATCGGCCTTCAGAACAAGGTGTTTATAGACATCATGATATATTTCGCCAATAGAGGGAGAGAAAACCTCCGTGATATGAAGGTATCCGACTTTGTGCTTGAAACCGATGAACAGAACCTCCGTTACCTAGTCCATCGTGACACACTTACCAAATCTAGACGTGAAAATGAGGACGAGCGCTTCAGTGGGCACATGTACGACATTCCAGGTTCCAGTAGGTGTCCAGTCACATCATTTCTGGCCCTTAAAGGGGTCCTCAACCCTGGAAAAGAGGGTGTGGCAACGGTGTAAGGCAGACGCACCCACTGACGGAACTCCGTGGTACACAAATGCCCCGTTGGGAGTAAACACCTTGGGGAATAAGATGAAGATCATCTCCGAGAATGCTGGTTGCTTGAAGAAGTACACTAACCACAGTTTGAGAGCTACAACATGCACCATGCTTGATGCAGCTGGATTTCCCAATCGCCACATAATGTCGGTGACTGGTCACCGATCCGAATCATCTCTGAAACATTACTCCAGCACAAGTAACCAACACAAGAAAACGATGAGCGCTGCTCTAGCAGAGGAAATGCAGGAAAACGTTCCAGATGAGGAACAACACCCAATCGAAAACACTGTGGAAAATGTCCCAACTGTTTCATATGAACAGCTAATTCTCAGCGACTCACAGGAACAGTTGATTCTCAACGAGTCAAATTTTAACATTCAGAACGCAACCTCTTCCACTTCCATGCAGCAATTCCATTTTCATGGGCCTGTAAACTTTTATAATAAATAGCTCATCAATCGCGTTCCATTTGAGTTTTTGTGACCATTTCAAATTTGGTACACAGTATGGCGAAAATGTTTGATTGGGTAGTTACATTATTAAATTGGATTTTGAACTGTTGATTTGTTTTACTGTTTTTATTGTTGAACCATTGTTAAGTTTTAACTTGAACTGTTGTTGGCTTTTAAAACTTTTTAAGTCAAAATAAAAGTAGAAGATGCGCTTGAGAAAGCATTGTTAGTTGTAGTAGTACGATTTATTTATTGTTATCCTTTAAAGTATAGGGTTATCCTCAAATCAAATGACAAAGATCTACTTGGATGTTATATAAAACAAATAATGAATGTTTTTCATTCGTGCAATAGTGCGAATATGTTCATTCGTTGAAAGCTGGAATGTTCTATTCAACTCGGCTCCACCTCGTTGAATAGAACATTCCATCTTTCAACTCATGAACACATTCGCACCATTGCACTCATAAACATTCATTATGTGTATAATATTCAGCACTTTCCAGAATCCTGTAAAAAAATATCACAGGCATACTACTCGGGTGGGATTCGAACTTTTTTAAACCTTACACTGTGTCCCAGCCCAATAAACATTAGGCCCTCGCCTTGCTCATAACTTTTCCCCCTCTTTTATTCCCTTACAATATATTTGGTAATTGTCAAAACCAGTATCCTCACTTTGTGTATTCCAAATAATACATGAAATAACGAAGCTGTGAAAATGCTGGCTCAATCGCTCACGGAAGCCAAAATAATAATGAAAGAAAATCCACCATTGTTGTATGGAATCTCATGTTGTTGAGATGCCTGAGAAACACTGCTTGCAAGTATTGTTTCTCAGATTCAAATTTCAGGCAGAAAAATGGTCTCTTTCTCTAAAAACATTACTTCAAAGGAAATGGTTTCTACTATGGTACTTAATTTATGGAATGAAAACATCAATGATGTAACTGTGCCATACTTACAGGATTAGGGTGTGTACTTTACTCAACTTACCTTTTCTACTCTTGCCTTTGTCCTGAGAAAAAAGTTTACTAAATTACTCTGTGCCACATGCAATTTTGGAATCTGTGGAAACTGGGAAAGTTTCAAATTGGTTGGGGGAATTCCAATACTATAAGAATTTGACCCTGAAATAAGCTGTGAATCCATGTAGGCCCATTTCAAATGTCATTAGTTTTTTGGCAAAAGTGATTTTAGGCTTGCAACCTAGCTTGGAGTTAGAGTACCACTACTTGTATTAAAATACCCAAAAGGTACAAAATATATGTATTTGAATCCCCGCCATTTTATACCAAGCTCTATATTTTGTGTTGATTTATGTCAAATTCTTTCATGTTTTTTTTTTATTTTTATGTCTGCACATTCTTTTCATATTTTTGCAATTTTTATTATATTAAGAGAAACGAAATAAACATGGGAAAAATGGAGGTATTGTCCAAAAAACTTAAAAGTTGTAAGCATGCTAACCTTGCGCCATGGGAGGTCCAAAACTCCATCATCAAAACGTAATTCTGTCTCTTGACAGATATCTGTTGTTGCGAAAAGGCAACTTGGGCTCATATATGTAGATGTCTGAACAACCTCCATTCTACAGTTAAGATCAGAATTTTGGCCATCGTTCACCATCCGACCGAGTCTTGATGTATGAGTTGCATCAACACTAATATTGTACCGGATTCACCCCGGTATCTCGCCGGGTACCTCGGGACTTCGGCCTCTGGATGAGTGGTTACCACAGAGACCGGTGGGGCGTACTCGTTTCGGGTGAAATCTACCCCCAGGCGCCTAGCTAAATCACCCACACACACACACACCACACACAGGGCTGAGACTCCAATTAGTTCACACTTGACACTGCTTAATATTCGGAATTGGGCTGGTTTATTGAATCACTACTGGCATTGAGTAGGGTTCCTTATTAGGTGCTGAGGCTGATTGGTTGTTAAATGAGAGGCAATCTATAGAATCACTAGAACTTAGTAATTAATCATGAATGGACACCGGGACTGATCTACGAGGTGCAGCTACTCACCCTAGTCCGGCAGCGCTTCCAATGCAACAATTTGGTCTGTAACTTGCTCCGGGACAACTAAACAGAACAGCACCGAGCAGCAACACAGCCGGCAGCAGAAACAGCAGAGATAGAAATAGCGACACTAAATGAACAAAAAACAAAACTGACCCAAGTAGGCCTTTAAGCACAAAGTACATTTCTCTCTTCTTATACAATAGAAACGGTTCTGACGTAAACCTTATATACAACTCTGTATAAAACAATAAATATATGTTTTCATCTCGAAAAAGGTGAACCTTCACCCTGGTATCTGTCTTTATAGACAACAACGCCTTCCACAAAGTAGGCCCTAGACGGTGAAACTCAAAAACACTTAAAAAGTCCTGTCAAGGTGCTAAAACCGGAAATCGCTACTTCGGCTTGTACATCGCCACTCCCACCTCAAAGGCGCAACCGAAGACTCGCTTGGTCTGGTCCTTGGTGATTTTCCTCCCCTCGCTGAAAACCTCCCGCGTGGTTGTTTCGGTGACGCTCTGTACGTCCCTGGCTGCTCGTCATTCACTCGGACCAGCCTACACAGGTGTCCTCCCGGTGCAGGTGGTTCTGTGTCCTTTGTCTGTATTCTTCTGCTGACAATCTCGTGCGTAGTTGCCTTTCTTGTGACACCTGTAGCACACAACGTCAGCCAAAGGTCGCCGTCCTTGATAGGTGTTATCTCTTTGTTTTCTCTTTTCTGAACTCTCTCCATAGGTTTTATTTGGGCAAGTTGGGCTGCCATCCAAGCCCTTTTTTCAGCTTGCGCCTCTTGTATGGCCCGGGTTGTTCTCCAGTGTATGTCGTCGAACATCTTTTCTAACCCTGGCTGAGGAGCCTCTGCCTCACCTCCGAGGACTCTTGCGTATCTCCGTCCGTTGCTCCTCTATTTTAAAAAAGTTCTCTGTCGCCATTGCTGCCCTTATTGCCTCATCCAGGATGCTTGGCCTCGCCCGGAAAATCCCTTCCCGTACGGCTTGGTCCTCAATTGCATCTGAAAAATGGCCTCTCGCTAGGCGGTCTTTCCCCTCTTCTGCAATCTCCGGATAGGCTAATGTTGCCAGCTCCCTATTGCCTGACCAAGATCCTGTAATGTTTCCCTTTTCCCCTGTCGCCTATGACGCAACTCCATTAGGTGGTTCTCGGCGAGTTGCCCGGGCCCCAACCCTTTTTTTCAAAAAGCTCACCAACTCTTGGTAGGTGACATGATTTCCACCTCTTGTCAGATTTCCTAACGCCTTTACTGCAGACCCTTGCAAACTTGCTGCAAAAAAAACTTTGGCTTGATTGTCTGTCCAGTTATTTGCCAATCTGCAGGCCTCAAAGTGTTGCTTGTAGTCTCGCCATGGGGTTTTCCCACTGAACCTGTCTGGCACAATATTCGGCCGTCTTGTCACTTCCAACTCTACGTTTTTCTGTGCAGGCTCAGTCACCTTTTTAACTGTTGCCCTCGCCTGTAGACACGGGTCGCCTCCAGCAGAATGTACTGAAGCTCCTGGGTGCGTGCTTCTCTTTCGGCATGCTTCTCTCCCTTGTTGCTCCAAGGCCGGCAACACATCTTCCGCGAGGCAATCCATGAACTTCCTTTCCGACGAAGACATCGTCCATCCCACCTGTGAAAGGATAGGAGTCGGCGGAGGCGCTGGTGTGGAACGCAACCTGGTGCATGGCCGTGGTGTAGGCGCTAAATACAAACTAGACGCAGGCGTAGACATTCCCATATATAAACTAGCCACTTCTGTGTTACTACACTGGTTAACCATTGACGCATCTGACTGGAAACCCGAATCTCTTCTTAACGTCTGCTGCATTTGCAACTTCAGCTCACGCATTTCTGCCTTGATCTTCTCTATTTCATCTCTACCCCAGCTAGAATCATCGGCGCTACTCTGCACGACTTCCGACAATTCATCTTCATCAAAGTCAATTAAACTCATAGCTGTGTCCCATATAGGTGATTGTGCTCCGTGATTGGCGCCTTCTAGGCGTAGGTGTTACTTATGGAATTTCCTGTGGTGTTACACTACGGCGCCTATCCCACTTCTGACACCATCTGTAGCGGATTCACCCCGGTATCTCGCCGGGTACCTCGGGACTTCGGCCAAAGGACTTAAAAAGTATCCCACTCCCACAAAGTATCATGCAGTATTTTATTCACTTACCATTTTTGTCTACCATCGTGCACAAAAAAGTACAAAAAACTTCCTTTGGAAGGAGTGTACTCCTTTTCCCTTTTGAGGGCCTCCTTATGGGCTATAAGCTCCCCTACACATTCAAGGAGAAACTTCTTCTTGAAGGTCTTTTTGGCGAAGACTCCTTTTTCTGAAGGATAGATAAACACAAGCTGAATTCAATATTTTGCTTAAACCCTGTATGTCAGTTTGCTCATCCTACAATGTGTTTGATCTATACAAAGTTACAATTAGTCTCAATCACTTTTGGTGTCAGCACAGACAACCACAGTAAGTAACTATGTAAGATTTGAGTCTGACCCCCAGATTGTGCTCTATCAACTGACCTACATGTACATGTTACATGTACATGTTCTTACATGTACATGAGTGGCCTCCCGTTTTTGTTTGTTTGTGTTCAGGGGTGCCAGTCATAAATCATTCAACCATCTGCTGTATTGTGAGGTATCAGGGCAAAAGTTTGATACAACCAAAAGAATCAAACAATCACAATTTAAACATCAATGCTCACAAAACAAGCCTTCATCCTTGCTGTCTAGCTTAAGTAACTACATTCACTGGTAATTATTGATCCTGTTAAACTTGGTGAGGTTACGTATGTAACAAGGACAGAATTATTATTTTGGATGTCACATAATGGATTATGTTGGTTTTCAAGCCCAATCGTAATGGTTTAAAAGTAACTGTACACGAAAGATGTATCAGTAGGAATGTTCCCAGGTTTCCCTGCCCCCTATCTTGTCCCCGCCCCCTTAATTCAACATGTTTGTACTTTAGTAAAGAAGACAGACTTAGCATTACAAATGGTACATGTGTATGGCCTACAAATTACAATGCTGTTAATAAAAGACGCAATTCATGGACTGGAAATTAATTGCATGAAGGTATTGTAGTCTGTCAAGAAGCTCCACCCCCCCCCCCAACTAAAAAAAAACAACAACAGGATTAATACAGCATACTGTGCGGGTTATGAAGACAGAATTAGCATTAAGCCATCGTCAAAATGACAATTTAATTATGAGACAATTTGACTGGAAACAAATTTCCCTCCGCACACAGATAAATAAAACTCATGTGTAATGCTGATGGTCAAGCGTTATATGCTATGGTTAAATAATGGTCCAAATAAGACAAACATCATCAGCTAAAGCTAGGTTTAAGAATTAACCTACCAAAGTAGAATCCCGTTAATACAACAAATGAAACATTGCACAATCAAAGTGAACAATAACCATACAAACACAACGCTCAAACACATGACTAAAGTGTCTGCATAAAACTCCATAGAAGTCCAAGGGGCATCATTAACTGTCCGAAATGATGATAGATCAAATATTGCTCAGAAAAAAAAAGTGTCCACCGGGTCTCCACCTCAAACAACCTTCATTATTCGGAAGAACACTTTGTTTCAAACGTACCATCAGTTTCAACAGTTTTAATTCAATCAATTAATCCCAACATTGGATACAATCAACATTGTGCCGGCTGTATGAAAGTAAATCCTGGTGCCAAAGCGAAGTGAACAATAACTTCTTCAAGTCTTGCGTGTACCCGCTAAGGTTCTTTATTTAATGTCGCATCAATGTTTCGGAAGTGGTACACGCCCCTGGATGACACAGGTTCTGGAGGTTGAATTGTACGCATCACGTTTTCTTTAGTATACCACACACAGTCAGGTGAAATGGGCCACTTCCAATGTGACCTTCCTGTTGATACCATCACAGATACAAGAAAGTTGGTATTATTGCGTTGCTCAATAATGACTGGGTAGTAGCTCCCATCGTATTTCACAGTACACCAGTCTCCTTCCTGAAAGGTCCCAACGCCTGCTAGGGAAGCAAGAAAGCAGAACAGATAATCTGGATAAACTTAAAGAAGCCTTTTCCGCACTTAATAGGATCAATCTGAAATTGGAATGTTGCAGGGGGGGGGGGGTTCGCAAGCCCAATTGTTTCAATGATGAGATCAAACCCAGCACTGATGGTGTGCATTTGTGATGATGATGAAGTATTAAGTGTCAAGAAAAATGGGACCGAGGATGCTAAATAATAAGAAAAATGGGACCGAGGATGCTAAAGAATAAGAAAATAATATTTTTTACTTTTTCAATGGATGGAAGACAAATATATCAGAGCTGATGGAGTGAAGTAAGTATTGATAAAGTTTTGTTGTTACCATGTTTGTTGCATGCTTAAATTGAATAAACAGTTAATTTTCATGCCAGAATCAACATTTAATTCCAGCTTTTTGTTCCTAACTCATTGTTGACTAACCTGCTTTGGCTTGTGCATCTTCATTGGGAGTGATGTTGGCACTGGAGATTGTTGCCACATCAGGGGTAGTGTCTGCATCAGGGGTGGTCTGGCTCTGTCCATCATCCTCGGTTGAAATAGCAAATTAAATCCAATGTTGTAAACAGTCAACCATTAGTTTTCATGTTATATTATCAAGATTGCTCTTGCATTATAATATTGTTGACTAACCTGCTCTGGTTTCTGCATTTGGGATAGTGTCCATACTGGGCATGTCTGCATCAGGGGTACTGCCTGCATCAGGGGTAGTGTCTGCATCAGAGGTTGTGTCTGCATCAGGAGTAGTGTCTGCATCAGGGGTAGTGTCTGAAATAATTTCAATTACTGGGTTCGGGCGCATGGCAGGGAGTTCAACAGTGTTGTTTGCTTCAGGTGTTTTTATGCCTAGTTTCTTCTTTGACCACTTTGTCACGTATTCTCTGTTGGCGCAAACCTGGGTCTTGTCAAGACCATTGCATGCATTGCAGAAGCATGACAGCCGTCGAACTTCAAGATGATATGGCTTTACCCCAACTGCTGCATGGATTTTGCGCGTTCCAGGTTGAGTTGTTGCAGTTGATCTTCCAGGCCTGTCCCTTATGATATCTTCTTTTTCTAGCAAATAAAACGACCTTCGAGAGTGGTTGCATTCTCCACTGCCACTTGCTCTACCTTTGCTTAGCCTGATGACACAGAAATCAAAGAAGGCCTTGGCGCTGTTGATTTGAACATCTGGTTCAGAATGGATGGCTCTAGTTGCGGCATTTTTGAGTATCCCGCCCTCACCGTCACAGGGATTCTTTCCATGATGAGACCCAAAGAAATTCCGCTATACCCTCTTGATCCCGAGATCCTCGGTACCGTGAGACAAGTCGGCAAAAGGAGTCTTCGATTTATATTGTGCGCTGCACCCTTCAGTGAACTGAATCAGTCGCTGAACATCAAGTCCTCGGACCTGTTGTAGATGATGAATTGCTACTTGAGTGAAACGCCATACTGCATTGGTATCATGGTTCCTGTCATCCGATATTATGTCAATGGCTTCTCTCACAGGCTGACTCGAGTCACAATCAGGACAGTTGTACAGAGCGACCAAGGGATGGATGGTAATTTGCACAGCATACCAATGTGCACTTTGTACTTCATGCTGAGTTAGGCAACTGAAATTTTCAGCAAAATCCATCACCAAAACTACTGATGATTCTGGAGGATGTCTCATTACCGAGTAGAACTGAAACTGCTGCCAACGGGCCACAAAAAGATGCGCTGCAAAGGTTTGAAGCTCAAGCTCCAGTTCTTCAACAAGAGATGAAAGACAACCATCAGATCGAAGAAGTGCCATCCTCTTTTTGCCGTCGTTGTAGGTTGTTGACCCCCAATACTGCCATGACACCATTTTATCACCGTTCTTTTCCAGAAGAGGACCAAGAAATCTTGCCAAGTTACTCACCCCACATTGCGAACATTGCCGATCAATACATGCTAGTTGTGCATATGAACCTGTTGCAGTGCAAAGAGTCAGATTACAAGCATGGTAGCGATTTTGGATGGTACCGACTTTTTGCTTTAGAGCTTCTTGATTGATAACTTTGATTTTCAAATCAACATTAGCACAGTTCTCGCACAGGCACTGATACAGCTTTGCTTTGCTCTGAACAAGGACATTTTTTGGTCTCAAGGCGGCAAATGTGGATTTGCTGAGCTTCATACCGGGATTGTCTTCCAAAAGTCCATGATGAGTTGCGGCGAGGGTTTTGTTGAGGACGAACTTGGCTTCTGTTGCATTTGCCGTAAGCCCTTTTTTGTTAGGCATTTCAGGGCCATTCCCAGTATATCGCCGCAAAAACGTGTTTTTCATGTCGCATATGTTTTAGCAAGTGTAATAAAATATCTGGACATGATATGTTGGAAAATGTACTGCCATGTTATAAAGGAACTCATCAGTGAACGATTTTCCAAAACATAATCTAGTTCTTCAAACAGCGCTAGTCTTTGAAGGTGGTTTTCATCGAGTCGGGATTAAAAGTATGTGTCGCAAAAAAGAACATTGACGTTTCCATGGTTGTGCAGTCCAAACTAAATGTCACTTTCTACCCTTTCTTTTTTTAATGTTTGTGGAAATGTCACGTCAACCTGATGACTGAATTTGATTTTCATATCCTTTCTCTGGAACCTCGGTTTTTAAAGATCAAAGTGTGTCGCAAGTTCGACTGTAATTTACGTTACCGATAAAATCACGTCAATTCAGAATACTTTGATCAAACGTATTAACACTGTGTTTGCATGTATCAACAGATTGATGTATGTATAAATCATCCCTCATAATTTTAAAACCCGACATGAAAGCATTTTCTCCATACCACAGTTTTCTCTTTTGCTTTCAAATATGTGTTTTTATGATATGAAACATACGTTATCAGATTTTATTAACCCGCGTAAGTTGGGTATTTATAAAATGCGGCCCAAGGGTAAGCCCCGTGTCCCTACTTGGAAATTACACCATGCCCCAGTTAAACATGCTTGCATTAATGGAAAAATTCACGCCAAAAGTACTTCTTGAAATTTACGTTACGTAACATACGTTACCGTGATTTATTATTTGTTTTAATTTATCAGGAATGATGATAGAGGGCTCTAAAATTAATTAACCAAAGGCGCCACCATGTGTCAGAGACACCTTAGCAACCGGTTTCATTCATAAAATGGCGTGTTAGTACTCGACGCACATGGTGTGACGAAGAAAGAATCTTTTAAACTTTGGTAAGTTCTGAAGATATTTTTCATAAAACTAGTTAAATATCCATTTATATCTTGGCAAAGGAAGTCAGAGGTTCTCCTCTCTGAGGTTGGTATTAAATATCAACTAAATTGTTAGACTTTTTGTTAAAATATTAATGATTTTACGGACATTGAAAGGTAACGTAAGTTTCATATAAAATACTAAAATATGTCATTGTTCATCTTGTTACGGAAGACAATTGAAGTTTATATTCAGATCTGTTTTAAGAGAGTTATGGATCCTTGTTTGAAAAAGAGTATCACTACCTTAATTTAAAAGTTGTTTACTTGTAAGTTGATGTACGCTCGGTTTTCATTAAACTATACTTAGTAGTAACGTAAGTTTCTTTTTTTAATGTTTTTTTTGTGTTTATAGAATCGTTGAATGACCTTTGATGATCACAATCAACTTGTCTAAACTTAGTCCGTATACACACATAATTAAAAGGGTAAGTTTAGAATTGTTTTGTTTAATTCAACTGTTAAAAAAAACGGGAAACCCGTGGTAACGTAAGTTACACATAAACGCGGAAGGTTGTTTTTTTACACGGACAGTTATTTTTGTGGAAATTGAATACTCATTTCATGAATCTCTACATTCCAACTTGTTCTCTTTGTCTTTTTCCAGTTCACGGTGCGGTGGTTCCAAATATGGGGAAAACACGGGCAGAAATACAAGCTGCTTATCGGGAAAGAACACGAAATAAACTGGGTGAGAAGGCTTTCCTGGATGCTGAAAGTAAACGTGTCAAGAAATACTACGTCCCTGTGGAAAGGCTATCAAAAAAAGAACATAAAGAACGGAAACAGATAACAAACAAACGGGTCCGAAAACATCGATCACGTGTCAAAGAAACACTTGCAAAAATAAGACAACAGGGGCTGAACTAAATATCATCGATAATGCCGCGGACGAGGTATTGATGAATGAGAGCGCCGATGATTCTGCAGTATCAGATATATTTCCTTGGCTGGGCCCTCACGGCTGTTTCAATTCCATTGCGCGTGCATAACATAAGCCCATGCATTCGTGTGTACAGTAATTCTTTACTCAAGTAATTAATATACGCGTGCACACAATGCAGTGAAGACGTGCAGTGCCGTGGGATGCTTGTAGTGTGTAGGGAATAGCGCTGATATGTTCACTTATTTTGAATGCACCAGTGTCGATACTTATTTCCGATGTTTTATTAACGTAAAGGAACTTCCTTTGGAGTATATTTCCCCAATCTTGTCGAGTAAATCATAATATATCGAATTAAAAAGCAGTTTTTCTTTTCATTCCAATGAGTTGAATAACTCGAGAGAAAAAAATTGATACAACTGTTTAGAAAACTCATTAACTATTGTTTCGTCATTTTTACAAACATAACCGACATATATTATTTGTAAAAACGTATTTTCTGACACCCATATCCCACTAGCTTGGTAAGGGCAAAGGGATTTTTGTAAATAGTTGCTTTATTTCCAAGAGTATTTCCAAGCGCAGACGGTAAAAGTGTAAAAGTGCAGGTTCATAATAAAAACCTTACACTTCGTGATAATCATATGAGCGCGCGCGTACATGGTATGAGAATGACACGGACTACACGTAAAATTATGTAAACCCAAGTGCCGGAAAACGAATTGAACGGTGTCAAAGTTCACGGCGTTAATATAAACCGTACAGTTCGTATCATCAAGACGGACACACGAATACAATGGCTGGGGATCACACAAACTACACGTAAAGTAATAGGAAAGGGTTTGTTTACGTTTCACCGCTATTTCGCAACGCGTTTTGTAAACATCACACTGTCAGGTTTGCCTGACCGGTGTAATGTCGCCTTTTCACGATGGATTTCCATCAGGAAGCGTTGAGAAAGTTATGTAGAATTTGTGGAAGAAGGCTGCAAAGTACGAGACATATCGAGAGCAACACAAGCCCTGTGGAGTGCTGCAAGTTCCGTAAAGAAATTTACACTTCATTCATTGTCAGTACCTGGGGAGACAGCAGCGATGTTCACCCACAACAGGTCTGTTCCAAGTGTGCACGATCGTTAAGGTATGTTTTTTCGCCTACGGGAAGTAGGGATGGTAGATCGTCGGAGTGTATTGTTGACATATCTTGGGAAAAACATCCTAGGGTAGGGCCGTGCAAAGTCTGCTCTGTGATCTTGAAAAGAGGCCGACCAGCAAAAATTAAGAAGACAAAATGCAATAATCTTACTACTACTACTACTAGTAGTAGTACTACTAACGACGACAGCATTGGGTTACCCATCGAGAATAATGGCAGCCTTTTCGAAATACCACCACTAATCGGGACATCCTATGGGCCTGTAACACCCCTTGTCGACATCATAGGGAAGTCTACCGATGAACAAACCATATTTGTGTGTTGTGTATGTCAGTGCATCCTGAGTTCATCCCCGGTGCAGACACCATGTGAGCACAATTTTTGTTCTACTTGTCTGTCTTCTTGGTTCAAGTTAAAAAAGTCCAGGCAAGTTCCATGTCCTGTGTGTCGTCAAATGGTCCACCTAAACCCTAAACCAAGTCAGCCAGTGCCCACAAGTCTTGCGGCTTCAACTAGTCAGTCTACTTGTTGCGTGTGTGAAATGTGGTACTGTAGGTAATCTGGAAAAGATGGCAAACCATTTCTGTCCAGCTAAACCCCCCAAGTATCTTGAATGTCACTGCCCATCATGCCCACCAAAGCTCGCTGACCCAGTAGAGTCACAGGCCAGTATTGCGGCAAAGCTTCTCAAAGATATGGCAACACATCACGAGAAAGGCTCGACAATTCCACCAGACATAGAGGCAGCAGCCGATGCATGGACCTGGCTGAAGCTTTGCATTAAGGACCGGATTGGGCAAATTAAAACACCTGGACGGGTTAGTATTGAAAGTTTGTATTATTTGTTAGTGTTGTTTTATTTATATATATTTTAGTTTGTGGCCTCTTTGAAGCTTTGGTGCCCCCCCCCCCAGCCTTACCTAACAAAAGATGGGGAGGAAATTTAAATTACAAAAGATCCAGAAATACTTTATTAAATAGCAAAGACGCCCTGCCCCAATAAATATAACATTAGTTATAATATGATTAAACACATATTGTATATGAATTTCATTGTATTATGGTTGTGTGGCCCAGGTGTTTTGACTATTTTACTTTTGTTTTTGTTTTTTTAACACAGCCAGCATATGTTCAGATGAAGCGCCCCCCTCCCAAGGATTCTACCCTTACCCGACCACCAACTGAGACCAGCCCTAGCAGTCTTGACACTGACCACACTCTCGCAATGATGCGAGACTGCCACCTGACATGGGATCAGATACGAAAGCTCAGGCAGTATGAAAATAGATTTTTTTTAATTATGATTTTGAATAGCGTTATTGTTTTTAAAATTGTAAGGTTATTGTTTGTTTGCATTAATTTTTGTTTACCAATCTACTCTATTTTGCAGATATTTGACCAATGCTGGTATACCATCAGAAAGGGCTATGCGAAATCGACAAGCTACACTTATTGGAGACAATCTGGTTGGTACAATGGAGCTAATGGTCCAGAGCTCGCGCAATGCAATTGGGTTAGATGGCCTCCGAACCATTCAAGTGCCTTGTGTAACTGTGCAGAATCTACACAGCATGATATTGGACTACTTGGACAGGCTTGAAATGTAAGAAAACTGAAACAACCCTTCATCGCAATGAAACATTTGTTTCAGGTTGTGGTCCAAATAGTCATTCCACAAAGAAATGCCAGACTTCCAGCATTCGGTTTGGTTTAGCAAGATGGTTACTCCATTAATTTTAAAGGTGTATTTTGTCAAACTTTTTTGGGGCGAGAGGCATAATGTTTGTTGCGCATAAGATTGTTTGTTAAAATGATCTCACTCAAACTACTTATTGATTTGTTTTGCTAACATTTTCAAAGGAATGGTAGCCTCACATGGCATGGCGGAATCATACCAGCAAACGAGATCTGGCTGAAATTCGGTGGAGATAAGGGAGGGAACTCCTTTAAGCTGGACTTTCAGATTGCCAACACTCATCACCCTAACTCACAGAACAACACTGTTGTCATTTGCTGTTTCGAGGCTTCAGACTCTGTCGTCAATCTTCAACGCGTGGCTGAAATAATGCATCAAATATCTGGACTCAAAGACCAGCATTGGAGGTTTGTGTTTTAAAGCAAATTAGTTTGACTAAATTAAACAAATTTGAAGCATTCCTGGAAATTTATTTGTAAACATAAAAACAGAGTGGTGTGATTTTTATTGTTACAAACTACACTTTGATTGACTTCATCTCAGTTACAGAAATTAAGCTTTTGTGCGCAGATAAGCTGCACGATTTCCTATTTTACTTTCACCTATGCCATTGAAAACTGAAAAACTCTTGCTGAGCCTCACATTTCCCTCTCTTTTTTGTTGCCCAAGTTGCATACCTGCATATATAAAGTGATACTTAAATTATTTTTGTCTTCTTTTCAGGGGTAAAGCTTTTCGCTTATTTGTATTTGGAGATTATGAGTTTCTGATGAAGATATATGGAATATGCGGCTGTAATGGTAAATATGCAAGTACCCTGAGATAATCAATCTACAAGCTACATACAGCTTAATTACACATAATACTGTGTAGGCCTTATCTTTTACACATAATTGAACTGGTTAATCAATATCAATGGTAGTACTGGCTCATTTATTTGTGACGGAAGATTGCTGTATGAGAAAAGAATATAGATTCTCGAGAGCTGATATGGTGGTTACAGCTCGACGTTTTGACGGGCACGTTTTTTTCTTCTTTTCGTTCTTTGAAGTTTCATTGTGTCATTCCATGGTGTTATGGTAAACACCGATTGATTTTACTACTGTGTCAATTAAATTTAAAGTTCGCCTATGTTTGTTTTACCCAGCACGATACTGCTGTTTGTTCTGCCATGCCTCAAAGCAACATATGCAACTCCCTCCTACTGATCGTGACCAGCACACAACTCCACGCACATGCAAGACTCTTCACAAAGACTACCAGGCTTACTTGGCACATGGATTAAAGAGAACTCTAGCAAAGGACATCTCGCATAGTGTTGTTGCTAAACCAGACCATAATTTTAAAGGAGCGCGATCGCGCTCCTCCGCGCTCCTTAATGTTTTCCAAGGAGAGCAAAAAAAAAGCGCTCCTTACAAATTTAACAAGAGCATGTTTTTTCAATACCCTAATTGTTGATTAAAATAAGCCGCTTGAATCTCGGAGTTTATAAGCCTGCTGCCACTTGAATGTTGCGAGTTGGCAGTGGCAAACGAGTCCTATTATAGTCTGCTTTTACTGTGTTTGCATGCGCGCGTGCTTGATGTTTACCGCAGCCGGTCACACAGACGAATGTGAGCGATTCCACACTGGTTGTGTTTTGCGCGCACGGGCTTGATGTTTACCGCAGCCGGTCACACAGACGTATCTGTGTGGGGCCTATAGAATTCCACACTGGTACGTGGACGGGCTCTTACACTAAAGTGTGGTACCGCAAATACACGCTCGTGATTGGTTAAGTATTTTGTCATGATAAAAGTATGCCGTAAAGGAGGGGGGGGGGGAATCTCCGGCCACCTGGCTGGACAAACGCATTTTGGAGTAAAAACAATTGAAAGGAATTGGGATCATGCACAGTAAATTAAGAGCCCCATGCTGCTCGACGTGAAAATTTTGTTTGCTTATGCTGGATTATGACATCAAGCTGTCAAGTGTTCAATTATCAACATTCTTGAGGTGGAATTTGGAAAGTTATGGTTACGAGACGGCACCAATAAATGACCGTGTCATGGTAACCAAAATTTGGTGTAAGGTTTGTCAGACATCGACAAAATCAAGCAGGATAAAAGAATTCGGGGACAAGCCCAAGACATGAGCTAGATAGAACGCCAAGGGACAGCCGACCGGAACTACTCCCATTTTGTGCATTTCGTCCGATACTTTTCGTGGATTCATGAAAACATCGTCAAATAATTATTCTCAAGATATACCTGCAACTTTAAACACTTTAACAACCCCACAGTGATAAAAGGGTACACTGCTTCGAATAATAAATACTTGTTGCTTACAAAAACGCTGTTTTAATGGCGAAAATGTGTGTCAAACTTCATAAAAAATGTCCCGCTGAATTACACACAAAATGGTGGCCATTGAGAAAGTTTTCGCCGTGACGTCATGAACTTGGGTCTCACTCGGGCCCACACAGCTTTGACGTCAAAGCTAATCGAACGCACTGGGGATGGTCAGACCTGGGTCGACCCAGGAAAGCTAATCGAACGCACCCGCAAGTAATTGTATGCCCCCCCCCCCCAACCCAAAGGATATTTTTGGCTCCAATTGAAGTCCCGCCCGCCCAGCTCTCGAGCCCAGCCCTCAAACCCCTCGTACAATTTTAAATAGCAACATTGCAACAACTACTGCCAGCGCGCGTCCTTCATTCTTGGCGCTTGCAACGCCGGTCCAATCACAAGTCACATATCGCGCACTGATGCATATGGAAGATCCCCGTACTACCCATTGTATGCAGATATTATTCCAGACCAATCACAAGCACACATGGTGTTGTTGCTCATGCATATGGATAAGTTTGCACTGTGTATAATAATTATTAACTGCATGTCCAGTACAAGTGTACAAAAGTATGGTCCGTGGTCGGCCCTGTGTGCAGTACATGTATGTGAAGCTGGCCGTGCCAAGGCAGGCTAATCAGTCGCGGTCGTTTTGTGGCGCGATCGACGATCGGCAGCAGTCGGTGGTTCCCCACACCGCTTCTAATACCAATACGGATTACGCTGACGTACATGTACACACTACGGTGCCGATGCGCACAGCCACAGACAAGAATGTTTCTTTGCTCTGGAGAGAGCTACAGACAACTACAGTATTAAACAAGCCCCAAGAAATAACAAAATAATTGAAAAATAGCGGACACACTTTTTTTTTGACAGTTTTTCTGTTATCTTTAGGCAAATTCACAAAAGATAATTACTATAAAAGTTAAGACAATTTCATTCTCTGCCATATTTTTACTTAGGCCCATTCTTTTTTTTCTCAAATTTTTTTTTGGGCAACATTAACAGCGGATAACCAAACTTTTTATTTTTAGGGGGGGGGGGTGCACAGGGGATATACATAATTGTGGTGGGGTCTATTTAATGTATCGAAACATTCATTTTGATTGCAAAAAAGTTGTTTCATGATTAAAGTAAACTCATTAAATTGAGTAAGAAAAAGTTAAACAACTGGTGAACTTTGTGTTCATTTTCTTGAGTACGTGTTCATTAAACTTGGGTTTTGTTAGCGAGAGCAAAACGCTCTCCTTAATTCATTTTCTTGAATTAAGGAGAGCGATTTACAGCTCTCCTCGGATTTATTAAAATGAAGGCCTGCTAAACCTATGATCGACATCGAAATTGATCATGTGAGTCTAACTAATCCGTGGTTGATTCTACTAAAAATTCTTAGTTAAAATTTACCTGTATTCCCCCCTCTTTTTAATCTGTTGGTTTTGCAGGTACAATTATAAATAGAATCAACTGTGAAAAGGATAGTGTACTATGTCTGTACTTGAACATAATTGTGGGTGTTGTTGACATCTACCTTTTATTTTCTATTGTCAGGTTGTACTGCCAAGCTTGCATATATCCCTTGGGATATATAAAAAGCTGTACGACATGCTGGAAAGCCACTGCCACAACCTTGATGTTAAGATCTTCAAGCTACGTGTTCAGCATGCAGATCCATCAGAGGCTTGTGAGACCAATTTTGATCAGGAGGTCATTGCAGCGTTCAAGGCCCAGCAGCAGCTCCAGCTTGACATCGAAAAGAAGAAGGCGAAGCTGGATGAAATAGAGGAGGAACTTCCACTGCACATGCTCTACAGACAGTTGAACGACGACGACGACGACCAATCGAATAACATGGCGAAACGTGCCTTACAACTGAGGACTGAGATACATGATTTGGTATGACGTTGGTTGGATTCACTTGAATTTTGAAGTTATGTAAAACATGGAGGATCACTGAACAGAATTGAACAAAAAATGTGACAAAATAAACTAATTCAAGTAATGAAAGATACTTGTGACTTAATGAAAGATACTTGTGAATAGTGTTATAAACTGGCAATTGTTCAATGCATACATTAATCATGAACTGATTATCTGAGTTTTTGTTTTTTCAAAATACAAAACTTTGAGTAAGATTCATTTAATAATTGACTGGAAATGTTCAATGTTCATGAGTTTACATTTGTTTATATTGTTTCAGGAGAACACCACCATTGATTTAGCCTTTGGCACTGGAGTGGTTGCTAGCTCACTGGATGAGGTTCTACAAAAACATAAAGTACAGCGACAAGCGTACCATGGCAAGGCCTTTGTTGGCAATCATGTGCACAAGTGTTGTCAGGTAAAATACATTAAGTGAAAACAAGTTTGTTTGTTTGTTGTGTTTTTTGTTGCTTTTATTTCTTTGGTAATCCACAATGATTAATGTCACTTGTAATTTAATTTTCTTATTTCATACAGCCCCAAGTCATATCAGACCTAAGATCAGCTCCTCGCACAACCATTGAATGTATGGCTTTTGAAGACATCCCCATAGCAAAGCACCGTGACCTCATCCATGAGTCAGCAACCATTGGCAGCAATTTCAACGAAATGATGTTGAAATTTGCCGACATACACCACGGCATCAACCACTGCAACAGTATAACAGATGGAAGCTTGCATCGCATTGGTAACATTTTAGGATCATATTTTGGGGCTACATAAACAAACCATTTTGACTGAGAGCACAGGTGTTTGCACTTATGGGGCGATCATAAAACTACACATGTAGGCAAAACTTCAATAAAATAACTCATCAGTGACAATGATCTTTTTTCACTATGGAATTTATTACCAAATTGTTCCGGTGGTTACAGTGTACATAAATGTGCATTTGAACGCCTAAAATGCTTTTAATTGCTTTCACATAACGTGCATCTAAACCTCCCTATTGTATCAATGACTGACACAAGTAAAACATACCCTTGCCCAGTATAATGTTAAAGCAGTGGTCACTCAGGCCATGATGACGGTGATGAAAATGAAGCGATAAAAGCAAATGAATGCAATCGTGCGCCTCAACAACCAATTGAAGTATTTTATATTTTCGTCTTCATTTCATCCAGATAATTGTGGCCTTTGTGACTGGCCCTTTAAATGCATTGCATGTACCTGTTGTAATTTCCCAACTCTAACCTTCATTTTCATGTTTTACTTATTCAATAGATTTATGCATTAAAGACTTCATGGCAGCATATCGTCGGTTGTTTCCAGGGGCCAGCATCACTCCAAAAATGCATCTCCTCGAAAACCATGCAACTGAACAGTTGGGTAGATTCAGGGTCGGATTTTGGTTGTTAAATGAACAGGGAGGGGAGCTTATCCATGCACACTTCAACAGGACCAACCGCGCCGTCAGTGGTATGACAAACAGGCTGCAGAGATTGATGGCTGTCATGAAACGTCATCATATTGCTACAACACCGGAGGTCAGGTCGAAACTCATCAGCTGTAAGAAGCAAAAAAAGGAAGAGTAAATGATCACATACAGTACCACACATCTGCAGACAAATTTAAGGGTGGGGATTATGAGCTATGTTTTCTAAGAAAAGTAAACCTGATTTTTCGTAAAAAAGGGTTAGCTGCAATCCAACTTCTGTTTCTGTAAAATTCAAGTGTGTACAAAAAGCCAACTTGGAATTTTTTTCCTCATTAACTTTTCAGTAGGTCGAAAAATAAAATAGTGCGAAATAGATTGGTTTAATCTGGTTCGTAATTAATAAGCAATGTAGGCCAACACTACTTACTTGTTTATCACAACCCTCAGCCTAGATTTGCATTTTATTTCACCAGGGCCCAATTTCATGGCTCTGCTTACCGTAATCAAAGAGTCTGCGCATATGTACGCCTATACGGAAGCAGGGAATTCCGCACTCATGTCAAGCGTATTCCATGGGTTAGAGCTCGAGCCGGGAATTTCTGCTTGTGCGCATGCGTAGTCCACGTTTACTATTCGGCAGTAGGCAGAGCCATGAAATTGGGCCTTGTTCACACAAACAAATACACTGTTTGCTCTAGACCCAGTAACTAGGGCGCTGTACTCCTTTTTCAAAATGTTCACATCATTGGTCATACTACTACTACTAGCGCCCCAGGTTAGGCTTGTATATTCCCATAGCAAAACTCCACGCTCGGCAGTATCCACGGGTGCCCTGCCTCAACCGTGTTGACTACGTGGTTGAGAAACGTACGACACCTGTCTAATCGACGGGTGCTGTACGTATCTCAACCATGAAAACAGCGCGGTTGAGGCAGGACACCCGTGGATACTGCCGAGCGTGTGACTGCCAAATTTAGTTTTGCTATGGAAATATACAAGCGTAACCTGGAGCGCTAGTACGACCGATGATGTCAAAATTTTGAAAAAGGAGTACAGCGCCCCAGTTACTGGGCCTATGACTGTTTGCTTATACATATCATTATAGGTGAAGGTGAAGTCGGGTAATAAAATAGAAAACACTTTCATCAAGAGACTGCAGTGCTGGCATGGCATGCATTGCTAGTCATTGAAATCATGTTGTTTCTATATTGATTGTACGTTATTTATTTGTGCCCTTGTTTATCATGTTTAAATTCATTAGCTGTTCTCCTCACTCATGGACCGGATTTTTTTTTGTCGGCAGTAGGCTCTACACCCAACCATGGAGCTATGATGAGTATGACCCACCAATGAAAGGACGGAAATAAATTCAGTCCAGACTACAGGGCCAAATTTTATAAAACTTTATAAAGCTGCTTGCAGAAAATATTGCTTGCCTTATTTTAATAACAAAATTAATATTATAATTATATATATCAACTTATTTAAAAATTTAAATTGTTTTGCTAGCACTAGCAGAATTATGAGCAGGATACCATATTATTATTATTACCAGTCATGACATTTGTACATGTGACAGAGTAGTTTGGCTGGTAACCTTATTTGTAAGCATAATTTCGTTGTGCTTAGCTACTTTTTGTGCTTCAGCAGCTCTATGAAATAGGGCCCACATGTGCACACACGTGCGCGCATGTATGTATTACATGTACAACAGTATACACAAAGCGTGCGAGCGAGCACACCAAGTGAGAAAACCACAATTTTCACGGACAAATATAACCTAAAAATTGCTTGCCCTTACCGTTTAAGCACATTATCTTGATCAAGGGATGCCCACTCTGGGTTGCAATGTAGACAACTACTTTCTGGAAATGATTTTCGAAACCTAGGCCACACGCGAATGTGGTGGTTGTTCAGCGACAAGCCAGGATCTCCTCTTGATAAAACTCCTCGCGGAAACACTCCTTTGAAGGAATGGATTTTCCAGTGCAAATATCATGTCTCTTGAAACTATTAAATTTCTCTTTCACATTGAGTAGAGGAATCATTTGCATGCCAAACCTCATTTGCATATGACCTCGTTGTATAATAAAATAAAGAAAAAGATAAGCTTTCGCCCGTTAGATTTGACCTAAATTAACATAAACAAACAGCGCCCTCTTTGCAGGTGCGGCGCACAATGGAAATTCGCCTAACTACTTTTGAACTGAGAGGGCGCTCTCTTTTGCGCTGAGTGAAACAGCCGTGCCCTCTACACAATCAACTCCACGTTATCGGGCCCCACTCATTGTAAAAATGCCATTCATAAAGCGAAACACAAGAAGGAGAAGAGTAAGCATATGCTTGAACAGAGCCCACAAGACCATCGAAAAACTAACATGGAAATACAAGTTTCAACTAGACAGAACAAGAAAATACGCAAACGCAACGAATGATTAATCAAGCAAAGGAACACATCTTCCAAACCAAATGTGAACGACTCAAATACACCACGGTCAAAATCTAAATTGATGCTAAAGAATGCTGGCATTCCAGAAAAAACGTGCCACTAGATAAATCAAGAGACACTTGCTATTCTCAACCGCCGTGTTAGACGAGCTGGCTGGTGCGTCAAAGAACACCAAATCAACCAAGGAGCGACGGATGCTGCACAACTTTGTTTGTGGTACCAGAATTCTCAAGAAGTATCGGCTGCTGTCCATGGTCCAAAAATCAAGTGGTTTGGGCCGACGAAACCTTTCACGGGCAACTGTGGACTTCTCTCCACAATGAAGTTAAAATATTTCTAGAAAGAGATGACAACTCGACGTTACCTCAATGACTACATTGGCAATCTTCATCCAGAGAAACGGCATTTTATAGGGTCAGACAAAACCTATGTCCTCACATCAAGTTGGTTCAATTTGCGTCCCGAAATACATGCTTGTGTCAAAGACATCAGAATTTGTCGCTGAAACTCAAGGCTCTCAAAAATTTGGGAAACATATCAACTGATAACCCAGATCAGTTCATCAAGGACAGAAATAAGCAAGAAGTGCAATCGGTACTTCAGCCAATCCAGACAGATCACATTGGCTTTGAGGAATGGGCTCGCGTTACAGTTGACAACAGAAAGAAAACAAAACTTCTTCAAGTTTCACTCAGCAGAGATGATTTCTGTGCACGATTCACGAAGAACGATCAAGAATTTCGGTTGCATGTTCTTCGCTTTCAGAACCAGTATCGTGCCATATCGAAATGCATAGAAGATTTGCCATCAGACCAGTGCATTGTCCACATGGACTTTTCGGAAAACTATACAGGTATTCCACTGGAAGAAGTACAAAGTGGTTACTGGGCACAAGACTCCGTCACCATTCACCCCATCGTAGTTTACCACAGAGATAACGAAGGTAAACTAGTCCACATGGGGGTCTAAGTTTTTAAAGTTAATATTTAATGCCTAAGTAGTCTATAACTGAAAAAAGTTTGAAAATCGGTGATGTAGTTCTTGAGAAATGGTCCCACTTCCGGTTGACCCAAAAGAAGAGGTCAAAAATGGGTCACGGATTTTCCCCAACAAAATTTAATGCTTAGGAATCTATAACTAAAGAAAAAAATTAAATCGGTTGTGTAACTCTTCAGATTTGGTCCCACTTCCGGTTGACCCGGAAGTAGAGGTCAAATCGGGGTCACGGTTACCCGAGGCAATTCCCCTATGCCTTATGAGTCTAATACTGAAAAAAACTTTGAAATCGGCCGTACACTTCTTGAGATAAAGTGCTGCAAAGGAAAACTCATTAAAGCTTCTAATTAGCATAAATTAACATGTGATGACGTCAGTCTTAAAATTGTATATTTCGTACTAATAAATTTCATAAGGTACACGATGGTATGCAACTTACCCCAATCCAATGCCTTTTGCAAAATCTCAATTTTGAATTGCATTATCCTTGAGAAGCTATTGCAATGCGTTGAATGTGACTGATAATAAAAATAATAAAAATCTCGACGAACCCGGAAGTAGAGGTCAACTTGAGGTCACGATTTTTCAAAGTTGATTTTTAACGCCCAAGATGTCCAAAACTGAAAAAAGTTTGATAATCAGTTATATAGCACTTGAGATATGGTCCCACTTCCGGTTAACCCGGAAGTAGAGGTCAACTTGAGGTCACGGGTTTTCAAAATTAATCTTCAACCCCCAAGGAGTCTATACCTACAAACAGGGTAAGAATCCACCGTGAACTTCCTGAGATATGGTGCTACAAAGATTTCCCAATTAAATATGCAAATGAGGGTCACGTGGTTATTTAACTAAGAATTTTAAAACTTTTTTGTCAGAGTAAAGCTTATGTTCTAAGCTTCAATTTGATATATGATTTAACTCTTTTGACCTTATGGTTTAGGAGCTAAGGAATAAACAAAAAACGTGTACAAATGCTATGGGGTTTTAGGCGGAAACAAAGAATAATAATAATAATAATAGTAATAATAACTAGACATTAGGTGTTTGTGAACAAACACAAAGCTGTTCCATGTTCTTTTGCTTTGATTATGTGTTAACAATACCAAGGAGTCTATAAGTGAATGTTTGAAAAATACTGTACAGTTTCTTGAGTTACGGTGCCACTTCATGGGGTGACGGTAAGCTAAGGCTAATCTCTAACCGGAAGTAAAGGTTAACAAAGGTCAACATGGGGTGACGGTTACCAAATGCTAATCTCCCATGCCCAAGGAGTCAATAACTGAATTTATTTTTAAATTGGTCGTGTAGTTCTTGGGAAATGGTCCACTTCCGGTTGACCCAGAAGTAAAGGTCAACATTGGGTCACGTTAACCCAAGGCTACTCTACAATGCTCGTTGAGTCTACAACTGAAAAAGTTTGAAAATCAGCTGTGTAATTCTTGAGATATAGTCCCACCTCCGGTTGACCCAAAGGTCAAGGTCAGTATGGGAATATGGCTACTTAAGGCTAATTTCTCATGCCCAAGGAGTCTATAGCTGAAAACAAAATTGAAAATCGGTTGTACACTTCTTGGGATATGTAGGGCTCAAGATTAGCTAATTAATTATTCACACGTGATTAAATTATTATGGATTGCAATCTATAACATCTGGTGAATATTAGTTCATTAATTAATGTGGCCGAGCAAACATATTCTTAGTATGCTTTACAGAATGTGCGAATTTTACTAATTAAAGTGACTGGACCTATACAAAAAGTACGGCGTTGTAGCCATGGTGCCAGGATTTAGCACCCAACATTTGCTCAACGTTTCTAGTTTGTACACTTCAAGAAAAAACGCCTACATATATGACGTCATGATGACGCCGGGTATTGTTAGGCCAGAACTAACATCTACACTGCAAGATATGTCTATAACTGAAAAAAAATTTAGGATTAGACGTATACTTTTTAAAATATGACAGATACAAGAATGGCTAATTAAAAAAATGTTTTTTATTAGACAAATGCGCGCGATCCAAGACAATGTGTCCCTTTAATGACATGGTTCAGGAGATATGATTTTTTGAACTTTAGAGCTTCCTGTTTGGACAGGAAGTAAACGACAGAGTGGGGTAGTCTTTTAGAATGAAATGTCACAAGTTGTAACCTAAGACAGCACAAACAAGGACATTATGACATCTGGTTCAGGAGATCTATGACACAATTGTTTTAATCATGGAATGATTGACGAGATACATTTTTTGTCACTGGCACCAGTGGTTTGTGGCGTGCTGTGATGGAAGAAGACTCAAATTTCAGTATCCTAACGCGAAGACGACGAGTCCGAAAATCTGACATTCATATGATAAAAATGTAAAAAAGTTGTCACCGTTTGGATTGCCGTGTCGTGTTTTGAATGTGTAAGCGCCATTACCAGGATGGGAAGTTTTATATTATATAAAAAGGAAGTAGGACTCCATGGTAATTTGTTTTTAAATTAGTTGAGTTTTTGTTCTAGTGAAATATTTTATTAGTGGATGAGACAATACAGGGGTGCACCGCACTAAAATTAAATAGGCAATTTTTAATACGCCAAACTAATTATCATAAGTTGTAGGCACTTAACCCTCCCCAGAGACTGGCTGTCTGAGCGTCCGTCACAAATCAAGAAAAACATAACATCACGACGTTGAAAATCCCAGCAATGTATTCAATGATATCCTCTCCTGTACCATAACACACACAGTCGAAGGGGTGTCAGTCAACAGGGGTCTATGACTTGGGTTAATTAGTGGGGCTGAGAAAAAAACTAAAAACAACAAATATTCCCATTGGGCCTGTGCATTAGTTTGTACACAAAGCAATGGCCGCCTGGTTAATGTCAATGACACCGAGGTCACGCGTGTGGTCGCCATGAAAACAGTTGTTCCCCAACTAGCTGTGTGTGAGTCATGCCGTCGATTTCACAAAACTCTTCCTAACTAAAGACTAATCTTAGGACTTGGGACGAGTCCCAACCCTGCACTGTAGCATGCGGACCTTAAGATTAATCCTAACTTAGGATGAGTTACTCGTCCTAATTCGAGATAAGACGAGTCCTAACTCTTTGTGAAATCGACCCCTGGGAGTGAAATTAACGTCGGCTGCTGGAGGAGGATGATTCAAAAGAGGGCGCTATCAAAAGAAGTTTGTGTGCACAGCTAGTTCGTCGTATGGATGGGGGACAGAATCCCCTTCCATACCGGAATCAGGTGGAACCTGTTTTGCGCGCGAGACTTAGTAGTCACGTGCGTGCGTTTACGCGCGCATCCGCAAGTTCTAGTTTTGGGGACGTTGGTCAACACCTGCGCTGGCCGCTGTATGTTGCTACGTTAGCACTCGACTCATCAGCAGAGAATCTCACCTTTGGAGAAAGGTAGGACTCCTGGAGTTCATGGAAATGTTAACGATTTCAGTGTAAAGATTGTATTTGTTGTGGTGTAAAGATCCAGTAGTGATTTTCTAATTATAATGTTTTTTATAGGGCCGACGGTGGTTGTTGGTCTTGAATAAGTTTGAATTATCAACACGGTCCTACCTTGTTGGCAGGTTGTTATAACATAGGATAGGAGATCCTGTATTGAAGGCATCCCAGAAATCAATGCAAAGCTTTTCATCTCTGCGCGCGATGTAAACAGTCCCTATAGATACAATTTTTGTGGTTTGACTTGCCAAGCAAAGAGTCTCCTCTTCTTTGACCAAAACTTAGAATTATGTGAGGCAGAGGCTCCACTGGTAATTTGCACTTGTACAAATGCAAAGGTACAAAAATATGTGGATAACTTTCCGTATGGCGCCACCACTTTTTCTCTCATTTTTACAAAAAGGGATATCTCATTCAGGTAAATTAGATATTAGATACTATATTATTTCATATCGAATGAAAAAGTGGTGGCGCCATACGGAAACTTTTCCAAATATGTCATACTGTCACTGTCAGGGTCATAACAAAAAATTTGCCTGCCGAAAAAGTTTCATCAAACATTTTTTCAATTCATAATTCACGATGATAAAATCATGTGACCGAAAATTCTGCTGAGCATTCTGGGGGAAAAAAATACAGAGGCTTAAAGAAGCCATGTGCCTTATATCATTTTCCAACACTCTGGATAATTGTTTTTTATCCCTCATATAATTATTATTAATAATATTAAAACTTAAACATTGGCTTGGTGATTCAATTATCACTGTTTATTTATATGCTTTATTATAAATGTTGCGAAACATAAAAAGACACAAAACTATTATAAAAAACAGATTTGAAAGCCAAGACTTATTTACACTTCTTTTTTTAATTTTAATTTTTTTTTATTTTAAGTTTTTGCTAATTACCATCGTTATATTTTTTAAATTAAATAAAAAATATTTTGAGTAAAATGAAGATAACTGCTGGCTAGAGAGTCATACACAAAGTTTCACAGAACACTTGAAGTCACTGCAGATGTTTCTTCCACGTAAGGCTTCACCGGGACACCGTACTTTCTTGTTTGCCTCGAAAACAGGTCAAACTCAAAATATGGGGACGCTATTGAAGTCATCGAATATCGGTGCATGGTGTGAAAGTTTCAATATCAAGTTTTAATATATTTTCTACATACTTCTTATAAACAAAGGAAGGCAATAAGGGCATCAGTTGATTATTAGGGCATCATTGATGTGGTGTCATTATTTTTTTTCAATTCAAAGAATTAAGGCAAAGTACATAAAAAACCGGACAGCGGAGGATATTTGTGTTGTGAGGTGTAAAATACTTATAATTCAAGTTGTGGTGGTACTCAGTCAGGGCAGGGTAGTAACGAGATTTTATTATGGTAACGAGTTACACTATTTTTTTAAGCTTACTCACTGACACTGGTTATTTATAAAAAATATGAGAATGCGTTTGGGGCGGGGGGAGCTATTATTATAGCTTTTTTGTGTGGAGGAGCTGCTAAAGCACTATCTGGCACTTTCTGTGGGTGTTGTTTGGTAGGAATGTGGTTTGAAATTGTATGCAACACAATTAAAAAGGGCAGGTTGGTTTGCCATGACATTGTCATGCTCTGTAATGCTGAGTCTGTACTTTTGGGTCGAGCATGACATTTTGATGTAATTGTATATTTGATTCTTATACTTTTTAGATGGCTACAGTTTTTGTGTGGACTTTGGGGGCTTTGGAAGAGCGTGGGGCTTCCCATTGCATTGATGTTGTCACCAAGGATCTTGTTGTGCGGCAGCTTTATACAAGTGTTAAGTCTCACTTGGAATTTTTAGTTTGTGAGAAATATTTGAAGGTAACCCATGCAACTCTAACATGTTCTGCAAGCAACCAGGACTTTATTAGGCTGACGGAGAAATCAAAGGTGAGAACTATGAAGATCGATAGGTATTTTGGTATCTAATTTATTGTTGTGCGAGTTAAATATTAAGATTAATTCTCAGCTTCCTGTAAGAACATCACAGACGCTGTTGACCATTGTTTTCTTAGCATTTATAATGATAAGAAAATAAATAAGATTAATATAGAATTTTTTTGTTTGAATTTGCAACTCAAGTAGATTATTATTTGTTTAAATGTAATATTTATATACTTAATGTACCTGGTGTATAAACAGAAACTGGGCAAAATTTCATTGAGTAGGTTAAGGAGAGAATATATGCTTTTAACAATTCATATTGAGCCAAAATGAGTAGAACTGAGTAATATATTATGATTTTGTTTTTTTCATCAGTACAATCACATTAATAAATGTGTAAATGTGATTTAACTGATGAACCAGCTGTAAGACTTGTGTATTACTTTTGTATTTCCAAGTTTATTGTGTTAATATTCTTATAGTACAATGTTCATTGTTATTTGACCTGCAGATATACAGGGGCGAGATTTTTGATTACAAGTGAAGCATTGGAGGTATTTTTGAATGCCCCAGTTGTGGCTGTTCGAGATGCTTTGAGCAAAGATCCATATGAACGCTTTTCTGTAAAGGGGACAGTAGTGAAGGTATGTGTCCAGGAAAGTTTGTTTGTCTTTTGGCGAGCTGTGTACAATGAACTGAATTCTCCAGTCTATTTTTTTTGTAATTGCAATGATGGTATTTCATGATGTGTATGTTTAGAGTTCATATAATTGTTAGGCTGAAGTTCGTTTTGGATTGACAAAATAAGGATTATAGTATTGCCCATGAGTACACATGTAGCTGGAAGTTTAGCAGAAGCACATTTTCAAATATTTTGTATCAGCTTATGTTTGTTATTGGTTTACCCACCTTCTCTTTACTACCTTTGGTGATACCATGGTGGAAGTTTAATGCTCTTTGTGCACAAGTATATTTATTCGTTTTCACCGTGATTCATCAGAAAAATTTACATAATATTGTACTTTACATGTACATAGGTAATTGCTGTGTTAGAGTCGCTGTGTTTAATCATGCAATAATTGTTAATTGTCTAAGTATATTGTATATTTTTCTATTGACATTTGTAAGGTGTCACCACTGAAGGAGAGTTCTCGATCTAAAAGAAGAGAATTGGAACTTGAAGATATTAAAGACAGGTCAAAGAAAGTATGTGTGAATTTGTGGAGACAAACTACGGATAGTGAAGCTATTGAGGTAGATACAACTGTTGGGGTGAAGAATATCTACTCCAAGGTGTACAACAACTCGTTGAATTTCAATAGTACCCAACAGACCATAGTTGAGGTGAGTAATGTTTTTCTTGTTAGTTAAAGTGTTTATGTATCTATATGTGCTGGTTATATTATGTTGTTTTATGGTTCAGAATTATAGACGTAGTCAATGCATTCTGTGTTAATTTTTTAAATAGTGAAATTGTTGAGTATGGATGTTTTAATTTGGAATTTCCATTGCACAAAACTTGATTGCTCAATAGTTTAAATTTGTTGAAGTGTTTATAGGTGGTAAGGTTTTGTGAACAATGTAATGTATACATTACATTGTTCACAAGGTTTTGTGAACAATGTAATGTATACATTACATTGTTCACAAAAACTTACCTAAGATGAGGTAAACAAATTGTATTTGTTGAAGAAGTGTTTAGATGTGTTTGTCTTTTTATAATAATATGGTTTTGTGATATTTGTTGTTGCATTTTTATTTTGTATACATTTGTACTTATTTAATCATAGTCATTTTGATTGCTGTGATTTGTTGAGTTAAATTTGTATATATCAGGGGGGTTGGTATGTCATTGGCAAATATCATGTTCCCTACATTTACATGCTATTGAAAGAAATGGATGAGTCTGATGTTTTGTTCTACCCTTCAGTCATGGAGGGATTGTCATCATCTGTGGCATCTGTCCACTTAGGCATCCTGCTGTCTTTCATGACATCCATCTATCCGTTTTTGGACTGAAATTCCAGATAGAATTGATACATGGACTTGTTACTTGGTGGGGAGTTGTCTTTTGGGAAGGAAGATTGGGATTGTTTTGGGTGTAATGGTCGAAGGTAAAAGGTGATGGTTATCGTGAGTCACAGCCAAATGGTCTTTGGATTGTAACCACAAGGTATTCATACTTCATAATTACTTTCACTCACTTATAGGCAAGGTAAAGATTTGGTTATTACAACAACAATTAATGACCATAAAAATCAGCGTGAGTTCATTTGCACAGGTCGAAGATCAAGGTTACAGTGGTGAGGTTAAGGAATATGGTTTGGTGATTTTCTTTGGTTAGCTAAAATGTATAAGGGCTGAGGGGTTTCAACAGCATCACTTTTATTGGTGTGTTATTTTTTATTTCAGTGGCATGTTGCATCTGGATACAGCAGCTAATGTGGAGTATAAAGTTGAGGAAGGATTGATACTTGACAGATTGGAGTTGGATTGCCTTGATGACTTGCAAGCAGCTATGCCTTTTTGCATTGATGTCATGTACAGAACTGTTGATAGAACTATCAACAAGTTTAACACAGAGTAAGACTGGTACATGTAAGAACTTTTACTTGACTTTGTTGTATGCTATGGATGAGTTTGGTTAATCCATGTCAAATAAAATTGTGTTTTGAGATTGGTACAGGTCACTCTCAGATTGGCTGAAATTGGTTTACAATACTCATGTATGGATATCACAACAATAAACAATACAAAAAAGTCCTTCACAAATCTAAAAGCTGTGCTGGAATTATAAGCCTATAACAGTGAGCATACCACCCCCTTCAAGAGATTGCGATTCGCCTCATTGAATACTTTGCATTTTGTAGTGTGTTGTGAATTGCCATTGAAGACGATACACAGCAGGAAATGGTAATCCAGTGTGTGATTTAAACTTAAATAACTCAGTTATTCTCAAAGAAGGGTATTTCATTGCCTTTTCTCTCTACAGGCTGCTGAACACTAATATTATTTGCAGAAAACCATTATTTAAATTTCCATACCCCACAACACTCAAAACTGACGAACAAAACAGTTTGTTGCTCATGTGTACGTGGATTACCTTGGCACATATGATTAACAATAAATAAGGATAGCTCTTTTACTTTTATAATAAAATGTTGGGATGCACTCTGATTGGTCTGATTTGTAGGTTATTTTGTGATTTAGATGGACTTTGTGAATAAGTCAATAAAGTGCCCCTAAATGAGGATATTGTTGTCCACATATCTGTTATGAAACAATGTGCTTGTATAGGGACCATTTATTTATGGATGTTCACCATTCTTTCACAGATTTGTTCTAAAGAACAAGGTAATATCTCTCGTGAACCAGTCTTCGACCAATCTGATTGCATAACATTTTCATGATACTTTTATGTATAGTATTATAAATTACATCATGAACATGACATGAAATCTGTGGAGGTCATGTATAAAACACTGTTTTGTTTGATCAGAATAAATTGTTTTCTAAAATTAGTGGTTTAATTGTCATATAAAATACATAACAAAAGGGACAATTTAATACATGTGGACAAAATACCTGGTATTCAAAAAGTTGTCTCACGAGAAATGGGAGGAGTCCCTCAAACATTGTTTGGTCCATTTGCCTGGATGCATCATGGAGCATAGTCAATATTTGTGTTTTAAGTTTTAAGTTGCTTGTACAGAAAATAAGGATTGGGGTACATATGTTTTGAGTCATTGGGTGACAGCTACTTGCTAGTACTACAGCACTTTTTTTTCTGGCGCAAATTATGCCATATTCACTTTGACAAACATTTGGGTGGGGGGTGTGCTTTATGTTCATTCATAAATATAACAAATGAATTTAAGCCAAATCTGAGAAGTGACCTGTTACCCTGGTTGGTTTATTTGACATGGCATGAGGCAAGTGTTTATATAGTGTGTTTGCTTTTGGTTTTACCAGTTTGTTGTACGAGCTGATGTTTTGATGTTTGTAGCAGTATATTAAATGTGTTTTCAGAATTGGTTGTGTTTTTAAGCTGCAGTTACTAGTTTTCTCTGAAGTAAATTGATGGTGATCTTGACTTGGTGTGTGTTTTTAGGTTCACATTGTTATTTTAGAAAAACACAGTGAGAGACTGAAATTACACTACTTCATGGGTTTGATTCTCATTGTCAATACAGTGGGCATTGCTTTTGGTTTTTTCTAATTGTTTTAAGTGATGGTGCTCAAGCTGATGTATTTCTTTTTTAGCAGTATAGCAAATGTTTTATTACGAATGATAACTGACACTTTTTGGACTTGTGTGTTTTTAAGAATCAAATTGTGTGTGATGATTGAAACATTAAGATGCTGTTTTTGTTGTTATTATATCTATAGATCTTTCTTTTGCAATGTCACAGACATGGGTTTCGACAAGCTTGATTGGCAAATGTATGGGTGGCATTTGTTTTGTAAAATATGTCAGTTTATTACTGTACCAATGTCAAAATATGTCACATGTCGTTAAGAAAAATATGTGTAATTCTGTCATTAAAAGGGAACCTTTGCCAAGCCACTTATTTTATAGCTACTCAAGGCCTTCAATACAAAATGGTGGTCAATGTTTGTAAACAAAAGAAATAAAGGTCTTTTGTATAAAAGTCAACGTGGTGATTATGTTTTCCAATGAATGTTTATGACTGTTATGTTCTTAGGTTGAAATAGTAAGAAACACAAAAAACAAGGCTTAGAAGCTGAATAATTTGTTTATATATCTTTTAAGGTTGAAATGAATGATGATCTTGATTTGGTGAATGTTTAAAGGATCACATTAAAAAAAATTATGACACAATCAGCGACTTTCGTGACTCATGCATTCACAATGTAAATGAGCCCAAAATAAATCAAGTAAATTAATGCAGTGTCCATAAAAATGCATGACATTGTTTGCACCATTGTGTAAGTAGACTCCTGAACTTAACGTATCTGGCATGCCAACTGCAACTAGGCGGTTTTGGCTATGGCTATAACTATGGCTACAACAGTTGCTACGTGTGATGTTGGTTATGGACATACTTCAACACATGTTGACATGTCAATCCAGGAGTAGTGGAATTGTAGTGATGTTGCCAATTCGAATATGGCCTTGTTGTAATGGTGAAGGTGTTTTTAGATACATTACTGTAAAATAAATATTCAAAGTAAATCTAGTTTGATTCTCATTGTCAATACAGTGGGTATTGCTTCTTTTTTAAAACTCTTTTAATGGAATGGTGCTGAAGCTGATCCCAACAAACATTGGGTAATGGGCCCCGTACGGGTAATGTTAGGGTGCGTACCGGCAGTACCGCTACGGTACTGCCCTTATTCAACCCGTAAAAAGCCAGTATAGGTTTGATTGTGGCGGACGTTGCAGGACCTGTTAGGGCACACCGTAAAGGTTCGTTACAGGCCCTGTAACCGTAACGCGGCACGGCAGATCGACCCTCAGCTGAATCAAGCTATGGACGATACCATTATCAGACTGAGTTAGGGGCGGGTGATGGCAACTTCAAATGCTATGACATTTTAATGCCGTTTATAATGTATTTGTTTACCATGCACATTAAAAGAAGAAACAAATCTTTATATTGTGAAGTTTTGAAATATTGTGCATTTTTGGTGTCTAAAAACAATAATTGTTGTTTGACTTATTTTCTATACCCCTTTCAATAATGCTTTGATTCACAAATTAGGCCCCGCCCCTTTACCGGTTTTGTTGTAAACATACGGGCATGCGGTACCGTTCCCGTAATGGACCTGTTCGAGTATTTCGGTACTTGCCAAAAACGCATGCGCAGCACCGTATTGCGCGTTGAGTAGCGCGCGTATACGGGCGCAGGCCATAGATATAGAATATAGTGTTCTATATCTATGGCGCACGCACGGACGCAGGCGTGCAAATTCACATTCGTGCGCTGGGCGGTAGTTTTTTTCTCACTTTTCTGCCGAACTTTAGATTTGCGCACGTACGTTCACCCGAAATCTGACAGAACTGTCCTCTTGTCCTCTGTATGACCCTGTTCTCTCCAACTGCTTCGTGACACCTGCTTTGGGAACATCAACACGGCAATATTTGGTGAGTTGGTCACGTTGTCGTGACGTTAACTGACCGAAGTTTTTGGTGTACACAGTCATTGACGGTTGATGATGCATGCATTCATAGTTGGTTGTTCTGTGACACACTGACGTTCTATCACTCTAAGTATTTACTCGGGCTCAGCTTGTAATTTTTTAACTATTTTATTGTGTTTAATCGTTTTACTAAGCTGTTGTGTTTCGAAAGTCTTCTTTTTATTTACGGTTGTGTTAAAAATTTCATTAAAGTTGTAAAACGAACCTAACTAAAGTATTAAATAAATATATAGGAAGATAATATTTCTTAGCCACTGCTCTTTGTTGGTATATATAGTCCTATAGGCATACGTACGTTCAGCTAAGCACCATCAACCATGGCATATGTACGCCATCTTGATGGTTCTACAATGTCTTATTGGACCAAGCGACGTAATGTAGCAAAACAAATTAACCAACACTTGCAAGACATAGTAGATCATGATGAACAAATTGTAAATGAAACACTTGTTTTGGCAGTTGCGGGTGCAGAAACAATAGATCGAGAACTTATTGAACGCTCAGTAGAAAGTGGGACTCCTGGGAGAAGTGATGAAGAGCCATGTTCTGAATCTTATCCTGATTTCTTGATTGCAGATGATATTGATAGTGCTGGGTTTAATTATTCTGATAGCGAGTCCGATAGTGATAGTGATGCATCTCGACTTCCCGAATGTGATCCAAACTCGGAACTTCCCAAAGAGCTAAAACATTGGGCCATCAAACACAACATAACTCACCTTGCCCTTGGGGAACTGTTACCGGTACTGCAGAAATATCACTCCTCATTGCCTAAAGATCCCCGTACTCTGTTGTCAACAGGAAGATTAGACGGTATCAAAAATATAGATGGAGGACAGTATTACCATTTTGGGATAAGGGCTGGCATTGTTGCGACTTTCATGTGCAATCATTCAATCTTCCACAGTTCTCAGAAATTCCACCTTCAAGTGAATATTGATGGTCTACCAATTTTCAAAAGCAGCAACACACAGCTTTGGCCTATCTTAGGCTTATTGGTTAATCTACCTCAGTCACACTTAAAAGCTGAGCCATTTGTAATAGGCTTGTTTTCAGGAAAGGAAAAGCCTAAAAACCCAGAAGAATTCTTGTGTGATTTTGTAGATGACATGTCAGATATTGAATCTAATGGACTAGAGTACCAGGGACAATTACACAAAGTGTTTGTGTCTGCAATAATATGTGATGCGCCAGCTAGAGCCTATGTCAAGCAAGTGAAGTCTCATTCTGGTTATTATGGTTGTGAGAAGTGTACTTTTCGTGGTGTCTACGCCGGAAAAATGACATTTCCGAAACTTAATGCCCCATTACGCACTGACCTCTCTTTCACTAATAGGTTAGACAATAATCATCACATAGGACCCAACCCATTGAGCCGTCTTTCCAATCTAGGGATGGTTTCAAGATTTCCCCTAGATTATATGCATCTGGTTTGTCTTGGTGTAACAAGACGTCTGCTTGTGTTCTGGATGAAAGGTCCACTGAAATATCGCCTGGGACGACGTATGAGATTGCAGGTCTCTGAAACGCTTGTATCTCTTCGCTCTAACATTCCTCATGAATTTGCTAGGAAACCACGTTCCCTCACTGAATTGGACCGATGGAAAGCCACTGAATTCAGATTGTTTTTATTGTACACGGGACCTGTTGTTTTGAAAGGAAAACTGCCGGAAGAAATGTATGACAATTTTATGCTGCTGTCTTCTGCAATAAGATTCTTGGTAAGCCCAACTTTGGAATCATCATGCTGTGATTACGCCAAAGGTTTGCTGGTCTGTTTTGTTCAACATTATGCTCAGTTGTATGGTAAGGAAGAAGTTGTTTACAACATCCATTACCTCGTTCACCTCGCAGATGATGCAAAGCTGCATGGTCCCCTAGACAGATTTGCAGCTTTTCCGTTCGAAAACTACCTTGGTCAACTGAAGAAAATGGTAAGGAAGCCCAACTGTGTTATTGAACAAGTTATTCGAAGACTATCTGAGAAAGCATCCTGCACCCATCATGATGACACCTCTAGGACTACTGGACCAGAAGATTGGTCTCTTAAGATGGAACACAACAACGGACCTCTTCCTTCTGGTGCATATCTGCCATGTTCCCAATACAGAGATGTTTTTTTGAATGGGTGTCTCCTCAGCACGAGAAAGTCTGATAATTGCGTGAAAGTGGGATCTACTTTTTACCTCATAAGGAACATAATCAAGTGTGCATTAGGTGCACATCATCTGCTCGCGTTTCTTGTCACGCAAACCCTTTTTTCTTTACCCGTCAGATTCTTCATTAGTAGACATTTTCAAGGTATCCCGTCTAAGTGCAGAATCTGTTGTTTTAAATGTTGAGTCAGTAACTGGAAAGTATATTAAGATTCCATATGGTGATAAGTATGTGGTTTTCCCTCTTGCACATGTACAGTCATTGTTCTAGTTCCGGGTTGTTGTAAATGCTCTTCTCTAAGCAGTCATCCTAAACAGCCACAGTTCCCTCCTTCAACGCCTCCAAAACACCACGGCCCGCATTGTGACAATGACTTTATTAGGAAAATTTGTTCTCACCTCAATTCTGCACAAATTCACTGGCTTTCTATCTCTCAACAAATTATCTTCAAGCTGATGCCTTCATGAAATATTTACTCATGGTGACCCCAGTTCGAAAAAGGTTTGTGGCTGACTCGATCAAGTTCAATGCTTCTCCTCATTAACCCCAAGTCTTGACTCTCTTTGGGTTACAGGTCTTTTTCTTCAGCTGCGCCACGCATCTGAAATTCTCTACCACCAAATCTAAGATCTTGTCTTTGTACCATAAAATCTAAATCTCTTCTCAAAACTTATCTTATGTCACAGTTGTTCGGGGACCAATCTTTTTGTGTCTCTTTTTCTTTCGTTTTGGTTTTGTTTTTTTCTGCACCTTGAACACCAGCCAGCATTACAAGTCTTTATTATTATTTACATTATTTATAAATGAAATGTTTTCACTCAATGGTTTAACCACAGAGTTTCCAAAATGTACTATGAGTGATTGAAGTGTCAGTGGTGAAGTCGAACAACTGAATAAGATTAAACAATAAAACAACACGTTTGTTTTGTCACTTTAAATCAGACATCATGTTTGCTGTAGTAGTTTTTACAGCAAGCGATGAGGTTGAAGTCATTCCAACCAATTGGATGAACGATACAGAAAAGGCACTTTGGCCCCCATGGCGATCTACCTTAGCAGTGTCAAGAGCAGTAAGGGACAGGCTACAGCCGGACATCGAAAACTGGACCTCCTACAACATCCGTGTGCTATGTCATTGCCGTAAGTATACACTTTGATACATTTTGTTTACTCAGAAGGCCTGGAATTACACGGAAGCCACGGCCTCTGTTACCCCTGGTCTTGGCTCCCCCTTTGAAAGTTTTGGATAGACTTAAAGATTTTCCAATGGAAGTGCCCTGTGCAGAATGAAAAAGGTCTTGCCCTCTCACGGAACGTTTACATGTTGTGATATGTCTAAAGAATCTTGGGATGATTAACTTAAAAAAGAAATATGTAGTATATAACCAAAATGAACTATACCTACATGTAGATGCAAATTTAGGACACATTAATTTTCAGAAACAACATATTTTTTGCAGAGGTATTCTTCAACACCACAATATTTTTTATTAAAGCCCCAAAAAGTGATTGTATTTAATTTTTAATTTTTTTCTTCCTATCAGAAACCTATGAGGAAGGAATTAGAAAGGCAAAAAGGGCAGAAGAAACATCAGACCTGCAAACAGATGCAGAATGTGGGACTGGACAACTGAAGTCCAGCAGGAAGTAAGTTGCATACTTCAAAACTTGAAGGATTGTTAAAAATACACGTGCAGTTATTTGTATCTTACGGTCGTATGCTTATTACACGCATGAAGAATTTGGAATGTGCTTACGTGCAAAATCAAAAACTAAACCCACGGTCGTTTTTTTCTTTTTTAATTACGATGTATGATTAATTTGTCCTCCTCTGCTGTGATCTTGGAAAAAGCGACGTACCTACCTTCCAATTTTTGAGCCAAGATGGCAATAAAAAGATTTGTTTTTGTCCCTTAACCTAAAGCAACAAAGTGAAGACAAACTTGCATATTTGTATTTTGTATTGAATTGGTATTTTGTATTAAAGAAGCATTTGGGTATCGGGCTATGTTCAAATGTCAAAGATCAAACACCTTTTCTTCAATAGAAACCGTCTGCCGAATGCAGTTTTGTAATGTATTTCAACTTCAACTTCCAATTTGGGAGACACATTCATGTATTAAATATTCAAAAGAAAATTTTGTTGATAATTGCACAGACGACGTAAACCAGTTTCATGGTCTTCCAGTGAGGAAGATGAGGACCGACCTGTTATAAAGGCACCAAGAACAGTGTCTAGGCCAAGGACATCCATTCAGCTAGCTGAGGCACCCAGGCCACCAACTCCACCCCACGTCACCAACAGTGCACCCCAACGATCAGTTATACAGGCACGGACAGCACCGTACTCCTTTGGCAGTGATAATTTTCCATGTACTTCCGGTAAGTCAATATGTGTCTTTAAAAAACTATAGCCAAGACCAGTATTTAAATATACACCGCCTGGATCATATTTTGGAACGCCTCAACGTCCATCAGAGATGATTTACTCATACAGTGTGTTAATTAAACGCAGGTTTTTAACCGTCCAATCGTTTTATACATATATAAGTTTCACTTTTCAAAATTTGGTCACGATTTTGAGATATCGCTGAAAATCCAGAGCGTATAATATGTCCACGCAGAGTAATCCGTAATATATTGTCATTCAGACCAATTTTGTTTTGCCTCAATATAAACACGTGACCATGGTTTGTTTTAATTGCAGGTGCATCACGCCCTATTAGCACGGACTCAACCTGTGGTGGTCGTACTGATGTGACTTGTAAGTGTAGTATTTATTATGTAGTATACAAATATTGGTTAAAACTATGACTCCCGAGGTGATCCCCGGAGCGTTCTATTTTCCCGAGGCGAAAGCCGGGGGGAAATAGAACGCTACGGGGATCGCCGAGTACAAGCAGTCAATGTTTGTTTTATAACACCCCAAACATTTCTAAATACCGTACTATTGTTATTAAGTTAGAGACCTGAATGCAACAATCTACGGACGACCAAATTAATACAGATTGCAAAAACTTTTAGTTGAAAGAGAGCAAAGCAAGATGATAAGTCGCCAGTTGAGTTTTATGCATTTAAATACCACAGTAAACTAAAACTTTGAAAGACAGATCACTTCATTTTGTGGCTAATATTTTTTAACTCCCATAGCCAAAGCTGTTCTTAAGGCAGTATGTGAGCTTCAGGTGAGCCTGAGGGACATAGCTCGGGAGCAAAGCAGCCAACGCAAGCTTTTGCAAAAAAAATTTGCAAAAGATTTGCAGCAGTTCAGAGGCGGCCGATGAGGATGATTTGGATGTGGCGTTGCCTCTTAAAACATTACTGGAGGTGAACACCCTCGAGGAACAACTAAAAGATGCATCCTTCATGACATCTTTGGTATGTGATATTTTTGCATTATATAAACACCGTTTTGGACTAACTTATAAATCGTGGTTTCGCAGCAAAAAGGGGGGGGGGTCCTATTTTTTTATTTGCGAAATTCATATTTAGCGCCAATTTGCATAGTTCTGTAGAAGTATTTCAAATGTGCAAAACGTTTTATCACCTTACAGGTGCAGTCTTACACGATATATATGTACATAACAAATTCGATCGCATATGGTTACTCATGTCAATTATCTTATTTACTAGGTAAAACTGCTCTCAAAAATTGGAGGAGCCGATGTGAAGGAAGCCGTGAGACGGGTGCTAACCAACACATTGAGCCACACAGTTGTACTCCAGTACAACTGGGCCGGGAAAATTGGATGGAAGGGGAATGGGGAATCAAAGCTGGCCTTCGGTAAATTGGCTTTGTGTGCAGCTGTGACCAGTAAGTAACTTTTGTTTCTTAAGTATTTTTTTTTGTTCCTTAAATACTTTGGGCTAGATTTTGGCAGAGTGCTCAACCTTTTTTTTTGTTATAAAAATGGACGTTAAGTGTGAAGAATGGATGAGTTAGTTCTTGTAGCTTGAAATAAGCAAGGCATGATATTTTTCCTGTTTTATATGGTAGATTGCCAATATTCATGCATATCAGCACAGTCTGAAATGAATAGTTAGGGTGAATGGCAGGACACTTCCAAATACTGTGGAGATTACCCGAGTGAAACTTTGGTACTTTATATACTTGGAAACAAAATATTAAGCATAATAGTTTTGTTATTTGTATTGTTTCAGAGTCCGTAATGAAGATAGTGGGATCAACAAAAGCGGCAACAGAGAAAGAAATTATGATGTGGCTAAGAAATGCCCGTGACCGCTTTGGGGGAAGAAAAAGACGAGAACAGCAGCAACAGCAACGACATGAGCAACAGGAGCAATAATTAGACAGTAGACGATTATGTCCATATTTGCGGGGGGGAGGGGGGTGTTGTTTAAGACACTGGACACTATTGGTTATTGTCAAAGACTAGTCTTCACAGTTTGGGATATGCATAAAATAACAAACCTGTGAAAGTATGAGCTCAGTCGGTCGTTGAAGTTGCGAGATATTAATGAAAGAAAAAAAACACCCTGTCGCATGAAGTAGTGGGTTTTCAGATGCTTGATTATGAGACCTCAAGTTCTAAATCTGAGGTCTCGAAATCAAATTTGTGGAAAATTACTTCTTTCTCGAAAACCACGTCACTTGACTTCAGAGGGAGCCGTTTCTCACAATGTGTTATGTTATCAACCTCTCCCCATTACTCGTAAAACAGAAAGGTTTTATGATTATAATTGTTTTGAGTAATTACCAATAGTGTCCACTGCCTTTAAAGGCCCTGGAAACGTTTGGCAATAAATTGTCAGAGACTAGTATTCCAACTTGATGTATCCCAACATATGCATCAAATAGCAAACCTGTTGGGCGCAATTGGTCATCGAATTTGCAAAAGAATAATGAAAGAAAAACGCCCTTGTTGCAGTCGAACCAGCTTTGCTAAATTGAATGATGATTGTGTGTCACGAAAAAGAATGACGATACACTAAATTGAACAGAGTGTTAAAGGAATTTGACTCGACTCAAAGCGAAATTGATTGACCGAATTCTGAATTTGAAACGCAGTAAAAACTGGAGAGGCAAACCAGCTTTATTTTGAAAGAATGAAAATGAAGTTGGCTGCACATTTGCCGAATTTGACCGAGAAAACCATAGAATTGGTCGAGGATCACCTCGGGCATCGTTGTTTGAACCATCACTGAAAGCAGTCAATATTTATAAAGAGGCAAATATTGGATGACCAAAGGCAACAATTATTGAGAGGTATAATAAAAACATTTATCAAACACCCATATTCCAGGTGTATTGTTCAGCTCTTAGTCTTATATTCAATGGCCCAATTTCATGGAGGTGCTTTAGTAGAACATTGCTTAAATACCTAAATGGACTGAACACTTTCGGTAAATTACAAAAAATAACATATTGCATAAAAACTTACATCTACTTTTGTCAATAGTATAAAAACCTTGTAAAAACTATTACTCCCTCTGGAGTCACGTATATAGTTTTTGAGTTCTCACTAAAAATGTTTAAAGTTTCAAAAGACCTCAAGCCTGAAGCCAAAGTAATGCAACAGACTACGGAATTACCAAATGTCTGCAGTGCCTTTAAACAGTGTTCTGCTCAGCAAAAATGAGTAGGATGCCAGTCACAAGACGTGACATGGTAGTTTGGCTTGAAACTTTATTCTAGTAAGCATGGCTGTTTGTTGTGCTTATGCGAGCAGCATTATGAAATTGAGCCCTGATAATGTACTATTGTATAAGCTGAATACAAACACGCTGCATGGCTGCACCCCATATCAATCGGTATTGGATAAGGGACACAGATCGAAGTGCTATTTTTTTATGATTATAGTGAAACTTGCTTGTTGTAGTTGTTGTGGTTTTTTATTATCCCACTATCTCTTTCTAGCACTTATTTTACATTCTTTAATTATTTTTCCGGAGTTTGGTGTATGCCATTTCATACAATTATTTTGTGGTCACAGCTGGGCCCAATTTCATAGAGCTGCTAAGCACCGCAAATTTCTTCCTTGATAAAAAAAGGATTATCAACCAATATCTATTTTATGCGTATTGCTTGTTACTGGTACTCGATCCCAGCTGTTGTTTGCTTATCCCGAAAATCACGTGGAAATTTGGTTGGCAATAATACTGTTTTTATCAATGAAGAAATGACATGCTTAGCAAATTTGTGTGCTTAGCAGCTCTATAAAATTGGGCCCTGTACGTTTACTTACCTTATTTTGCTTGCATTTTAAATAATGCATAATTATGGTGTCGTTGATTGTCGTCGCTGTTACTGTTGTTGGTGTTGTTGTTGTCGTCGCTGTTGTTGTTATTATTATTATATATAACTATTATTGTATTGTTATAGTGTTATTATTCCTGAATTCTGAAATAAAACTTTGGAAGTTTCGAACATTATAGAAAGTTCAATATTCATTTCTTTGTTGTTGATTATATACTTTGTTGTGTTTAATCAAACTCCTTTAAGCTGGTCATTTGGGAAATTACAGTAAATACCACTGGAATCATATACTGGGCTATTAATAACTGTACAGTACCCGTAAGGGTTTGTATAATTGGGCCCGTAACACATTCCCGTACAGTCCCAGAACAGGTTGAAATACAGGATCTTTACAGGGCCAGCAGAGTATTGTAAGGGCCGTGTATAGAAATACGGTATTGGCCCTGTAAAACGCCAATGTGTAAAGTCATACAGGCCCAGTACAGGGAACCCCTATAGGGCCTGTTCATCCGTGTATACCGGGCCAGTACTGGGCCCGTTATGTAATGTTTGTTGGGATGTAATGTTCAATTTTTTTGTGTTTTTTGTTAAAATATATCACAATAGATTTGTTCTTTTTTTTTTCTTTTGCAATGTCATAGATATGGGTGTTGACAAACTTGGTTGGCAAATGGATGGGTAGCATTTATTTTGAAAAACATGTCAATTTATTATTTTACCACTAAAGCTGTAATAGTCAATTCCTGTACACTGTATAACTAAATAAATGTGAATGAATGAATGAATGAATGGGGGGATGATGAAGGGGGGATGAATGAAGGGGAGTAAGTAAAAATAAGCAATATAGGAATGAGTGCATGCAAATGTATGGATGTTTTATAGTTTTTGTGTCTCAAGGTGGGAAGCAATTGTTCCATGCACATTGTTTACATTGTGATATGACTGTGAGTCACGTGACTCAGTGGGTATCACTTGTGTTGGTTTGATTTTTTATTGGAAGCAAAATTATTTGTTGATTTATTTTAAGAAGAACAGGTGTACTCTTTTGATAGGGTAATTTAAGTTAAATTAGTGGTGGAAAGGGGTTTGCCTTGATGTTTGAACGTTTGCATGTGAAGTAAAAAAGCATATGTTTTCAGTTGAGTTGATATTTTTATAAAAGTTGTGTTTTGTTACTTTATAAATGTTGTATTTATTAATTTGGAAATAAATATATATTTTATTCAAATCATTGCAGCGTGTCAATATAGTTGTGTTATTTTTCACACTTATTCACAGTATCAAAAAATTACAAATAAAAGTAAAACTTAAAAACATAATTTTTCAAATTTGAAAGATTTCAAATAAAAGGCAATTTTATATGTATGTTTTTTTTCACTTTGTTAAGAACTTTGATTAGAAAGAAGCTATAATTTGATACAAATTTTGGACCAGTGGAATATTACAATGTATGATCACAAATTACCTTATTATAATAACGATTACATTTTTTTCTTTTTTCTTTTATTTTATTTTGTGCACACTTTGTACACACAATCGTGTCTAAAAACGTTTATCGAGCCTCACACGATAGTTAATCTTGTGAGCATCCAATTCCACGTTAATTAATCTTGTGAGCATCCAATTCCATGCGAATAATACTTTAACAAGGGTTGGTATTGATTCTGGTCAAACCATGTTAATTTTTAGTTTGAGATCGCAAGTGCGCCCTCTTTTAAAGTTCGATAGGAGTCACGTCATCGCACCCCGTCCGTATCGCGATCGTACCTTTATGATCGAGCAAAAGGCATGCTCTGAAAAAAATTTCGCGTCGAGATCGATCACTCATGGAAACGAGGTTGCGAGAAGTCAACAACATTAGTGTGGTCCCGTACCGACCGTGCGAGATTTCCAAGAACTGAAGTGTCTAGCATCTTTGGAACCAGATTCTGATCCATGGAGAATATGGTAGGCCATTGTTTCTGGATATTTCTGAAACAATTTAGATTATTACTTGTTTTTGTGAGATGTTTGGGTGTTGTTTTTTGTCATATTTTTCTCAAAACTTGTGGTTGTCATTGGTCAAATCTAAATTGTCAATTTACTTCTCGTTTGTATGGTATTTCATTGAAATAATAAAAGGTAAGTCCGTGCAGTCATGCCAGTTGCCAGCAGTGCAGGGCCGGCAGTTATATTTATAGCAGTGTCTTATTTTGCCTTGCATTTTGCAATACTAAAACAACAAGATTTATTGATTATAAGGAACAATAGGTAGGGGTTCTACAGAATGGATGACTACTTAAGGGCAGACTGCTGTAGGACATGTAGGACTAGCACAATACTAAGTTAGCGTATGGTCATATTGTGGCTCAAATCAAAGTACACTTTGGATTTGGTGGAAATACACACAACTCGTCGACTTATTCTTTTTGTTGGTGCTAGGGACCAGTGCATATCATCAGGTGCAGGAAGTGTAATAATCTTTTTTTTATCTGAAAGTTCTGAGTTTCTAATGTATTCACCATTATTATAAAATGCAAAGGTCAATATTTGTTGTGGGCGGGCCTTGAATTTCACTCTTAAAGGGGCACAATAATTTTCCTTGGGTAAGGGGCACCTCTATGAGGAAAATGTAAATTTGTACAGGAACCTTTCACAGGGCACCACAGCAAAAGCACCAGGGCACCACGGCAATTTTTGTGGGTGCCAAGGGTTATTTTGAGGCCTGTGTGGGTGAACAACATGTGGAGGGTTCCATAATGGCATGTTTATGGCGTTATAAATGTAGTTCTCACCAGTTTTGGTATTTTTTTCAGTCTGGTCCCATGCAAAATCAGGACAAACTCTGTAGAATTTTGGAAGTGGCATTTTTGAAGCTAGGACCAATAATTTGTTACATGGGAGGGACTTGCATAGTAATGTCATGTTTGTGAATATTTAAAAGAAATGTTAATATATACCGGTTAGTAATAAAAAAAAGTTAAGATAATTCTTTTCAGTTTAAAGAAAATTAGCCTAAAGTGTAACATTCATGATTATTAATTTGTAATTCATAATTGATAAAAGTTTTTAAAATGTAGGTCAGATATGCAATTTTCTTTGTATGTAGTTAGTGTTATGAGTGTGGTCTGTGAATCAAGTATTGCCTTACATTAGCATTGTTTTAGCAACATGCTGGAAAGTAAATGTGAATGATTGTGTTGTGAAGAGGAAAGCAAAAACTTAATTTAATAGGGGCGTAGAAAGGATTGGGGAATGGAATTTCAGTGAGGGTCACAACAGGGTGATTGACATGCATATAGATGTGTAATCCTTTATACAGTGCTGTGCATACTTGCATTATGCAAAATAATTAAAAATCAAATAGTCTTTGATGTATGAAGAAATAATATTAAATAATTAATAATAAGATATGATGGTTATTTCATTTTTTTTTTTTTTCAACCCCACCCCCTGCAGATTTCCCCTTTTCAGATATCACGGCATGTTGTTTATAAGAAGCTTGTAAACTGTGGGTGATAAAAAAAAAGATTTATGGTAATGAACAAATCAACGCAATTGTTTTTTCAGTAAAAGCCTGATGTCCATTTAATTATGAGTGGACTGAGGTATTCCTAAAGAAGATGGAGCCATTGGTAAAATCTGTTTGTGTGACAGATGCACTTTGGTACACTTTTATATGTGGTCCCTGTCATTGTTTACAATATTGTTTTTTTTTTATATATTTTTTACAGAAGATGCCACGATTCAAGAAGTTGCCGAAGTTGACGGTGGATAGCCGCCATTATATGTTTTCCTTGTCTGTTTCTGTTCGGTCTCATTTCACCAGTAGCATCTCTCCCTCCATGTTGACATCTCATTCCTTCCCTTTGATGTATACCCATATCATTCCTTATACATGCACCATTCCATTCCCTTCTCATCCAAATGCCTTGAGAGAAGCACTCTCTCCGGGAAGTCTGGTACCCATGCCTAAAGGATCTGGCAAGGCCCAGGTGAACATAAAGCCCTGTCCTAAAGGAACTGGACGTGGGAATGCTCTGGGGTTGGCACCTCCCTGGAGAAGTCTGTCTTTAAGGCTGTCCGAAGATGGTCTGAAGCAGGCGTTGTCGATGACTGAGTCGTCACACCAATGTAATGGCAGTGATGGCCGTTGGCATTCTGAAATCAAAGATGTAATTTACCCTGAAATTAAAACTGAAATGAAAACTGATATGAAAACTGTAAGCGAACCGATAAATATTTCCAGTAGTGGTAGTCGTGAGCAGAGACGAAAAGTGATCAAGCAGAGGAAGTTGAGAATGAACAAGCTGACCAGAAACAAAGTGAGTAATTCTAAGGCACTGAGTATGCTGAAGGCAAAGAATCAAACATGTTGTAGCAGGAGTAATGTTCTGGAATGTGTGGTAGAGTATCATCATGAGAAGAAGGTATCAAAACCAAATAGAAAGAAGGTCAGAAGAAATGAACGGAAGAAGTTGCTGCAAAGGCATAAGAATGGTAAGGTGGTGGAAATACGTATGAGCAAAGAAGAGAAAACGAATCATGAGAAGGCACAGAAGTATATTGAAAGCCATACAAGAAGGAGTTTGAGTTGTGTTCTGAATAACATGCATTCAACTTCATTAATGCATACAAACAATCGAAGAGAGAGAAAGAGCTCATGTAAGACAAATGTAAAGTCCATAAAGCCGATTAAAAGAGGAAGGGCATTGAAAGCAAAGGAAACCATTAGCAGAGCCAGAAACGATTGGAAGACAAAAGAAACAAGACTCTGTTGGATGTGCGATCACAAAACTGGTCCAAAGGAAAAGGTCGTAGCATGTGATAGTTGTAGTATATTGTATCACGTACATTGTATGGGATTTTCCAAGGTGCAGTTTTCTATAGTGAATAAGCCGGTGTCATGGTTGTGTCGCAAATGTGGACGATGTAATTACACTGAATCTTTGATGTATGATTTTGGAATTCCTGCAGATCAGAACATATTTGAAATTCCAGTGCTTGATGGTTTCATTGAAGAAGTTGCAGTTATGTTGCATGCTGATGGAGTTCCATATATTGAAGATTTAAATGTCAAAGGAGTTGAAGGTGAGGATTTTGCTAATGTAGATGATCCAAGCTGTAAATATGCATGTCTTTGTGTAGCCAGAAACCAGGGTTTGGTTCAGCAAACTGGAGGTTATTTTTTGCGTAGTAACAAAAACAAAGAAAACCAGAATATGGGAAGTGATGTAGAGGAGAACCAAGAACAAATAAACAAAGATAAGAAAGAGGAATTGGAAACGAAATGCAAGACACTTACCAATCAAAGTAGAAAGGCACAACCATCTGTAGCTAATGGAGCAGACGGTGTTCACAACAAAATGGCAAAGAAAAAAGCTGACAAGAAGATAGATACAACAATGACAGAAACAATTTCTGAATTACCAAACCAAGAAGAATCAAGATTGGTTGGTATAGACATTGAGGGGAGTTGGAAACGGATGCTTGAAAGTGGAAAGGTGGGTCAAATAGAAACTTGTGAAATAAGATGCTCAGTGGATTACTACAACAACAAAATGCGAAATAAAGATAGTCATGATGATGATGTGCTTGTTGATAACAACTCTTTGAAAATACAAAGTGAGGAAAATTTGAAGGTTGAAACAGTTAATCTAACAACATTGTATGAATCAATAGTACTTGCAAAAGGTAGTTTTCATCAAGGGGATAAACGATTTGGAGCAAATTCTGGTAAACAGTGTGTTGCTAATAGACTGGTTTCAATAATGTACAGCAAGAAAAAAGAAGTGAAAGATTGGAACTGTAGTGATATGGATAATATTCTCAGGACTGGGAATGAATTGTATGGTTTCTTACAAGAGAGCTCGACAATGAACAATGATTACTTATTGATTAATGAATTGCCAACTCAGTTAGATGTACTGAACACACATTATAGCATGGAGTATTATGACTCGGTATCAGGTACATTTGATGAAAATGATCACAACTTGATTGAATTTAATATGCTACAATTGAAAGCTACACTACAACAACATCTCCAAGAATATCAGGCAAGCTTCCATGAAAATACATTTGCAGTAATTTCTCAATATGGAATATTTTATGTGTTTGATTCACATTCCAGAAGTATCCAAGGCTGTATGGTTCAAGATGGAACAAGCATTGTCATGAAGGCAAGAAACTGGCAAGGTGTGTACAGGTATTGTACTAGATTAGCACAATCTATGAATCTGTCAAACGATGTACAGTATGAACTAACCGGTATAACCCTCAGTGTTAATGGTGAAGCTATTGCAGGAACATGTACAGATCGAGCAAATAGAAGTGAGCCTCATGGCATGTCAGAAACCGTGGAGTTGTGTTTTGATATTGATGACTTTGCTTTACCTGCAATGCAAGACACTTACCAATCAAAGTAGAAAGGCACAACCATCTGTAGCTAATGGAGCAGACGGTGTTCACAACAAAATGGCAAAGAAAAAAGCTGACAAGAAGATAGATACAACAATGACAGAAACAATTTCTGAATTACCAAACCAAGAAGAATCAAGATTGGTTGGTATAGACATTGAGGGGAGTTGGAAACGGATGCTTGAAAGTGGAAAGGTGGGTCAAATAGAAACTTGTGAAATAAGATGCTCAGTGGATTACTACAACAACAAAATGCGAAATAAAGATAGTCATGATGATGATGTGCTTGTTGATAACAACTCTTTGAAAATACAAAGTGAGGAAAATTTGAAGGTTGAAACAGTTAATCTAACAACATTGTATGAATCAATAGTACTTGCAAAAGGTAGTTTTCATCAAGGGGATAAACGATTTGGAGCAAATTCTGGTAAACAGTGTGTTGCTAATAGACTGGTTTCAATAATGTACAGCAAGAAAAAAGAAGTGAAAGATTGGAACTGTAGTGATATGGATAATATTCTCAGGACTGGGAATGAATTGTATGGTTTCTTACAAGAGAGCTCGACAATGAACAATGATTACTTATTGATTAATGAATTGCCAACTCAGTTAGATGTACTGAACACACATTATAGCATGGAGTATTATGACTCGGTATCAGGTACATTTGATGAAAATGATCACAACTTGATTGAATTTAATATGCTACAATTGAAAGCTACACTACAACAACATCTCCAAGAATATCAGGCAAGCTTCCATGAAAATACATTTGCAGTAATTTCTCAATATGGAATATTTTATGTGTTTGATTCACATTCCAGAAGTATCCAAGGCTGTATGGTTCAAGATGGAACAAGCATTGTCATGAAGGCAAGAAACTGGCAAGGTGTGTACAGGTATTGTACTAGATTAGCACAATCTATGAATCTGTCAAACGATGTACAGTATGAACTAACCGGTATAACCCTCAGTGTTAATGGTGAAGCTATTGCAGGAACATGTACAGATCGAGCAAATAGAAGTGAGCCTCATGGCATGTCAGAAACCGTGGAGTTGTGTTTTGATATTGATGACTTTGCTTTACCTAGTGTATCAGGCAAATGTAACTTGAAAAGGAAATCGAAGAACACTATTGACCAAGATGCATACAGTCATGAACTGGGCAAATGGGATGTTGGTATGAGTATCAGCAAGTTTGCAAGAATAGAAGATGATAATGGCAGCACATATGATGACTCTAGTGAAGTGGAAATAGTTGAAGTATCAGGACCTGGTGTTATGACATTCTGTCCACTGAATGAAGAAAACATGATGGCTATGTGCAGAACATTTGGGTTGGAATCATCACATTTAAGGTGTAACGTAGTAAGTGTGGAATGTCAAGCCTTGGGTAAACCCAGATCTGTAAATCGCATAAGGGGTGATGGTAACTGTTTCTTCAGAGCTGTATCGTTTGCTGTGTCAGCAACTGAAGGTAACCATAGACAATTGAGATTTGCTTGTGTCAATCATATGTTGAGGAATGCTGACAAGTTGAGATGTTTTCTGCGAGATGGATTTGCCAATGTGGAGGATTACGTAATGAGACAGAGGATGTTTGATGCTGGTACGTGGGCCACTGAAATTGAAATCATGGCAATGGCATATATGCTTTGTATTGACATATACACATTTGATGAGGTATGTACATGTAAGTGGTATAGATTTTCTGCACAGAATGTTGAGGAAAGTGCTTCTATATCTGAAATGGGAATTTATCTGAATCATAAAAACAGGGTTCACTATGAAGTTGTCACATCAGTAAATGATTTGCCACCGCAAGTGAGTGAAGTTCATGATGAACAAGGACATGGTTGTGAGACATTGGATGCCTGTCCTGAATACACTGAACTCAAAGATCACAAACAATCTGAACATTGTGAGAAGCAGGTACCAGAAAAGCCTAGTAATGACAAGACTACAGTAAAGAAAGAGTCTGTAAAAAGATGTACTCAAAAAAAAAAAATGTAGCGAAGCACAGGCAATTAATGAAAGAACGGATGAGAGAAATATACAGAGAAAGAAAAGGTACATGTACTACTGAAACTGATCTGAATGAAGGTAGAAAGAGGAAACATGAGAGAGATAAATACAGAAATGATGCTGTCTTTAGAGAGACAAAGAAAGCAAAGTGTAGGGAGCATAAAAAGGAGAAATACAAGTGTGATGAGGAACTAATTGAGTCCGTGAAATTTGAAAACAAAGTTAGATATCATTCAAGTGAGAAACACATGGTCATGAAAATTGATCAAAGTAAAAAAAAGTACACAACTAATTCAAAGTTTCAAGAAGAAGTAAAGACTGCAAGCAAATTGAAGTATCAGGAAAATGAGACATTCAGAAATGAACTGAAAATTGGGAGCAAATTTAAGTATCAGGAAAATGACGAATTCAGGAACAAAGTGAAAATTGGGAGTAAATTGAAGTATCAGGAAAATGACGAATTCAGAAATGAAGTGAAAATTGGGAGCAAATTGAAGTATCAGGAAAATGACGATTTCAGGAAGAAAGTGAAAATTGGGAGCAAGTTGAAGTATCAGGAAAATGAGACATTCCGAAATTAACTGAAAATTGGGAGCAAATTGAAGTATCAGGAAAATGAGGAATTCAGAAATGAAGTGAAAATTGGGAGCAAATTAAAGTATCAGGAAAATGACGAATTCAGGAAGAAAGTGAAAATTGGGAGCAAGTTGAAGTATCAGGAAAATGAGACATTCCGAAATGAAATGAAAATTGGGAGCAAATTGAAGTATCAGGAAAATGACAAATTCAGGTCGCGTGTGAAGAATGCAAGTAAAGTAAAATACCATAAAAATAATATATAGAATTTGTTTGTGCAGTGTGCTTGAGACTCTTGTTCCGTAAGCAAGTTATCAAATGTAGGAAAAACAAATATAAGAATACTGATTGTATCAGTGAAAAGTACCTACACAATTGTGACCATAGTTGTAGATTGCAATGTACTGTGTGTCAGTCAAGCAGGTCTTGCCTGTGGATATGTCATACATGTGATCGTAAGTTATTGAATGATAAGATGCCTGCTGAAGCATGTTGTAATAATTTGGAGTTGGACGATGTACCTGAAGAGCTGGCATGTTTGAACAAGTTGGAAGAGCATCTTATTGCCCTAAATGTTCCATTTGTAAAGTTAATGGCACTACCTAAAGGTGGACAGTTTGGTGTTCATGGGCCGGTGGTTTGTGTGCCTTCAAACGTGTCTGAGACAGTTAAATCCTTACCTAGACCTCAAAATGTTGATCAGATAATACGTGTCAAGCTGAAGCGGAAGTTGTCTTATAAAGGATACTACAAGTACCAGTTTGTGAATAAGGAACACATTGAGACAGCTTTACAGTACCTTAAACACAATAACAAATGGTACCATGATATTGACATTGATACTGAATGGACTAATGACCTGTCAGAGGATGTGGAAGAAGAAGGTACTCAAAGTGATGTGACGGAGAAAGTTGGAGATAATGTTGAAGTTGACAATGCTAATGAGGAAGAAACAGATGAAGAACGTTTGAGAGGAATGCCTTTACCTTTGCTCAATATCTGTCTGAAATAAAGCAAGTAATTTCCAGTGTCTCTATTGCATTAAGGAAAGGGTCAGACAAAACAATCAATGGTCAGAAAATCACTGCTAGAACTCTGAATGATAATGATAAGTTGAAACACATGCTGAAATCAGACCAGGGATACAAGTTCTTGAAACCAATCAGAGGAACCCCACCTTATTGGCAATCATGTCAGAAGAATATTTTAGCAATGGTTAGACAGCTTGGTATACCTACATGGTTTTGTTCATTTTCTGCAGCAGATATGAGATGGCCGGAATTAATCAATACACTACTCAGACAACAAGGTGACTCGAGGACTATTGATGAATTGGACTGGAATGACAAATGTCTGTTATTGAGGAGTAACCCTGTAACTGTTGCCAGAATATTGATAAACGATTTCATACGTTTCTTAAAGATGTGATAATGTCAAGAGCAGCACCGATCGGGAAAGTGAAAGATTATTTTTATCGAGTAGAATTTCAGCAAAGAGGCTCACCACATACTCATTGTCTATTTTGGATTGAAGAAGCACCCAAGTTGAATGCAGATAGTGATGATAAAGTGGCAGAGTTTGTTGACAAGTATGTAAGTTGTGCATTGCCATCTAAACAAGTTGATGAAGAATTAATGGAAATAGTCAGCTCTGTTCAACAACATAGTAAACGTCATTCCAAGTCGTGCCACAAAAAGGGGACGAAATGTCGATTTGATTTTCCAAGGCCACCATCAATGAGAACATTTGTTGCTAATCCAGTACAAGTAGATTTTGATGATGAAGTTGATAAGTCGGATAATAAACCTGAAGATGATGCTAAGGAATTGTTGAAATCAGTATGGACTGCTGTTAATGATGAAGTCAATGAACACATGACAACTGATGAACTGTTTGCAAAGATTGGAATTACACAGAACGATTTTGAGGAAGCCAATGACATGCTCACTAAAAAGGTGAATATTGTGTTGAAAAGAGAGCCCCAAGATGCGTGGGTTAATCATTACAATCCTGATTTGCTAAGATGCTGGAATGCCAATATGGACATTAGTAATTAGTTACATAAGCAAAGCAGAACGTGAGATGGGAAAATTACTAAAGCATGCACAGAGTGAGGCTGAAGAAGGTAATCAAGATGCCAAACAGAGTATGAAACAGCTTGGGAGTGTCTATCTGCAAAATCGTGAAGTGTCAGCTCAAGAAGCAGTATATCGTTGTTGTTCATTGAGACTTCAAGAATGTTCTGGAAAGGTCGAGTTTGTACATTAGGAGAGAATCCAGTGCGAATGAGCTTACCCTTGAGTGTTATTCAGAAGAAGTCACGCTTTACTGGTGATGATGATGATAAAGATGAAGATGATGACGATGATGAAGATGATGGTGATAGGAATGAAGACAGTGTGTGGATGATTAGCAAAACTGATCGTTATAAAGCAAGACCGGATATTGATACATTTGAATCAATGTGTCTAGCTACATTTTGTTCAGAGTACAGAGTACTGTACAACAACTATAAGGTGTCTAGTAATAAGAGACAATCACCATTGTATGCATTGAAGAATGATATGGGCCATGTAATGAAACGCTCCAGAACTGATCCAGCTGTCATAAGATATCCAAGATTTTCAGTCACTAAGTGTCCGGAGAAATATTATCAAAGTATTATTCAGCTATTTCTCCCATATCGTATTGATGCACATTTGAGACCACCAAAATTTGAAACATACTCCGACTTCTATGAAAATGGGTTTGTCAAGGTACTTGGAAGATTACAGTCTGTTAAAATTATTGTGGATAGTAACCGTTGCAGATTTGAAGTTGATCTTAACTCGCTGGAGAATGCAGAACTGCACCTTGAGAACTTTGGTGTACAGGAAGATGCTTGGGCATTAATCAGTCCAGAAACTGAACAGGAGAGAAATGAATGTGAAGAGCAAATGCAACCTGTCATAGATGAAGGTGAAGATGAATTTAGTATTCCAGACTTGAAAGGTGATAAGAAAGAAGAAAGAATCTGTGACGTTCAGGCTCACTCAAGCAGAGTAACAAAGTCAGATGCATTAAATATGATGAGATCATTAAATGCCCAACAGAAACAGGTATTTTACAGTATTAGACAATGGTGCATAGATAAGGCTAATGGTAAAAACCCTGATGCTTTTCAAGTGTTTGTTACTGGTGGTGCAGGGACTGGAAAATCTCTGCTAGTCAAGTGTAATGATTATGAAGCAACAAGAATACTTGGATCAATGATGAGAAATCCTGACGATGTGTCTGTTATGCTGACTGCTCCAACAGGTGTGGCTGCATTCAATATAAATGGTACCACAATTCACAGTGGACTAAGTATACCAGCAGATGTAAGACTACCATATCAACCACTTGGTGAAGAGAAAATCAGTACACTGCGTAGTAAGCTCAGTCAGCTGCAGATATTGATAATAGATGAAGTTTCTATGGTTGGTCAGAAGTTACTGTATTACATCCATGGACGGTTAAGACAGATTAAACAGTCAAAAAATCATAACCCCTTTTGCAATGTCAGTATTTTAGCTGTTGGTGGGTTTTTTATCAGTTACCTCCAGTGAAAGCAAAAGCTTTGTATCACAATACTGTAACATGTGATCTGTGGATTGACAATTTCGAGTTAGATGAACTAACTAAAATAATGAGGCAAAAGGACGATGCAAAGTTTGCAGAGATTCTTAACAGACTGAGAGTGAGAAAGAAAGATTAGACCTCACAGCCCGATGATGTGTCAGTTTTGAAAGGCCGTGAGACAGGTGAAGAATGGAATGAGGCTCTCCATACATGTCCATGTAACAAACAAGTGGATAAACAAAATACCAAGATTCTGCGTTCAAAGTGTTCAGATTGTGTGCTTATTGAAGCAAAGGATTATGAGACAGACTCACACAATGCTAAGAAGGTCAAACAAGGAAAACAATCCAAAAAGTCTGGAAGCTTACCACAATCAGTGTTACTAGGTGTAGGTGCAAGGGTTATGCTAATTAAGAACATAGATATTATCTGACGGCCTCGTTAACGGCGTTTGTGGTACTGTATCACAATTAGTAACGTCACAGAATAAGTCTGATGAAGTAAAATGTATCAATGTTAAGTTTTATAATGACAAGGTTGGAATGAAGTTGAGGAAGACATTTGCATCATCTTCAAATGATGACAATAGTGTACCCATTGAGATTCAGGAAGAAAGCCTTGGTAAAAAATGGGTCCGCCATCAGTTTCCATTGAAGTTATGTTGGGCATGCACAGCTCACAAGGTACAAGGAATGACAACAGATAAAGCTGTAGTAAGTCTTGATAAAAAAATATAATAAAATGTGAAAACTTAGGGTCAATCGGTCATTGACTCTTTAGAAAATAGTGAAACAGTTCATTCATTGTAAGTGCCTCATTAGTTTCATCTGGTGGAGTTAAGGAAATACTATATTTTACATCTCTCCCCTGTGACTTAAGATTCCAGCGTGGCGGCTTGGTTATCTTAATGAGAGCCATACCCCACCCCGGAATCGTTACATTTTGGTGGCAGCGATGGGATCTCAAAAACTGGTGAATTAAAGAATTTCGAATAAGGAAAAGAGGCATTGATAAAGATGGAAAGTCCAGTACAAGAGATCCAAAACGAATCCTTGGGTGAAGCTTCAGGGGAAGATGAAAACAATATTTCCACTGCAAGTTCTAGTGATGAAATAAAGATTACAGAGGGCGGTGATTCAAGACTATCAGAGTCAACTTCAAGTGTGAATTCCCTGGAAAAGAAATTAATTACACAGGGACAAGCAGTTCTAGACAAAATGAAGGCAGAATGTGAAACCCTTCAGAGAGAGTTGGATGGTGCCAACGAAGAAAGAGAACAAGTAAAAGAATACAAAGCACAGTGTAACAAGGCTCAAACAGAAAAGCAAGGAAATAGAGTTTGTGATGCAAAGATAAAGATAAAGCCTACAAGCTATGATGGATCCAGTTGTTGGAACGACTATGCTGTTCAATTTGAAATGCTTTCTGAAATGAATGGCTGGGGTGATGAAGTAAAGGCTATGTATCTCGCAGCCAATTTAAGAGGTTCAGCGTAGAGTGTTTTGGGTGACTTGGATGATGACAGCCGTCATGATTACACAGCTTTGGTAACCGCCTTGAATAACAAATTCGGCTCAAATAATCAGAAAGAATTATTTCGAGTGCAGTTAAAGAACAGACAGCAAAAGAGGGAAGAAACATTGCCTGAGTTGGCTCAAGCAATTAGACGACTCACACGGCTTGCGTACCCATCAGCTACGTACGTTTTACAAGAAACTTTGTCTCAAGAGCATTTTATCGACGCTCTGCCTGATGGTGAGATAAGATGGCGAGAAATCCAATCTAAACCAGGGACTCTGGCTGATGCTGTCCGCATAGCAGTAGAGCTAGAGGCTTTCCAGGCGGCTGATCGCCAGCGTGGAGTAACTCGGAAAATGGCGAGAGTTGTCATACCAGAGCAAGAAAAAGAATCAGAGCCAAGTAAGGAAATTCAAGACATAAAGGGCAAGATTCTCTCACTGTCTGATGAGCTTGGCACTCTTACCAAGGCTATAAAGAATATGACAAGTGGACATACAGAGGGTACTGGGTTTACCCGGCCAGACAAAGTGACGTCATCACCGGCATATGATCAACGTAACCAAGCAAAGAACCAGTACAAGCGAGATGGACCGAACTGGAGGCATCATGAAAGAAACAATAGAGGACCCCCGCATGTTGGAATTGCAATGAGTTAGGGCACTTTGCACGTGAGTGTCCGCACGCAAAGCAAAGTTCTTACAGATATAATAACAATATGGGCAAACAAGAAATGCGGCAGGGAAACGGACAACAGCCGATTTCAAGGTCCAACAGTCAGCAGGGAAACGGACAACAACCGATTTCGAGGTCCAACAGTCGGCTGGGAAACTAAGGACAGATGGACCAACAGTAAGCAAACCCTCCTCGGTAAAACGTGCTGTAATTAATCAAGGCATAGAGGTAACTGTTCAAGTTGATGGTGTTCAAGCAAATTTTCTAGTGGATACGGGGGCAAGCTTGACTTTCCTCCGCCCAGATATGTATTACAAGATTGCCGAAAGTTCAAGACCACAACTAGATTCGACTGACGTCAAAGTGGCCATGGCCAATGGAGAGCTCGCTCCTTGTTTGGGACGAGGACGACTCGAGCTGGAATTTCAAATTGGTGAACAAAGTAAAGTAATAAGTCGGGACGTATACCTCGCCGACATCGAGCCTGAGGGAATTCTGGGCTACGACTTCCTTGAAATGTACAACTGTTCGCTGAATTTGGGAAAAGGCGAAATGCAGATTGGAGGCCAGCAAGTGAAATGTCATGTTTACCGGGCGTCTGCATTTGAAAAGTGTACCCGAGTGATAGCCGACCAAAGTGTTACAATTAAAGCAGGAGAACAGATATTGCTACCTGGCAAGCTGAAACACAGATAGAAATTCAAAGTTTGGCATTGTCGAACCTGAGCCAAGATTCGTCAGAAATCACGAGGTCATGGTTGCCAAAACCTTGGTTGACGTTCAACAAGAGTTGGTACCGATCAGAGTCCTCAATTTTAAAGATGAAACCATTGGTGCAGTGTTAGCCACATGTGAACCCGTAGAAAGTGAGGAAATAGTTCAAGGAAAGGATAGACGTCGTGTAACTGTATTACAAGAGCACAAGCAAACGTTGGATCAAGAAATTCCAGAACATCTAACTGAATTATTCAAGAACAGTGGTGCAAGACTGAATCAAAGGCAAAATATGAAATTATCAAGCGTCTTAACAGCATTTCAAGATGTTTTTGCCAAAGACTCAAGTGATCTTGGAAAGACATCTATTGTCAAGCACGAAATAAATACTGGTGAGACACGATCTATCAGACAACCGGCAAGAAGACTTCCAATCCATCAAAGAAATGTAGCAAAAGAAGAAATTGACAAGATGTTAAAGCGCGAGGTGATTGAACCATCATCTAGTCCCTGGGCTTCGCCCATTGTCTTAGTAAAGAAAAAGGACGGGTCGATAAGATTTTGCGTAGATTATCGTAAATTGAATGCATCCACAATCAAAGACTCATACCCTTTACCAAATATTGATGACTCACTGGACACTCTAGACGGGTCTCAGTGGTTTTCGACGCTGGACTTAGCAAGTGGGTATTGGCAGGTGGAGATGGCGGAGAAAGATAAAGAGAAAACGGCTTTTATAACCAAAGAAGGGCTCTACGAATTCAAAGTGATGCCATTTGGTTTATGTAATGCGCCCGCCACTTTTGAAGGTTTGATGGAGCGATCGTGCTATCAGGAATGCATTGGCAGACATGCTTGTTGTATATTGACGTCGTCATCGTTTATGGAAACGATTTCCAATCATCCCTGCAAAGATTACAGGAAGTACTGACGCGTCTCCGGACAGCTGGCCTTAAGTTGAGTCCAAAGAAGTGTCATCTAAGTAGTTCTCCTTCTAAATCATGTGAACTGGACCCCATACCTAAACATCTTCTTAAAAGGTGTATTATAATTCTAGCACCTCTTATTACTACTATTGTGAACAAGTCCTTTGAACAAGGTCATTTTCCAGACAGTCTTAAGACTGCTTACATTCGTCCCCTAATCAAGAAGCCAGGTTTAGATATTGAGACTTTGTCTAACTACAGACCGATGGCTAATTTGAAGTTTAATGGCAAGACCATTGAGCGCATAGTCGCCTCCAGATTGAATACTGTTATCTCTGACTCTGGCCTTGCTGATAAATTTCAATCAGCGTACAGGTCCAAGCATAGCACTGAATCGGCACTACTGCGGGTGCAAAATGACATTTTATGTGCTATGGATGAAGGCCATGTGACTGCCCTGATTCTGCTTGATTTAAGTGCGGCTTTTGACACCGTGGATCACACTATTTTGCTCAAGAGACTACGTGATATTATTGGTTTACAGGGCAATGCCCTTATATGGTGCCAATCCTATTTGCAAAACAGACCACAACGTGTACGCATTGGCAATTCCACATCGGACCCAGTTGTTCATGATTTTTCAGTCCCTCAGGGGTCGGTTCTTGGACCGCTGTGGTACACCTACCCAGTTCATAGCATCATCCTGAAACACAAACTAAACTATCATGTATATGCTGATGACACTCAGTTGTATTTCTCTTTTAAACCATCCAAACATTTTGCTGATGAGAGCATCAGTCGTATTGAAACGTGTGTTGGTGAAATTCGTGTTTGGATGCAAGACAATTTCCTTAAACTTAATGATAACAAGACTGAATTTTTGATACTTGGTTCATGCCAACAACTCTCTAAAGTTACTATTCCCCATATTAATATAGGTGACTCCGAAGTTACCGCTGTTACCAAAGCTCGTAATCTTGGTGTGATCTTCAACTCTTTCATGACACTTAATTCACATATTTCTAGTATTGCACGTTCTACAACATTTCACATTCGTAACATAGGCAAAGTGAGGAAATATTTAACACAAAAAGCAACTGAGCAAATAGTCCACTCCGTCGTCGTTTCCAGACTTGACATGTGCAACTCACTTCTATATGGTCTTCCTAATACTCAAATTGAATGACTTCAGCGTATTCAGAACTATGCTGCTCGTGTTATCACCTTAAATAAAAAGTCCTGTCATATAACTCCGATTTTGAAAGAATTGCACTGATTACCCATAAGCAGTAGAGTTAAGTATAAACTTCTGCTTTTTGTGTATAAATCACTCACCAACAATGCCCCTGCATATATTGATGATCTACTCAAACCAAACAATCCTCCTCGCAAACTCCGGTCTTACAATTCTAGTCTCCTTATTGAGCCCATATCCAATCATTCATGGGGAGACCGATCTTTCTCACATGCTGCCCCACGCCTATGGAACAAATTGCCAGCATTAGTAAAATCATCTGTTTCTTTAACACAATTTAAGAAAAATCTTAAGACACATCTTTTCAACCAAGTATTTGAGAAAATGGTTTGATTTCTACCCTTCGATGTTTTCTTTGATATTGCATTTGTATTGTATTTCTCTTCAACATGTTCTGGATTTCTTCTTGGCTTAGGCTAACGTTTCAATTTTGGTTATTGTACATGTAAATATTATTCTTTGTATTTAGCGCCATGAGCACTTTGATGGATTTGTGCACTTTATAAGTTCTCATTATTATTATTATTTATTATTATCTCTTCCAGCAGAGCGTGACATTTTTGGGACATGTCGTCTCAAGTCAAGGAATACAGACAGATCCGGTCAAGACAGAGGCAGTTCAGAAATGGCTCACCCTTAAAACAGTGACTGAAGTTCGAAGTTTCCTCGGACTTTGGTCATATTACAGACGATTTGTCAGAAATTTCGCCGAAATTGCAAGACCTCTGCACCGCCTAACAGAGAAGACACAAATTAATTTTGTGTGGGCAAAGGAATGTGAAGAGACATTCCAGCGACTCAAGAGAGATTTGACAACTACTCCAATACTGGTGTACCCATCGACTGACGAAGCATTCATTTTAGACACAGATGCAAGTAATCAAGGTGTAGGAGCAGTGTTATCACAAGTTCAGGATGGAAACGAGAAAGTCATCGCATTTTACAGCAGATCCTTGGCTAAAGCAGAGAGACAATAATGTGTGACAAGAAAGGAATTACTCGCAGTGGTTGCGTCCACCAAACATTTTCATCACTATTTGTATGGCAGGAAATTTCTCATCCGGACAGATCACCGAGCACTTCGGTGGCTAATGAATTTAAAGAACCCGGAAGGTCAGACAGCAAGATGGTTGGAACTGATGAGCACCTATGATTTCGAAATCCAACACCGTCCTGGTAAGCAGCATGGAAATGCTGACGGTCTGTCAAGAAAACCTTGTGCCAATGAATGCAAACAGTGTGACAAGACAGATAAATACAGTGCAGCACAGGAAATAAAGTACAGCATGAGGAAGCCCCGACAGCACAACAGAACAAGTGAAAGTACAGGACCAGTTATAAACAGCACACCTGTTCAGGCACCTGTTGAGTTAGCTGGCAAACCATTTTGTGGAATCGTCACGTCACATGCTCAAGACCAAACAAGTGAAGAAAACAATGGCGAGGAACAACTAATAACAAAAGTGGAACTTAAAGACGCACAAAGAAAAGACGAGAGTATCTGCAAGATACTCCAATGGAAAGAAACTTCAACTGAGCGGCCACGGTGGGCTGATGCTTCACCTGAAAGTGCCGAAGTAAAGAGCTACTGGTCACAATGTGACCGGTTGCACATTCGGGACGGCGTCCTATGCCGACGATGGGAAACCTTAGCCGGCGATAACATCAAGTGGCAGATCGTTCTTCCAAAGAGCTTAAGGAGGACTCTAGTAACAAGATTACATAGCGACAAAACCTGTGGTCATCTTGGGCAAAACAAAACAAGGGGCAGAGTCAGATGCAGGTATTACTGGAACAGATGGCAACGAGATGTGAATCTCATCGTCTCAACTAGCGACAAGTGTGCATCAAGAAAGTCTCTGAACAAGACACGTCGAGGCCCAATGAAAACCTATAACGTAGGAGCACCTATGGAAAGAGTAGCTATGGATGTGTTAGGTCCACTACCCCAGACTGATCGAGACAACCGATATATTTTGGTCATAGGGGACTATTTTACAAAGTGGACCGAGGCCTATGCAATACCTAATCAGGAAGCCACTACCATAGCGACGGTTTTTGTTGAACAGTTCGTCTGCAGATATGGAGTCCCAATGCAGCTCCATACAGATCAAGGGAGAAACTTTGAGTCTCACCTTTTCAAAGAAATATGCAATCTACTTGGCATTGATAAAACAAGAACGTCAGCGCTTCACCCTCAATCTGATGGAATGATTGAAAGGGCAAATAGAACCATTGAAAGCATGCTAGCCATGTTTGTAGACAGTAATCAGAGAGACTGGGACATCTAATTGCCATATGTCATGATGGCCTATAGATCCGCCAACCGGTTATACACCTAATGAGATAATGATAGGAAGAGAGGCAACATTCCCGGTCGATTTACTCATTGAGAGACCGAAGAATGACCTTCAAGAAAATCAAACTGAATATATAGCTCGTCACCAAGAATGTATGGAGCAAGTCCATCAATATGCACGAGAACACCTTCAAATAGCAAGTGACAGACAGAAACTTAACTATGACCACAAAGCAGATCGTGGGGGATACAACAGAGGAGATGCAGTCTGGCTGTATAACCCTAAACGAAAACAAGGTCATTGTCCCAAGTTTCAATTACCATGGGATGGACCATATGTTGTAACAACGCGTATGAGTGACGTCACGTATCGAATTCAGAAAGGAGCAAAAGGAAAGCCGAGAATTGTACACTACAATAGACTGAAACCTTATACTGGAGAGAATGCGCCAAAGTGGTATCAAGACACGACAAGGACAAGGACTCCAGCAACGGTGAATGGAAGTGAAGATGATGCAGAAAAACGGCATGATGATCATAAAAGTCTAGATCAAGATAAAGAAACCATGGAGACGATGGAAGAGACAAATAGAGAGAAGTCTTTGCCGAGAAACCAGTTAGTTGAGAGTGAAGAAGATACTCTCGAGAAAGATGATGAGCAAATGGAACAAGAGAAGTCCGGGGCGCGTCGCAGTCACAGAGAGAGGCGGCCACCGGCGAGATACAGAGACAGATGGTAAAACAACGCGGATAACAAGCCGGAAGGAAGAGAATAATCAATTAGTTATTGCAAGAGAAAGGGGGGTTACTAAGTTAAAAGTGGAAAAGCATTGAAAGAGATGTCAAGACTCCAACGAGTTATTGGATGAGAAACACATATTTTGGGAAAGATGATTGGTCCCTGGCCAGGAACAAGTTTTCAAAGCCCGACAGAAAGTGTCGCAGTCATCAATATAGAAGAAGTCAAAGACGTAAGAATGCCTAACACATTCAATCTACGTAATGAACCTTTGGGTTAAGCTGGACGTGGTGAAACTACTCGTGCTTGCTATGCGCAATGCACGCACGGAGTGAGTGGAAGTTATATGGAGGGCGCCCCCATACGTTATTTTGCGGAGAAGAGTCCAGCATAGCTGGGTTGCAGTGTGAAATTATTAACAAAACAGAGAGAACCTTGAAAAGTGAAGACAAACGAGTAAAAGAAGTACTCATTTAGGGATCATCTTCCAAAAAGATTAAATAACAGGAAAGAGACACTCGCAGTTGATACATCCATGAATAAAATGGATGTTTGCATCACTATTGGCTTATTAAAGAAATTATTTATTGCCCTAAAAATACCGGGAAAAAAAGAGGCTATTCTTAAGGAGTCGAGTTAAATTGAGAACATTGACGCGAGAGCTATTAAAGCTATGGAAGCCCGGCAGACGAGAAAGTGCACAAAATTAGTGACGTCACGTAAAATTGGCGGCAAGTATGAAAGAAGTTTTTCAGGGTGCGCGCAGCTAGAGCATCATCCGATGCGATGTACATGAGAGATATGTAAAAACAAAATTGTGTAGCGCACACTTGCAAGTTACACATTATCGATACGACATCGTAGAAAACAGTCAGCTAACAAGTATAGACCTAGAAGGAAGATGGAAAAACGCCAGGAGGGACAAGGATCTGGCTGTGAAGAGCGAAAGGAGAAGGCTGGTTGTCCCCAATGCACGAAAGTATTCAAGCAATTCGGTTTCCTGCAACAGCACATGATGCGGGAGCATAAAGTCCACCCAAAAGATTGCAGAACAAGAATCAAGACAAAAAAGACGGCAGAGAATAAAGACGGGAAGCCGAAAAAGATGAAAGAGACCCCATGTTGACCTTTACTTCCGGGTCAACCGGAAGTGGGAACCATATTTCAAGAACTACACAACCGATTTCAGTTATAGACCCCTTAAGAAATAAAGATTCAACTTAAGTTTAATCAAAGTAAACTGCTCACAAAAAGTAAGGAAACTTTTTTTCAATCCAGTATATTTGTTATTATTTAATACTATCTTTGTATATGGTATATATCATTGCAAAGCTGAACTGTTCTTCTTTAAAATGATACCACAGTTGCAATGATTACATGTTGCTGGACATGACCATGTAAATGAGAATGAGACAAAGTCACAAATCAAATGTGCCAAAATTAGATTTTTTGTTGTTATTGTATGAACAAACAAATTGACACTGTAATTCAAACAAGCAAGATAACTTACTGATCTTAATCCACTTTATTGAGACAAAGAGTTTGGTATAGAGCAAAACAACTTACTGACTTAATACACTTTATTGATACAAAAAGTTCATTAACAAGTGGATGATCCGAAGGCGTTGATGACAGCCATGGCACCTTCTTCTCATGCTGCACACAAGTCTTGTGATTAAGGAACCTGGGTAGGTCAGCCACAGTTGATGTTTTGGTGGTTCTGGCGCGGACAGCGAGGCCAAGCTGGTCCCATAGATGTTCCATGGGATTCAGGTCTGGACTGTTAGCAGGCCAATCCATCCGGTGCACCCCAACATTTTTCAGGTAGTCAGTCACCAGTCGGGCTCGATGGGGCGAGCGTTGTCATCTTGAAAGATGGCATTTGGAGTCTGCCAGTATGGGACTGCATTCGGATGTGGAATATTGTCTTGCAAATTCCCATCAAACAAGGTGTTTTTCATGAGATGAGGGTAAATTGTGTCCGATGAGCTCACTTGTGTAAATCATTGTGTAAACCATTAATGGTTCTGAAAAGCTTGATCGGTTCGATTATTGAACATTACCTATTTACCATTCACAGACAACGGTAATTTTTGCAAATTTGATTTGTGACTTTGCCTCATTGTTATTCGTGTAGCCAAGTTCAGCAACATGTAATTATTGTAAATGTGGTATCATTTTAAAGAGGAACAGTTCAGCTTTGCATTGATACATACCAAATACAAAGAGAGTATTAAATAAATAAAAATTACTGTATTGAAAAAAGTTTCCTTACTTTTTGTGAGCAGTGTACATCAAAATCGGAGCAGCTCTGTGTTTATTCACAAACACTTAAGCTCTAGTTATTGTATTATAAAAAAAAAAAAATACATGTTGCTTTCTGAACACTGAATTTATTTAATTTGTCACAGGTTACTTTGTATCGTGTCTACCAGATGATAGTGTTGGATCATGGTTGGATCTATTTTATTTTTGATTATTCTATTGATGTACATAACAAATTTAAACCAAGCACCAGTCTTATGGTTCAAATTTAGTGAAATTACATTTATCTACACTGCCTTATGTGTATGTGCTATTGGGAATGCAGCATGTTTAGTTGCACATGGGAGCAACATATATTTTCCTGTAATCGACTTTACATCAAAGGGAAATGCTGAGAACCTATCGAGAGGACAATGCAGTTTAGCATCCTCTGCAAGGTGAATAAGGCCATGGATGTTGTACACAACTGCTTCCTTCCCATATAATTCAGAATAATGCTGTACAAAGCATATCAACAAACGCTTGGCATAGTCACAGTGAGAGGTTTTCAGTATTGGGTTTACTAACACTCTAATAGCTGTGGGAAGCAGCATAAAGTTGTCATATATTTCCTTAGGCAATTTTCCCTTTAACACAACTGGTCCAGCATATAATAAAAAAAGCCGAAATTCTGTTGCCTTCCACCTGTCCATTTCTGAGATGGAGCGTGGTTTCCTTGCACAATCTTGTGAAACATATGGTCGCAATGCAACTAAAGATTCTGAAATCTGCAATCTTTGAAGGGGGCCAATGCGATTTTTCAGCGGGGGCCAATGCGATTTTTCAGCGGACCTTTTATCCAGTATACAAGAAGGCGTCTTGTTACCCCAAGGCAAACCAGGTGCATGTAATCCAATGGATTTGGTCCTACATGGTGGTCTTCATCTAACCTATTTCTGAATGACTCATCACTACGCAGTAGGGCATCTAATTCTGGAAAGATTACTTTTCCAGAATATTCAACGCGACATCTACATTTATCACAACCGTAGTATCCAGAATGTGATTTTACCTGCTTAACGTATGCCCTGGCAGGAGTGTCACATACAAATGCTCAAATAGAAACCACATAAACTTGCCCTTTGTACTGTATCCCTGTGCACTGAATGTGTGAAAACTCATCAACAAAATCGTGCAAGTATTCTTCAGGATTTCTGGGCTTTTCATTTCCCGAAAATAGTCCTATTATAAATGGGTCAGATTTGATAGATGAATTGCACAAATGAATTAATCCCAATATTGGCCAAAATTGCATACTGCTGCTCTTGAAGAGAGGAAGGCCATCAATGTTCAACTGAAGTTGAAATTCATTTGATTTCTGAAAACTTGGTTGAGACTCCAAAATGGAGACAATGCCATGAGTAACACTGAAGTGGTAATATTTCATTCATTCTTACCGCTAGACCTGTTGAAAGTATCGTTCGTGGATCTTTTGGTAGAGATGGGTGATATTTTCAAAGTATTGCTAATAGCTCCCCAATTGCTAGATGAGTTATGTTTCTTTTCACTGCCCAATTACCCAGTTCCTTGCGAATACTATTTGAGTTGCAATCAGAGTCAGCATGTAAGTCGAGTTCTGAGCCTGAACTGTAAACTTCAGACTCCTCAGAGACAGAAGCAATTTCCGAAAACAAATCTGAATCCAAATCAGAATCATGAACGTCCTCACTTCCGACATCCGACACTTCAAGTTCAAGCTCTTCTATTTCGTTAAGTTCTTATTCTTCAGCAAGTTCTATGCCTGTTGTAAAATCTACGTTTACTACTGCTATTGTTTGTTCTTGTTGTGAAAGTGAGGTCCAATAAGAGTCAGACATTGCATTAATGTTGGATGCCACATGCAGGTCTCTATCCATGTAATTTGTATTGTATACAATATCATAACTTTTGACAGTGACAGTACTGCTACTGTAGTACTGGCATTTAACCCATCGCTAAAAAGACTATACGCCAGCGTGCTGTAGTGTAGTGTTCATTCAAAATTGTATGCGAGAAAATATTGATTTGTTTTGTTTGTTTTATGGACTGAATAGAGAAAACTAGAATAAAGCAATAAGTTATACTGACACCCTGTTGAAGACTCGTGTTGAAGTTGAAGACACGTAAATTGGTGAATGGTTCCTCAACAATTAGCGGGCCGGCCGTGCGCGCACACGCAAGAAGAAAGGTCGCCTGATCCATGCATGCACACACATACCATGGGGCTTGCATGTGAAGTGCACATGACCTTCAAGGCTTTGTAACGGTACTGTCTGTGGAGGGCGCCGTTATGTTTACTTTTCACAGCAAAGAGAAGAAAATGCAAAACTTTACACGCGCATACAGGGGTGATCAACGGACGTCCTCGCCGCTGATTATCGGACGGTTGCCGTGGTTGCTGGCCGTTCATCAGCTAGCGAATGAATAATAATTCAAAATTATATGCCTAATTATTGTGGACATGCGTAAAATTTGTGTACATGGTATTGTTAGTGGCCGGCCGTCAGTATTTATTGTGTTTAACAATGGCCCAATACGCTCCCAACATTGACATTATATCCTGATGGCCCTTTACTGGACTCCAGTATTGCAACAGTACCGGTGATATAAAGGAACAGTATCGTCTCGTGTGTATCGGTCTTGTTTGGGCCGTCAGTATATTAACAGAAATGGCCCAATACGGTTCTAACATTGACATTATATTATGATGGCCCTTTACTTGACTCCAGTATTGCAACAGTACCGGCGATCTATAGGTACAGTATCGTCTCGTGTGTATCGGTCTTGTTTGGGCCGTCAGTATATTAACAGAAATGGCCCAATACGGTTCCAACATTGATTTCATGTTACGGCATTTTAATGGCGACGAGTATTAACACTGTATTGGACCTCTATATCGCCAGTATTGGGTATAACGTTGTGGTCTTATGCTGAATACAGGCATAACGCCAGTACTGGTATCCCTGTGGCTATAGACCGGAACTACTGCTACGGTACTGCCAGCACAAGCCACAAACACGCCAGTATTGGACCAATTACCCAATGTTTGCTGGGCCTGTCTAAAGAATAACTTGCTGTGTATATCACTGTGTAGTGACTGCAGTAACACAACCGATTATGATGTGTCAGTCCAAGAAGACGACTTTGACAACCTGGTGAAGGCCAAGAAGCCCCCAGATGGAAATAGAATAGCCCTTCCTGAGAAAAGCATGGTGTACTGAACAGATAATCAAAGATAACAATTAGATATTTGATGAATAGGCTTCAATTTATGTTAACGGCCTAACGACAATTTGTTGGTGTCTATAGCCTGTTACTCACATGTGGAGAAATACCAATAATAATATTTACGAGTAATATGGCGACCATATTAGAAAAATTAAGATGACAGTCGAAACAAATTAGTTACATGTAAGGTTTGTGTTAATGGAATCCTAGGTATCATAAACATGGGTGTTGCCACAAATTTGACTTGTCTACGTAGCTCACAAGTTCAAATATACTAGAAAGTGTATGAAATAAGGCGGCCATTTGGAAAATCAAGATGGCGGCTTCAAGGCAGTGGACACTATTGGTTATTACTCAACAAAATTATTAGCATAAAACCTTTATTAGTGTCGAGTAATGGTGAGAGGTTGATGGTATAAAACATTGTGAGAAACAGCTACATCTGAAGTGCCATATAGTTTTCAAGAAAGAAGTAATTTTCCACCAATTTCATTACGAGACTTTAGATTTATAACTTGACGTCTCGATATCAACCATCTGAACGCACACAACTTCGTGTGACAAGGGTGGGTTTTTCTTTCATTATTATCTTGCAAGTTCGATGACTGATTGAGCTCAAATTTTCACAGGTTTGTTATTTTATGCTTATGTTGAGATACACCAACTGCGAAGGCCAGTCTTTGACAATTACCAATAATGTCTACTGCCTTTAACCAAATAGTTACAATTAAGGTAAATGTGTTAATGGAATCCTAGGTACCATAAACATTAGGACCTGCTCAATAATGAGATCTGTGGACAAACCTGCCCAGTAACGATCACTTCTCCTCACTACATGGTGCCCTTCTTGGAACCTTCTATGAACATCTGGGTGTGAATCTGGTAAACCATGCATCAATTGCAAGTATATATAGGCAGACATGGCATAAAGCGAGTGTCCAGAAGCAGCAAAGTATGGTAGCCATTCTTGGACAGCCTGCAGATGCAGTTCCCAGTTTCCTGTTCTCTCAGCTTTCAGAAACATGCGCAGAATATATATCATGTCCATGTACTGTAGCCAGAGACGTGATGTACGTGTTGTCTTTGCCTCCTTTGCTTCCTTCATCAGACTAAGAATCTTGGTAATTACATTGCATGAGCATACTTCATCTACTGATACAGTGTCAGACATCAAACTTTCATAAATTTCTTGAGCTTCTGCCAAATCTGTTGCTTGTACATCTGCTTCGCCACAGGTTACATCAACTTCAAGAGACTGTTCCTCATCATTACTTTGGCAGAGGCGCATTGTACAAGTCTGCCACTAGCATGGTATTGAGGGCAGCATCAACAAGGAGATGGCCACGAACAGCTCTCGATATTGCCTTGCCACTAAGCATGTGTCCAACCGAGTTGCTTGCATAAATCACTTCAAGAAGTTCCTGGAGTCCTGAGCCTCTCATCAAATGCCCAATACTTCCAAGGAAGCTCATTTCAGTGTGTAGTCCTCCAAATCTCAAACAATTTGCTTCATGTCACTGCCATTAGGCTGGTTTCGAATGATTGTAAGTGCCTTCCACCATAGTGGCTGGTCAAAAGTCAAAACAGGGGTAACACTGTACTGTGCAGCATGGTCACAAACAAATCGCAGTGTTGAGTACACACAAGATGGGTCACTTGGATTCATGTAAAATCATAGGAAGAAAATATACTGATGACTGTCTTGGGTATTCACCCTTATTGACCATCTGCATCATGCCAGACCATGAAGGGCTTGGGGATTGAAGTAGTAATGATGTCTTCCAAAGCACATCAATGTTAATTGTTGGGTTTCTTGTTCTCAAATTCACCATGGGTTGGTACATCAGCTGTTGTACTGTATGAGAGGCCTTAAAGTATTCTATGTTGATACGCCCAACAGCAGCAATATCTGCGGCAGTTACATTAACTTTTGGTATAGGCTTACAGGTCATTGTACCTGGTGTCTTTGTAGGTACTATACCCATTCCATGGAAGGTACCAAATCAATCAATTAATGTACTGGTCCTGAATACAACCAGGAATTTCTGTTCCTTGTGACACTGCTGCACTTTTTTCATACTTTTTCACTTCAGAATAGGAACAGGCGAAACCAAGAGAGTGCACTGTGTCGATTAGGAACCGAGATGAAAAATGATGATGCATCAGTATTCCAAGACCAAATTGGAGGGGAGCAATGAGGACCCTTGGCCTTATTGCTTGCATGATGGCCCGCCCAATGGATGCCAGCTTGATGTCTACATTTTTGCCAGCAAACATAGTCCTTAACAGCCTCTGAAGTGAATCTGGGATAAAATCAAGTGATGCAGTGGTAGAAACATTTCTGCCAGACTTGGGTATGCATCAGCGGTGATATCCCGAAACTTGACATCACTCTGAATAAGTTTGGCAGCAGTCTCTATTATTCTCAATTTCTCCTTTTCCGGTGTCTCATTCTTTGGTTGCTTGTGAAATTCATACAGAATAGAATTTGCTGTGTTGCGAAAAGTCACAACACCATGTTTTCCATTAATTTTGGTTACAATGAGTCTGTCTCCGAAGTGGTTCTAGTAGTTTCTTGTTCATGTACACCGCACTATAGGCCTCATGTCCTGTATCTTTTAGATAGTGTGTCATTTTTGCTACTAGTTCACCTACTGTGGTTTGTTCATCATCATTTTCCTCCAGAAATTCTGCAACCTGTAAGAAAGCTGTCATTCTCACCTCTTCTTTGGGTCTGCCTATTTTTATCTTTTTTGCGGTGCTTGGGCCGTCTTCAGAATAAGCCTGGGGTATTGTCTTTCAGTTCTGAAATTCACACTACATGTTGATGATAAACAGCATCAGCTGCATGAAGATCATTAACAATTGCAAGTCTACCAAAAACAATCTGAGACCAGGGATCATTACGAGATTTGCAAATCTGTGCAATTGAGTCCTGAAAGTCCTTTGGTCTGACAGGGATCCTTTGCGTTTGCCATCATACTTGGATTACCACAGAACATGCAGTGTTTACTGAAGTCAAAAAGTTCTTTATGAGAACGAAGACTTGAGCACTTCTCAACCTTATTATTCTGTGCAGCTGTCTCATTTGCAATTCGTTTAGGGTCACAGAAATCCCGACGACAATGCTGATGAACACGTTGTCCAGGATTTGTGGTTATATTGCTACCCCGTTTTTTACTTGCACAATTAACTCCATCACTACCCTTAGCTCGCAGCTCAACAGATGGCTTGCCATCATCAAACAAATCATTGCAGATACAGCAGCTCTCCATGACTCAATATTGTATTGCTAACAGTATTTGTATTCAAAACCCTTTGCATACGATCATTGGGATAAAAACTATTGCAATTTGTTTGAGGTTTTCCCCCAAAAAAACTGTATATTTCCTGGACCAATAGGCTATTTGATTTGGAACCATTTTTTGGCCGTCCTAAATCTACGTTACCATTGATTATCAATCTTACTCTGAACTACCTCTATGATATACATAGAAACCTCCTGATAAACTTTAAAGCCATTGGACCCTTTCGGTTAACAGTATTGTCCAAGGCCCACATTTCGTGTATCACAACTTCTACATGTATATCAAATAACAAACCTGTGAAAATTTAGGCTCAATCAGTCATTGAAAATAACGGGAAAACTCACCCTTGTTTCCGCGCTTTTCGCCGTGTCTTGGCATGTGTTTAAAATAAATCCGTAATTCTCGTGAACGAGAATTGATATTGTTTTGCTGTTTTCTCAAAAAGTAAACATTTCATGGAATAATATTTCAAGAGAAGTCTTTCACCAATACCTTCTGTAAACCCTGCAAGTTATTTGTAAATCCGTGAACTTTTATTATTTTTTTCTGTACCGAAAGGGTCCACTGGCTTTAACCAGCCCTGGTTAATCAATAGATTGAAGATATATATATATAGATGCAATCCACCAGAAAGGTGCTCCCCTAAACTTGGATTTGTAGTTAGAACTGTACGGCCCATATGTAGACCTACTCGGAACCAACCAGTATGCTACAATGGGCATTCACTACAATGGGCATTGAAGTCCCACTGAGTAGTCAGACCATGTTTGGACCAGTAGAAGGAAGGAGGCATGACTGAGCACTGCTTGGTGAAAGTCGACTCGGTGATATGCTCGATAGACTGTAACATACCTGCCAACCTTGAAGATTGATTAAGAGAATCAAGCAAAATCGGGCAAAATCATGTGATTCTTACAAACACTATGCAAACTGAATGTGCACCCTAAAGAAAATGGGGAAAAAAAACGAAAAAAACGTTGTCCGGATTTTGGGCCAGTGCAAAGAACGTTAACAGGCTTTCAAAAATAAACGGGAGCGTAGACAAAATATTCACAGAAACATAGGCCAAAATTCTTACATTGTAACAATGTGTTGTGCATCTTTATTTTTAAGATATTTTGTAGATTTCCTTAACGTAATTCACCAAGCGTGATGGGTCCTCGGTGGCCAGACTGCCCGCTCATTTTACTTGTCGCAAAAATACACGTCCACACACACACAACCCATACAAGGTAGGTCGTGCGGGAAAACCATGTGCGCTAAGTCTTGTCTCAAGGTGTTGGCGTTTTAGTAAAGCGCCCTATCTTGGTACAATGGAACAATGGCATTAAAGACATGTATAATGGACATCGCGCTAGACAAAAAACTAACAACAACGGTTCCAATGAAATACCACACGGAGCATTTTACACTCAGAGTTAGACAAATATACTGCTTGGAAAACAAGACGGATAACAAAACAAGGCGGATAAATAATATATACATCTTACCTCTCAAAATTTTAATAAATCATTGTATTTAATTAACGTACATGATCTGTAGGAAATGGGTAATAAAGGGCGAGTAACTCATAATCCGTAACACCGCTTGCATTTCCGTAATGATTATTCCTATTAAATCGGAACGGTTGGCAGGTATGCTGCAAGCTAATGGTTGGTAGTTGACATTGATTAGGCTGGCGACCCAGCCTACCCCATACGTAACTACCTCATATGTCCATTCAAGGGTGCAAACCTCACTGAACAACAGCAACACTTCAATCGTGCGATGTATTCTGTAAGAGAGGCTGTTGAGTGGGTATTTGGAATTTGTTTTACCCAGTTTGAATTCCTAGATTTTCGGAAAAACCTCAAAGTACTCCTCCAGCCAACGTCACAATGCTCTTTGGTAGGGGCGTTGCTCACTAACTGCCATACATGTCTGTTCAACAGTCAAACCAGCCAGTACTTTGCATTAGTTCTCCCTTCTTTTAATGATTTCCTAAAGTAGCTGGATCACCTCCCAGGTGGCAAATATTCAAATCTTTCACCGCAGCTGGTTGATGAAGCAGCATCATGCAGTATTCACAACATCTCGGGAGAACGTGTGTTTGCTGTGTGGGATGCAAAGCACACCCAGGTCAAATCATCATGTGCAACCAAGGTGTCATCCAAGACGATGTTCTCCATGAACAAGGTTAGGGAACAGGTCCTTGCAAGCAAGACACAAGAGGAAAAGGCAGACATCATCCACACAGCGACAACAGACCGTGTAAAGGACCTGAGAAAAAACACACATTGTACAACGCGATCAATAAGAAGCTAAACAAATCGAGACAGCTAATTGAAAAGAGGGAGAATAACAAACGGGAAGAAAAAAGGTAATATTTTTGAATTTTTGTTTGAACATCTATAGTCGAACATGGAGTTTGGAAAAATGAACAGGAAATCACCAATGCACTCAAACCTCTCAACAAGTCAAAATATCTAGCTGCCATCAAAGCTCTAATTCGCTACTGCACTCTCATCCTTGATGTGAAACCACAAAACAAAATCACATTCAACAAGTCATCTCTTCAAGATCTCCAGGCATACCTATGCAAACTTACAATTCTTCAAGTACCCCAAGATAAAGAAATTATCATCAACATCAATTGAAATCCATGCTCCATTGTAGGCCTCAACTTCAATCAAAAATGGACAACAGAAAATGGCGACTCCATGTGCAGAGAGGGGCTATGTCAGATCTAATTGATATTCCAAACAAAGAAAATGAATGTGCCTGCCAGTTTGAGCATGGAAGTTGCTATCAAACAGTATCAGAAGTATTGTCTGACCGGTGCAGGCAGCCCCGCCGGTATGTTCATGGAAAACTGCAGGACAGGACTTCGGCCTTTCTCATAAACACCGGAGCGACTGAGAGTTTTGTTTTCACCCTATTGTTTGATGAGATAAGTCAACGGCTAAAACCAAAGCTGACTACTCCCGACCGTACATTCCGCCAAGTAGATGGTAGTAAACTCAGAATATCCGGTCGAGCCAAAATGAACATATCGATTGATGGGTGCAAACTGATGGGTGCAAACTGAGGACAATTTGGACTCCTTAGCCGGATCAGTTTTTCTCAACACTGGATCTTGCCTCCGGCTATTGGCAGGTTGAAGTAGCTGAAGACAGACAGGCACAAGACCGCCTTCAGCACTGGCCGTGGTGGACTGTATCAGTTTGTTACAATGCCCTTTGGGCTATGCAACGCGCCCTTTATGTTCGAACGCCTAATGGAAAGAGTGCTGGAGGGCCTTCAGTGGCAAGTGGCGGTATTGTACCTTGATGATGTGATCGTGTTTGGCCTATCGTTTGAACAGCACAAGCAGAGACTGTGCTCGGTTCTGGAGAGACTGCAAGCAGCAAATCTAAAGCTGAAGCATAGAAAATGTAAGCTTAGAAGGAAGGTGGATTTCCTCGGCCATGTTGTGTCGCCGGAAGGAGTTGCAACGGACCCCAAAAAGGTTTCTGCCGTAGAAAACTGGACTCAGCCAATGACGGTCACTGACGTGCAAAGCTTCCTGGGCCTAGTATCCTAACTCAGGCGATTTATTTCAGATGGACTGCGAGTGTCAAGAAGCATTTGAGGTGCTCAAGGGCTGTCTGACTTCAGCTCCGATTTTAGCTTACCAGTGTGCAGAAACTGAATTTATTCTTGATACAGACGCAAGCGGTTTTGCCATTGGAGCAGTATTATCACAAGTTCAGGGAGGAAAGGAGCGTGTACTTGCCTGTGGCAGCAGGTCACTCACCAAAAGTGAAAGAAACTACTGCGTAACGCGACAAGAGCTGCTAGTTGTGACATTTTTCATACAGAAATAAAATCACTACTTGTACGGCGCTCACTTTCGGGTCAGGACTGACCACCGACCGCTGAAGTGGCTGCATGGAGTTAAAGAACCACAAGGACAACTAGGATTTATGACTTCACCATTGAACATCGGCTGGGCCACCAACACGGTAACGCTGACGCCCTATCGTGGAAAGGTTTTTTGAGTGTGACAATAATGACCCGAGGATAGTATTCCGACTGGTCTTGAGCTTGAAATCGGGACCATACGACAGATTAACCATGCAAGCACAGAGCAAACGTCTCCACTGATGCAGAAATCATCGTCAGCCCATACAGCCACACGGGGGTCGGTGGCCATGCCAAAGCAGGCAGCCTCGCCGGGTCGGATTGCCTTGCTGGTGTCTGGAGCCCAGCCCTGCCGGTGCAGGCAGCCCCGCCGGTGCAGGCAGCCCCGCCGGTGCAGGCAGCCCCGCCGGTGCAGGCAGCCCCGCCGGTGCAGACTGCAGTCGGAGCAAAAGCAACGCCAGAACGTCGGAATGAGATTAGCTACAGGTCCGTGGTGCAAGCACAACGAAACAACAAAGATCTGTGCGAAGTGATCAAGTGGTTAGAAAATGGGAGTAGACGACCTGCTTGGGAGGTCTCTTCCAGAGGTAGAGAACTGAAATTCTGGTGGTCTCGCTACGAACAATTGGTCGTCAGCATCCGCTGGGAAGTCCCCCGACCGACAGACCAGGCTCAGTTGAAGATAATATTGCCGGCAGATCTGCGTCCAGCAATTATGGAACAATTTCATGACAACAAGACCGCCGGGCACTTGGGAATTGCCAAGACGATTTCGAAGTTGTGCCGCAGCCAATTTTATTGTCCAGCAATGCGCCAGTATTCACAACGATGGGTACGGGATTGCCAGCAATGTCAAAGGCGGAAACAACAAGGTCGAACGAAACGTGCAGAAACAGTTAGCTTTCAAGTTGGAGCTCCACTTGAGAGAGTTGCCATATACATCATGGAACCCCTTCCAATGACAGACCGCGGAAATAAATACATAATGGTGGTAGGGGACTACTTTACTAAGTGGACTGAGTGCTACGCAATTCCAGACCAGAAGGCCCCTACAGTGGATACCAAACTTGTTGAAGAATTTGTGGCGAGGTTCGGAGTGCCACTGGAGCTTCACTCTGATCAAGGAAGGGACTTTGAATCGGAAGTCTTTCAAAAAATGTGCTTACTGCTGGGCATAAGCAAGACACGTACGACACCTTATCACCCACGGTCAGATGGCATGATCGAGAGATTCAACCGGACAATCGGAAGCAATGCTGAGCCTCTGGGTTGGTAAGTCTCAACTGTATTGGGACCAGCACCTTGCTCTTCTAACCATGGCCTATCGATCAGCCGAGCACGAGTCCATGAAAGAAACACCAAACACAATGATTCTGGGCCGGGAAATAACTATGCCCATTGACTTGCTAGTCGGGTCAAGAACACCCCAAGCACCAGTGCCGACCAATCGATATGTAATGACATTGCAAAACAAACTCCACATGGCTCACGAAGTGGCAAGGGAAATAACTGGTAGGCAGATGCTAGCGCAGAAACGACATTATGACCGGAATGTGAAGCAAGTACTGTACGATGTTGGTTCAGTGGTGTGGTTACACAAAAACGCCGGGTGAAAGGATGGAGCCACAAGTTCACCCTAACATGGACTTGGCCATTTGTTGTCATGGATAAGCTGTCTGATGTTGTGTACAGGATCCAGAAGAGTCCTCGTGCCAAACCACTCGTTGTTATGTGGGTTTTAACGCCCAATCGAAACAGCAGCCCCGCCGGCGTTGGCAACCAAAGCCGTCTGGATAACCGTGAGCAGGTTTGGAGCCCCGTCCGTGCTAATGACCTCCTTGATGCTGGAAGACCCGCCGGAAGCCCCGCTGGAAGCTCCGCTTGAAGCCCTGCTGGAAGACCCGCCGGAATACCTGCTGGAAGATCCACTGGAAGCCCCGCTGGAGGCCCCGCTGGAAGCCCCGCCGTAAGACCCGCTTGAAGCCCCGCTGGAAGCCCCGCCGAAAGTCCAAATGCGGCCACACGCAGCCCTAATGGTGCACACAGTCCAACTGAACCTCAGCGTACCCGACGTGGACGCATCGTTAGGAATCCGCGATGACCCGTAGAAGGATTGTTAGTAATTGTTAGAAAGAAGTACGCCCACAAACATGGAAGGCGTCGGCATGAGAAGGTGGTCCATGAAGGGCGGCGATACACCTGCTCGACTTGCGTTGAAACATATCGCCGAAAGGAATATCTTGTGCGCCATGAATGGGCACATCAACAAAGGCCCACTCAAGCTAGAGTCCGCCCTTAAGACAATGCTAATTTCGACTTGGTCAACAGTTCTGCACCGCCGCAGGGTTCTCCAATGCGCCGGATTTCCACCGGTGGCAGGATCAACAAGAGGAGCCCGTTGAAGGGGGGAACTGAACCTTAGAGTTTGAGTTGGGGGTCGACACGGTTTGTTTGATTTTCGCTTCATCTGAGTTACCATAGTTAGCTATGTGGGACCAGGATCGACGTTAATCAACATTCCATGTGGACACCGCTCGTTAAAATAATAGTTAAAATTTAAATCTTCCAACTATCCAGGAAAAAAGTTCAATTTTAGGAGGGATCAATGTAACGAACACAAACTTGTGTATAATGTGATATGGTCGAAAGGGCCCGCCGGGTGCGCTGGAGTGCCCCGCCGGGTCAGGAAGGGCAGTGCTCCCACCGTAGTTGGGCTGAACTTCGTGTGAACTGTGCTGTGATTGGACAATAATGACTTGCAATGACGGTTGTATAACAATTGTATAATATTGTGTAAAGGATTAGAGATATCCAGGTGCGCTGACCGGATGCGGTTGGTTGTTTGGCGCCCTTTTCTAGTGTGTATTGATTATTGCCGAGTTGTTCTGAAGCTGATGTTGTCCCTAGTGGACGTGTTTTTGAGAAGTTGAATAAAAGTTGTGAGTTATGAATATCTGATTGTCGTTATGTTTTCCTGTTGGCGTTTTGTGACAGGTTTAAACAAGAACCCAATTTATTTCACGCTACAATATCATGTTGTGACTTCATCTGCAGTACACAGTCAGAACTACATTCTAATGCAGTTCTCATACATAACCATTGTGTTACTTTTCATGCGTTCGGAGTTAAGCCAAAGACTTGTTATTTATGTGAATTTTTGTTCTTCACATCTTTCCTCAATTTGTCATCAAGTAGTACCTTACTTTGTTTTATTACCAACAAACACAAAGATTCGTTAGCACATCTTTTTGACTTCAGCAAGATTTTCACTTCTTTCTGTTGTTCAAGAAATCTCACTTGATCCTGACTCCACTTGTTGTATTGTCTTTTGCTAATTTTCGCCAGGAGCACTGTTTCATCTGGAAGCCTGTAATATTCTCAATAAGTGGCTATAATGTGCCCCATATGGTTAGCGAGTTGCTCAAGCTAATTTTTCCATACTTGTTTTTATGCTCTCTGGAATTAGAATCGGAACACCTCTACCCCTCTTGCCTCTCTCCATGAGGATTTTCATTCTTTGAAGAGACACCTTCTCTGGAATTGTTAATGACTATCCATCTTTTGTCATTCAACAAACATCCCTCGGTATTAAATAGGACCCAAACATGATTCAGAAAGATATTTTTTAAATGTGTCTAATCTGTTATTGAACAAAATGTATGTAATAGTTCAAAATGGGCATTAGGCTATTTTAGGCACTCCAAAAATTCCCCCAAACAAAAAATAAATCTGTTGGTCTGTACATTGCAGAGATGCCAAGTAGTACGATTTTGTCGTATTTTGTACGATAAAAATAGTAAAATACGATAATACGACCACCCATGGTGAAATACGATATTTTGAAAATTAATACTAACGTTTTTCCCTCTTTTTTTGACAACCAAACTATCTGAATAAAACTTGCCTTTTCATCCACAAAATGTAAAATATTCTATTTACCGTTATTCAGGAAATAAAAACGAATTATTCAACCTTCAAATTTGAGTGCTTGTCGTTTATTTTGACTAACTGGAGCCGAAAGTCCAGCCATGAAACTATAACAACGAATAATACACACATGCGTCCGTGCTTCATGCTGTGTGCAGTATTTGCCAAGTAGACTTGATTCAAGTCCTGCGAGGTCACTGTCCAATGTTGGTTGGTGGATGCAGCGTTAGGCAATGGAAAAAGGGCTTTGCACAGGACTTGATTAGGACTTGAGTCAAGTCTACTTGCCAAGGGTGGTTTCCAGACACGCTGATTGCATCATTAAGGTTGAGATAACATGATACCAGTTATACATTTGACTATCGCGTACCCAGTCTTGTCACGGTTAAGTACAATGAAAAAGTGAATCGCCAGACAAAGACCATTCCCTGTGTAGTGTGTGTTTGTTACGGCGTGTCTAGCTCGATGTTTGCACGAGTGAGAGTTTAGCGTGGGCAGGATCTTAATGAGTTTTTTTTAAGAATAGGCCTATCGATTCGCAATGGCATCTTCCAAGATCAGGAAACAGTCTTTTAAGAAGGAATACTCTGTGAAGTGGCCATTTATTTTACCTTCAATTAAGGATACTTTTACGGCAAGATGCCAGATTTGCTCTTGTGACATATCCATAGCACATGGTGGAGCAACCGATATTGTCCTGCACATCAGCAGAAAGAAACACCGGGAAGCTGCCGAGGCTGTCCGGTCCACCGCTAATATCACCTCAATAATGAGGCAGCGTACAGATTACTCTGTTACACGAGCAGAAACTTTGATGACCAACTTCTTCATCGAACATAACATCGCATTTGCAGCTGCGGATCATCTGACTGATCTGGTCAAAGTAATGTTTCCCGACAGTAACATTGCCTCAAAGTTTGCTTCTTGGCGCACCAAAACTTCTGCTATCGCCCGAACTCTTGGCCAAGAGGCGAAAGGTATGTTGTATTGTTTTAAAAGCTATTTAGATAACCTTAAGTTATATCTTATTTATTTATTTATTTTGTTTAAATGTCTGAATGTATTTAAGCTCTAAATCAAAGGAAAAAAACCTTAATGCTCAATAAATTGAGTAGGCACTTAAAACCAGTCATAAACATTTACTTAATAAAATTATTGCAGACTCATTTTTAGGAACAACTTGTTGATTTGCTGACTTATGAATTTCAGGTTTTTTGATGCTCGTTTTCTTTTTCAACAGCAAATATTGTCAAGAAGATCAGAGAAATTCCTTTCTCTATTTCTACTGATGGGAGCAGTGATAGGGGTGCCGATGAGCAGCTTTATCCAGTTATCGTTCGATATTTTGACAATGAAGTACAGCGTGTTGTTAGCGTTCTTCTAGAGATAGCAACATCTAAAGAAAGATCCACTGGCAAAAATATATTCCTCATGCTTGACAAAGTTCTCAAGGAAAATAACATCTCATGGAACAAGGTGTTGTGCTTCTCGGCAGACAACGCTGCTGTAATGACGGGTTCTATTAGTGGTACAGCTGCTTTCATCAGAAAAGCCAATCCAAATGCATACATCATGGGATGCCTCTGCCATCGGCTGCACCTAGCTGCTGAGAAAGGAGCAAAGCAGCTTACCTTTTCTCCTGAAGATCTGCTGATCCCAATATACTACTACCTTGAGAAATCGAGTAAGCGTCATAAGGAATTCAAACAGATTCAAATCATGTGCAGTGAAGAAACACACACCATTCTGAAACACATATGCACAAGGTGGTTATCAATGGAGAGGGCACTGGGCAGATTATTGGAGCAGTGGGTTCCATTGCAAGTGTACTTCAAGGGGGAAGCAGAATTAGGAACAAAGAAAAGGAAAGGTAGTGAGTCATGTGGCCCTAGTCAGGCAAAGAGACTGAAAGTGACCAAAAGCTCAGCCAAAAATCCTTCCAGAAGTCTGACCAGCAATACTACAAGCAGCTCAATTAAGAAATCCTCAACTTCAGTGACACATAGCTCAGCCAAAAATCCTTCCAGAAGTCTGACCAGCAATACTACAAGCAGCTCAATTAAGAAATCCTCAATTTCAGCGACACATAGCTCAGCCAAAACTACTTCCAGAAGTCTGACCAGCAATACTTCAAGCAGCTCAATGAAGAAATCCTCAACTTCAGTGACACATAGCTCAGCCAAAACTACTTCCAGAAGTCTGACCAGCAATACTGCAAGCAGCTCAATGAAGAAATCCGCAATTTCAGCGACACATAGCTCAGCCAAAACTACTTCCAGAAGTCTGACCAGCAATACTGCAAGCAGCTCAATAAAGAAATCATCAACTTCAGCGACACATACATGTAGCTCAGCCAAAACTACTTGCAGTAATAAAAGTAATAAGGAAGCAGTGCAAACTATAAGCAAAGCTGGTGAGATATATGCCAAACTGAATAACAAGTACAAAATGTACTGCATCTTTCTCCTGGACACTATTTCGATGTTCAATAGACTTAATGTAGAATTGCAAGAGGAGGCCCCTAAAATACATCTTGTGCATGAGAAATTGCAAAACTTTCTACGAGATGTCATGGTTCGCTTTGTGAAGCCTTGTGTACTAGCAAGTGCCATTAGTCTTGAGCAATGTGAATACAAAGTTGTTGATAACCAGAAATTAGATGATGAACTAATTCTTGGACAGTCAGTGAGGGAGTTTCTGGCATCAGGACAACTTTCTTCAATAGAAGTGGCAGAATTCTTCACTTCCGTGAGAAATTATTATGTGACCGTCTGCAATTATGTGATTCAGACATTTCCCTTGAAGGATGAAGTCCTTCTTAATGCATGTATGGCAGATCCAAGTAGGAGATTGTCCACGAAGTTTAGCTCAGTAGCCTACTTTGTGAAGAGGTTTCACTATATGGAAGACAAGATGGATGCACTGGAAGAAGAGTTTGGTCAGTTTCAGGTAGATCCACTTGAATCTCTAGTGCTAGACCAAAGAGTTGATACAGTGTGGATGGAGATATCTGGTATCAAAGACAAAACAACTGGCAAGGAGAAATACTTGTACCTCTCCAAGATCATGGTAATGATCCTGTCTCTTGCACACAGCAATGCCGAGGATGAACGTCTTTTCAGCCTTGTGAGAAAAAATGCAACAGACTTCAGACCCAACTTATCCACACAGACTCTCTCCGACTTTCTTACTCAAAAAATGTACAGCCAAGCAAAAAAAGTAGTTTGTCATAAAATGACCCTGGACGACCAACTTTTGGTAAAATGCAAGCAGGCAGCCAGAACCTACAATAGGCAATAGACAACAAACTTTTGTTGCACCAGATATGAACAATGTAATTAAAAGACTGTATAATGTAGGGCTTTTTTTTAACTTGAACGTGACCTCAATCAGATGAAAGTTTTGTGCGGGATGGATTTTTGGCGTTGATATTGGCGTAAGTCTTTTTCTTTTTTTTATGTAATTGCCGTTTTCAAAAAATACTATTTTTGTCTTGAAAATACTATTTTTTGTTCTTTGGAGTACTATTTTTTGGAGACAGAGGTTGGCATCTCTGACATTGTATGTGTGTGTAGGTTTTAGGCATCCATATTAAAACCCTAATCAAGGAAGCTAAAGTATCATGACAAGTAATTGAGTTTACCAAGTTCTTGAGCCATTTCCTAAAACTTAAAAAATGTTAAAGTCACCTGGAAGAATAATTTTATTTTCTTCAAACATTAGAGCAATTATGGTAATGAACAATAAAATGTCTTTTTGAGTTATTGTTTGGAACGATATATATGTTTAAAAAAAAAACCTTTTGTGACGTCAATCGAGGCAGACTTTGCCTAGATCGAACATTGGACACACGTCGTGCAAGTACATGCAAGTCCTAGTCGTGAGTTTGTACGTTTCGAAAAAAGGTTTATTTCTTGCATTTTTTCTGCGTCTTTTCCAGCGCTCTGCAGCAAACACTTTGAGCCACCGTGCTTCAAATATCGCGCCTCGATTGACGTCACAAACAGCGCCCTCTCGGGTCGGGCCTACTTTTAAATTTGTTAATAAAATGGAAAGGAAATTTTTAGAACCATAGTGAACTGCTTATTTATATTCTACTCATCAAAACACATATTTTATAGTGACAAAAGCTTAATCTTGACAAAAGTTCTATTAGTAGACCAGCCAAACTTTAAAAAAGTGCTCTAGAAAAAAAAACCACGGCAAAGTTTGTTAATGGCTGGCATCCATTAACTTAAAAATACAGTTTATGGATAGATCTATCAATTTTGTGAAAAATTCAAAAATACAATTCTTATTTGAAATTTTGACCTTAAAATGAGCCGTTAAAACCCCACACGAAGGTGGTTTTTTAACTATTTTTTTGTCTCAAAAACTGCCTGGGTATATTTACCTTTCCAAAAAAAGTTGTTTGAAACCAATATATGCACCAGTGAGGATGGGGAGTGCAAAAACAATTGACAAACTCAAAATGTACCTTTTTCAAAATAATCACACTTTTACACTTCGTTTTGCTATACATTTGTGTACAAGGTCAAAGTTTATCTGTTAATTACATAGGTTTGTAGTATCAACATAAAGTTAAAAATACATTTTATGGATAGGTCTATCAAATGTGATTAAATTTGACACAAAATTTGAAAATATTGATTTTGACTTTTTTACAAATACAACAAAGAACTATCAATTTGACGACACTTGAATGACAACTCCGACAGGTCGGATGTAACTGGGATGTACACTTTCAAAATGTAATGTTTACTCATAACATTGTTTCATACCAAAGTTAAGAATCTTATATAATTTGAAATGGGTTTATAGCAGATATTGCTGCAGTGACTTTCAAACCAAAGAGAGTTATTTTGTAAAGTACTTTCTAAGCAAAATACAAAAAAGAGTTGTCAGTTTTTTGACACTTGAATGACAAGCTAGACCAGTCAGATGTAATAGAGACTTACACTTTTAAATTGTATTATGTTTACTAATGAAACCTTTAAAGGCTGCTTACTTGTACACATACCACCCCCCCCCCCCAAAGAAAAAAAAAATATATATAAACTGATTCTCTCACACACCGACTACAATAATTATGACTTGTATACTTTTAGATAGGTTCAGCATTACTGCAGTGACTTACAGCATGCTCAGTGTGGCTGTTTCTCTCGATTGCACACCTTGCTGGCTGAACACACATAGTGTGCCTTGTAGAACACATCTGCTTTCATGACTGATGGTTGTGGAAAAGCATTTCTTGACTCCACATCAGCGCTGCCTAATGATAGCACAAAGGGCTGGTGATGAAGCTTTGTGTCTATTCTTCAGGTAGTGTGGCATATTATGATATCCTGTGGCATAAAAAGAATAATAAATAAAACTTGTTAATGTCCTAATACTCAGTTCTTAACATATTACGCCTAATATAACATTAAAATGTCAAGTAAAGTGATCATTATAATTTTTTTTTACAAGAAGATATACAGAGTTATTTTTTGGTTGAGTTATGAGAACTGTTTAAAGCGCCTTGTTATGGTTTACAAGGTGACGGCACAATCTGAAGACATCCACGCACGAACACCAGGAAAGATCTGTATACTGAGAAGAGTAACAGTATTATACAAGAGACATGTGTGTTACTATTATTTTGTGTTGGGTTTGTAAGAATGCATTATTTCTGAAAACAAATGATTCATGAAATCAGATTTTCAAAACATACTGGAGTCAATTAAATAAACAAATTCAGATAACAGTGACAAAAAGAAGACCAAAGCAAGGCTGATTGTTTTCAGAGAAATTCATCACTTACCCGTTGAGTGTCGATGGATGGTTTCGGGAATAAGTTGCAAATTATCTGCCTCGGTCAGCACCTTCATTGCCTGCATGTCTGTCTATCTCATTATCTGTTTGAGTTGTAAACATAAATTAATTTAATTGCAAAGCTGTTACACATGGGCATATAGCTATCCTACATTAAAAGTAGCTGTGTGTAACTATGCACTGCCTCAAATACTCTTAAAACTAGTGAAATTTTGGTAAATTTAAGGGTACTTTTTATTTGCTTTGATTTTTGTGTTCCCTTTTTATGAAGAAGAGGTCATTTTGTTTCCAAATTGTCAGCATCAGTGAAAAATAGGGACATACCCCGATCCCAAGTAAAACAGTGTCACGTACCCCCACTACTTGGTTTAAGAGCCCATGCGCCCACTATAGGGAGAATATAATTGGGAGTGCACATGTACCCAACCCTTGGGGAGATCAGGAACATGTAACCCAACTTTTTAAGATCAGTAAGCAAACAGTTGAGCAAGATAAGAGCATGTACTCAACGTTTTGGAAGATCAGAACCGATTACCCATTTTTTAAGGAGAAAATACCAAATCTTTGGAGATAATTAACAAAGTTTTCCCATTCCTTGGGAAGAAGAGGCCTACCAAACCCATGCTGTTTTAATTGTTATACATTACATGTTCACCCAAGTTCATCTACATGTTTTATACCAAGGGATATAATCAATCAAAGTTAATGATAAGGGGTTAACTAATGACTCTATTGAACGTTATAAAGGCTTGTACTACTACACAAGGTCTAGGCATGGCTCTGCGTGTGGCGTCGTGTGTGTGTGTTGTGTGTCGATGATGTCCCTGAAACTGGGATAACATGCGGTAGGCCATGCATTCACAGGGCAAGCCGAGTTTTCGAACAGGCCCACACGTTCTTGATCTAAATTATAATGAGAACATGTACTTTTAAATTTAGAGATTTTTCAATTCTCACCTCAGAAAACGTCCATTAGGGAGCTAACTTAACTTAACTTAACTTACTTAACTTAAAATGCATTTATAAAGCGCTTTAACACTGTTTCAAAGCGCTGTACAGTCAAGAAAAACATTAAAATGCAGGATTACAAAACATGAGCAAAAATAGCAATATGGTTTTTAACACCACTCCTCCAGCAATCTCAACACTTGGGTCAGCCATCATCGACATCGCATTGGAACTTTCATGACTTGGTAATGAGCGCTTGTGCGCACAATAACAAAGTTCACAACAAAATGGTTAACGTCACACTATTCACGCCATAATGCCCATCTGCCGGGAGTGTTTCTCCAATTTCTACCCAGCTAGTCGTGGTTGGATAAATCTAATAAACAATACAAATTAATTGGACAATGTTTATCCAACAATTGTTGTTCAAACTATACTCAACGTTGGTAACTTTTTTTTCTTAACCAACTCTAAAGTTTACTCAATAGTTGAACAAATTACAAAAGTTTTGCCCAGCTCTTAACAGTGCATGACTTGGACAAATAGATAATATGGATTTTACCAGAGTTTTAGGGCAATTTTAACTGGACTGTTGTAACAAGTTGTGTATATAAAAATTGGTTAAGATATTACTTCTTTGGCTACAACATTAGACCGTTCCAATATTGCCGAAGGAAACCGGCCCTGCATGATTTTTTTTTTACGATCATCACAAAGCAATTAAAGATAACTTTGTATACATGCAGTTAAAGATACATTACATCATTTCAGGGAAAAACACAACTAAACAACAACAGTAGCAACCCATAAATGCAAAAGATACGGCCTTCACTAGAACAGAAGACCCCCCTCCCCGCCCACAGCTTTCCCAACGATACCAAAATAATTGTCCCACAACGCCCATTCTTGGTAACAATTTCGGCCTCGCCGCCTAGCCTGCCTTTCTGCCCAATAGTTTGGTGAAAGCGGGATGGTTTCAGCAGCAGGGCTTGTGTGTGTGCTGTGTGTAGTACGTGCACAGACAGCTCAATCCACAACAACATCAGCAGGCCGCGCCGTGGAATGATGTCCATATGGAAACCCAGAAGTCCTTAAAAGACTATTTATCTGAATGGGGAGTAGCTGAAATATCACTTTCTAGGTGAGAAATCGTTCACAGTTTACAAAGGTTAATTTTCTCGTAAGATAAACGAAGATGTGCTTTGGAAAGTTGCACATAAGTTCATACAGTTTACATGTAGTTGAATTCATGTTCACTGCACTACTGTCTGTATACACTCGGTACTGACACACAGTGGAATCAAACACGTTTGAACTTGTCTAGGTGTATTGTAAAGTAGGACTATCATAATAAGAAAATACATACATCTTGTTGATTGGAGGTGTTGATGTTTGACATTGATTAGCCTTACAAATAGAATATTTTTGGAAAAATATATTGTACCATTTTAACAATAGGAAAGGAAATTGGCCTACACTCCAACCAAGCTTTAATTGTGTCTCTGGGGTAGTACTTGGTTGTTAAATCGTTTATTATTTGGCTTAAATAATGCAATAATGATGGTTTTAGACCAAGTAGTGTGTGGGAAACTTGTCATGATGGGATGGGGGTTTTGTACTCACGTCTTGTATTCGGATTAGTTTACAATTAAATCATGTTTGGCAGACTTGAATACGGAATTAAACAAAGCAAGTGGGTCTAGCTCTTCAACAAGTTCATGTTCTTTCCATTAACATAGTTTAAGTCTACCACAGAGATTTACAACCAAAGTTTGGGTAAAAGTAACTTGACAGTTGAGCTAAAAAATCTATGTTGTATAACAAGTTGGTTAACATTTAATCTTTTACTGGGAATTTAACACTAAAATTTGGGCAATTCTTATTTAACCAATGTGTTATTCACTTGTTGGTTATCAATTACCCAAATGCAATTGCCATAACTTTTGGCAAATGGTTCATTAACCAGAGTTTAGTTAAAAGTCAAATAAACGGTTTGAGCATGGCAATGTGTTTGGTTGAAATGATTTTTCAAATTCATAAACATAAGAGAAAATCTACTAACAAAGATCCTTTACATATTTAGGAACTAAATTACTTTGAGGCCAACATACACAGTACTTAATTTATTTGAGAATTTATCCATCAATGACAAAGTTGTCAGAGCACACTTCCTCTTTTTAATTTATGTTATTGATTTATCCAACTTTGTACATAAGCCCGTAATAGGTGCTAATGGTGGGATAACTGTTATGAATAGTTTTTTTGAGCAATGAAAACACACAAAAAGTGTATAATTTAATTGTGTGTTTTCCTGCATTAATTATTTATTTATTTGTGTGTTTAGATCAGCACATAGATGTACAGACACTCCCTCTGCTGGATGAGAAATCTATAGAGGAACTGATTGCCAAAGTTGGGGTGAGAGTAATGTTCTTATATGGTTGGAGAGAAGAAGTAAGTTGTGGTAGTTCATGTCAAAATGGAGTATACTTGTTCTAAGTGTTTGGCTAAAGTCAGGGGAGGAGTGAAACATTTATTTAGTCATCTTAAATTTATTCATGGCCTTAATTCTGGAAGTAAACAAAAAATAAAATGTATCCAAGATGGCTGTACTGAGGTATTTTCATACTGCTCTAGTTATAAGAGGCACATACTGGCCAAACACGCCCATAAAGTTAAACAACCAACCTCACGTCAACAATGTGGACCTAAGGCAGATGCAGCGCAGGAAACAGTGTACAATACAGAAAGTGATGATGAGGAAAATGAAGAACTGACAGATGATGATAGCTACATAGATATTGACACACAGGTTGAGAAGTTCGTTGCTAAAATGATGTGGCCAGCCAAAGTGTGAAATTACACTTTGGACGGCATAGTTTGTTAATGGCTGGCATCCAAGCTAGATGTATGGATCATGGGCTCAGGAAGACAATAAGGGTGGATGCCCTGCTTGATTTTGAATTTTAAGGTAATTTTGGGGTAAAAAGGTCAAAAAAGGTCAAATCAATATTTTCTAAATTTGTGTCAAATTTAACCACAATTGATAGACTACAAACCTATGTAATTAACGTACAAACTTTGACCTTGTACACAAATGTATAAGCAAAAGGAAGTCTAAAAGTGTGATTATTTTGAAAAGGGTACATTTTGAATACACCAATGGTTTTTGCATTCCCCATCCTCATTGGTGCATATTTTGGTTTCAAACAACTTTTTTTGAAAGGTAAATATACCCAGGCAGTTTTTGAGAAAAAAAATAATTCAAATAACACCTTTATGTGGAGTCTAACGACTCATTTTAAGGTCAAAACTTCAAATAAGGCAAAATTTGGCATTTTTAAATTTTCACAAAATTTGACCCAAAGTGATAGATCTTTCCATAAAATGTTTCCAGGATTGATCCTTGATTGACCAGATTTTGAGATAACATTTTTCCAATTTTGTTTCTGGAAGTATGCGTTTCAGACTGAGTTAAGATACTCAAACAAAATTAGGGACGATTCTTTTGTTGCGTTAACATTTTTACAAGCAAAAAGGCTCTACATTTGTATTTAGAGTTTCCAGAATTGACACAAAATGTCAAAATTCAACATTTTTTGAGATAACTCTTATTAAATTTTGTTAATGGCAAATAGCTATTCAGACTGAGTTCAGATAGGTTGACGTGACATCTCATACAAAGTTTGGTACGATTCTTTTGTTGCGTTTACATTTTACAGGCAAAAGGCTATAAAGTTTCCAGAATTGACCACAAAATTTCAAAATTCAACCATTTTTCAGATAACTCTTTTTCAATTTTGTTAATGGCAATTAGCTTTTCAGACTGAGTTCAGATAGTTGACGCGACATCTCATTAAAAATGTGGGACGATATATTTGTTGCGTTAACATTTTTACAAGCAAAAAGGCTCCGCATTTGTACTTGAGCACTACCTGTATGTCAAAATTCAACATTTTTTTTAGAAAACTGTTTTTTAAATTTGATTATGGAAATAAGCTTTTCAGACTGAGTTCAGATAGTTGACGCGAGATCTTAGACAAAAATTGGGACGATTCTATTGTTGCGTTAACATTTTACAAGCAAAGGACCAAAATGTCAAAAATTCAACAATTTTTTATTTTTATTTTCTGTCAATTAAATTTGGGGATGGAATTTTTTCACTAGCCCACATAATTGGAGGACGGCCAAGGAAATAATGCACACAAGTTTCAAATAGTGAAAAACAATGGAAGTGAAGTTCACAGAAATGCAGTACAGTACGAAGAACAAAGATCCAATCGAACCTTGCCCCCGCATTCTCTATCGGCCAAAGTTGTCGATGCAAGTAGCCTAAATCCAAGGCTGTGTATAGCACATAAATCCGTGGACGCATGCCATGCTGTGTACAGCAATTCACCCGGCTCATGAACACCGGTTCGGAGTTGGAGTCTAGTCAAGCTTTCTTACGTATGGTATACAGCGTGCGGAATGTCTGATCCACACAACATAATACAGAGGGGACATCTCGATCGAACGTTGTGGGAACCTGGTGGATACCGTAGTACACAGCACACTACAGTATAGGGAGGGTTAGCTGCAAAAACGTGAACGTGAACATCGGGAGACTGTTGTCCTAATTTAAAGATGTTTCTCAAGTATGGTGGACTACATTATCACCTCATTTTGACACTAAATAATCACGTTTTTTCTACATCCGTAAGATGAGTTGGTGTGCATTTAGTGAAAATCACGTAATCTAACCCAGTGATTTTGTTAACCTAGAATTATTGGCGTTTCATCAACTTATTAATTAGCACTTCATTTTTACACTAATTAACCACGTGTTCATTACCCGTGTGATGTGTTGGTGTACATTTAGTGAAAACCACGTAATCTTAACTAGTGATTTTGTAGTTTCTGTAAGACTAGAATTATTGGTGGTGCATCAATTACTAGTTTATCACCTCATTTTGAGACTTAATAATCACGTGTTTTACACCAGTAAAGATGCGTTGGTGTGCATTTAGTGAAAATCACGTAATTTACTAGTGATTTTGTAGTGTTTTTTTTTTAAGACGAGATTTAATGGTGTTTCAACAACTTCTTTATCACCTCATTTTGACACTTAAAATAATCATATCTGTAAAATCCGTAGGATGTGTTGTTGTGCATTTAGTGAATATCACGTAATCTTAACTGGTGATTTTGTAGTTTCTGTAGGACGAGAATTATTGGTGTTTCATCAACAAAATTATCACCTCATTTTGACACTAAATAATCACGTGTTTTGCACCCGTATGATGTGTTGGTGTGCATTTAGTGAAATCACGTAGTCTTACCTAGTGATTTTGTAGTTTCTGTAAGACGAGAACTATTGGTGTTTCATCAACTAAATTACTACCTCATTTTTACACTAATTAATCACGTTATTTAAATCGGTGAGTTTACTAAGTAAATTTGCAGTGAAGGAGACGTAATTTTCACTGGTCATTTTAAGTAATTACAAAACCAGAGATACTGGTAGTTCACGGGATAATAACTTCTTCCGTCACCGAACATTCACGTGTTATACACTCGTGAAATACCCCAGTGTGCTGTAAGTTAAAATAACGTAATCTTCACTAGTTAAGGAGGTGATTTTGAAACGAGAACAGTTGGTATGTTGGGAACAAAATAATCTCCTTTTGTTGATACCAATAAATCACGTGTTTCACTCGCGTGAAATACAGAAGATCAAAAAACTTAAATATAACGCGATTTTCACTAGTTTCTTCCACCTCCTGGAAGAACGTCACTTTGTTCACGTCATAATTTGGTGATTTAAACGTTTGAAAAGAAAGTGAAAATTAGGTATTCTCCAGATCTAACAAGAATTACGTGTTTGTAACGTGAAATGCTGGTTCAACAAACTCCATACCTAGAAAACACCTGAAAGTCACTGGTCAAAACTGGTGATTTTTTGGTGTCTGTTTACTGGGTATACTATTTGCTGAAGGTTCACCTCTCTTAAAATGTCTCAAATCAAACACAATCTCTTTTGTTTTTTGAGGATTCAGTATGAGAACGTTATCATTACATCACTGGCTAAAGTTCTGTATCGCTTTCCTATTTTCCCCTCTTGCTGGTTGTTTATGAGTCCAAGAATCACTGTGTCATCGGCATATTTAAATACTGTCACTGAACTGAGGTTGGATGTACATTCATTTGTGTAAAATGATAAACAGTATGGGCGAAATGACACAGCCCTGAGGTAAACCAGTGTTACAAAATAGGGTCTGAAAGAATGTGTTGACTTTAACCTTTTGGACTCTTGCTGAGGAAAAGTCCCTTATCCAGAGAATTAAAGATCGTTTTACGGCTAAGTGTTTGAGTTTCTCCAAAGATACTATAAAAGGAAGATAGGACACTAGCGCTGTTTTACACGCAGCCGTTGTAACGCGATGACTCGGCACAATTGGAACGTGGGGAAGGGCGCCATCACTCGGTGGGCAAGTAAAACGAAGCAGGCGACGTTCAGCGCAGTATAGAAATAAATAGGATGGTCATGGCAAATTTGCGTTAAAAGAATAAGATTTCTTAGATTTAAAAGGGCGTTTCTTAAGGATTTAAAAGGGTGTTTCTTAAGGATTTTAAAGTGTGTTTATTAGGGATTTAAAAGGTTTTTTTCTTAAGAATTCAAAAGAGTGTTTCTTGGTCGATAGAGTTTTTCTGCATAATTTTCTACAAGTGGTAATCTTTCATTCCAATTAGTCTTATTTTATTTTTGACCGTTATACCACTATTATTTGAGGTAGTTTTGAAAAAGCTTTTAATTTCATAGTAAATGTGGTAAAATGGGGATACTGAATACTTGGATCTTTTAATTAAACCAATAAAGTGCAAAAGTATGACATTGTATCCTGTGTATCAATCATTTTTAATAATCACTTGCAAGTTGCTACAGACAATAACAAGGTTCAATTAATGACCAGCTGGGACCAAATCCATGACTCTGGGCTTATGCAGATTTCTACGCAGTGAGCAGAGCCATGCAATTCGACCAAGATTCACAACTCTGTTTGTAAACAATAAATACATGAATTAGTAGGTATACAAATATCACATTTTAATGATGAGTAGGGTTGGTTTGCTACATTAAACAGCCCACTCCAAATTATGTCTTTGTTCCGCTTTTTTACCAATCTTTGTAACATAACTATATTATATATTAATTTAATTAATGTTTATATAATTTAATTAACATATATAAAAAATATATTAAGTCATTATTACTTTCTTTTAATCAACAGAGCCCCTCTGCTCAGCACCCTTCTTGATCCCAAATGAGATCGAACAAATGAACAAATGAATAGTTTGATACATAAAAAGCGCCCTCCAAATTATGTATTTGTCCCGCTTGCCCCCCCCCCCACACACACACTACTAGCCTTGTCAGTCATTGTCGATTACAGACCACAGGAATTACAGATGAGAAATTTTTACCAACTTTCTACTCTTCCTTTTCACTTTCTTTTCACTGTCCACAACTTTCTTGTTAAACAAGCTCTTGTTATAAAACTTCACTGCAGCATGCAACCTAAATCTCACAAAAAATGAGATGAACGATGTTACCCTTTCACTACTGCACAAATCAAGATGAAGGTTATTATTGGTCAAACCAATATGGATTCTTTCTACAATCCTTTTGCCGATGGCATTGATGTGGAAATAATCATTAAAACATTTGACAAACACTTTCTCACATACAACAACAAAGTCAGAAAATTGTCACTAGGAACAGTTATACCACCAAAATCCGATTCCTCAATACAGTAGGCCTTATAATTTAATAGTAGTTCAGATGGATATTCCATGAATGCAGCATTTTTCAACAATGCATTTTTACAAGTCTCACAATTTTTATGCTTGGCAAGTATCTGCTTGGCCAGATAACCAGCCACATACACTATTACATTGTTTTGAGGCTGGTCTATCATTTTATCCAAGTTATCACAGATATGGTTGAAATGGTCATCATTTGTTTCTGTAGACCCCTCAGAGGTTCCAGAATTTCCCTGTGATTTGAAAGAAGCTGTCAAGTCCAGAAAACTATCACTGTCTGATTCGCAATTTTGATTTCCCAGAGGGGCCATCATTTTACTACACATTACTTGTTTCAAAGCTGCTCTAAACTCATTTGCTGTGGGGTTATCTCTATGCCCTCCCCTGCTTCTGAGAATCGAGAATAGATTCTCCAAACAATCTTGGTTAAGCCTGTTTGTCAGGAGAAATGAGAACTGGTCCCCAGTGGTCAACTCATTAAACAATTGGACAACAGCTGTGATAGTGGTTACCCATCCCTGAAAGCAAGCAATTTTGTCTGTAGACCCGTCTTTTACTTTCCATTTCTTTATCCATTCAATACAATCTTTCCAGAAGCTAACATGAGCTTGGTGTTGCTGCTGCTCTGTATGTTTTAGTTTCCCTCAACTTTCTTGAATTAAAGGAATCAAACAGTTTGTCCATCCGCTCTAGAAACTCAGCAGTATACACTGCTTCTGATGGTAATTTACCAAGTGAAGAGTAGGTTAGTATCCCAGATGCAACGCTATGGCTCAAGACCTGGGAAGCAAGGCAAACCCTCATTTTTGTGAATGGTGGGAGCTCTATATGTTTGGCTGTCAGCTTGGGTGCCGTTCTGAGAGGCAACTTGGAATCATGATTGTAAAACTCAACAATGTAATTCCAATTAACTTCGTGTCCATCAACTACAAAAATGTGCTGTTTCAAGTTGTTGCGGACACTCTTTAACAGATGAGGTGGATCAAACATGCAATATACCTTCTGGACATTACCTTCACTTGTCTTTCTCTCAATGAATGGCTTGTCCGCACTCACACCCATCATACGAAACATTTTTCGATTGTTTGATCCCTGATCCCCAATGACTACCTTTACAGTGAAGCCTGCCTCTTCTATTTTCTCAATGCATTCAAGTAAGAGAACCTTTTGTTTACTGCCAGGTGTAGCTGCATTAGCCAAGAAATAACCCACTGTTTGCTTCCACTTACATGCAAGGCCTCGTACCATGAACACAAGTGCTTGAGTCGCCAAATTTTTGGACTTGCCAAGAGAGCCAAAATCTTCCATTCCTTCAATGATGTCCTTTTGCAAATCATAGTACAGCCCTGACTTAAGACTCATTTCATCTAGTGTTAGTACGCAAACTTTATCTCTTTCGGACATAGTTTTAGCCTTTCGCTGCAATATTTCAAAGCTTGTGTTATTAAAGCCAGGCTGTACTCTCACTTTTTCCAGCCATCTTCGAAGAGATCTCTCACATGGCAAAGCAAAAATTTTGCGGCAAAACCTGTAAGCACTCGGACTTTGGTAGTGAAGGGCAAAGGCAAAGAGTTTATCCTTGTTTGTGTATCGTCTGCCCCTTCAAACGCTGCTTACCTATTCTAAGCTGGCTAGCAAAGAAATCTAAAGTGCGTGTGTCCAGGTATCTACTCGCATTCTTGATAATGTTGGTGATTGATCCAGACTTGGAAGCTTCTCTAAGGATGCTGTAAGCGTTTTGATCTTCCCCTTTAGTCTGTGAATCTTTACTCGGTGTGTGGACACTTTGGGTTTTGTACGTTGACCAGCATTCTCTCTTGCAGTATCTGGACCAGCTTTACATCTTCCACTTATGTAAGAAAAAATGGAATGAACAACTGGCTGAGATTATGGAAATGCAAATCCAGGTATCAAAGCACCTCAGTATGACTTAAATACAAACAAAAGGCAGTAGTTTTGTTTGTAATTGTTATGTACAGGAATGAAGTGGGCATTTCCTAGCAAAAGGGCCTACTGGATTGAATGTGGTATATGGATATCATTGCAGTTATCTTTACCTGGTTTATTAATACAATGAGCTGATTGGTCTACTCAGATCTTGGTCTGTATGTCCAATAGGTCTTGAGGTGTCTGGTTTGTGGTACTTTGTGCTGTACATTGTCTCTCTTTGCTAGGTGTGGCTGCTTTTACCCCACTGTGTTCTCCTCCAGAAGCTAATCATTTCAACTGTTATGATAAACAATTAAAAAGCTTGTTTAAAATCAACAAATACAATACTTCACTCATTTTTTCCTCCTTTACGTGTCACCTGGGCAAGCATCATTATTATTTCTGAATAGCTAATAAACAATAGCTTTGTGGGGTGACAGCCGTAATAGGAACTTCAAACGCGATGATCACACCAATCATCTTTAAATTCTGTCAGCATCAATTTTTCCCATAAGTAATTTACTTTACCATGTAGTTCACACCTTTGGAAAAGAAAAAGTTAAAATATTCAACTAAGCAGGTTCAACAAACAGTACCTGTTTACTCTTCTTAGATCTTTTATGGAGACATGTCTGCTGGGTAGTTTCCGCTTTCAAAGTCACCTTCTTTGGTGATTTGGTATGTTGAAAATTGTAGGGACCGCATTCCAAACCAGTCTAACCAGTACACAGAATCTGGGATGGCTCAAAATGCATTGAGCAGATTCGACAATTATTGTACAAGTATTTGGGTGACTTGTTCCGCAGATCTGATCTTCTCGTAGACTGAACCCATCGGTCTGATCTGTGGTACACAAATGAAATAGACAAAAGCATCGTAATAAACCCATGTGATCTGTGCAGATTTTAATACTAGAGGCCAAATTAAAAACAAACCCTCCATCTTGATTGATTATTGGTTGACCTGGTTTATCAAAACATTACAATAAATTATTCAAGAGACTACCATCACATTCACAAATTTATAATAATGTTATTAGTCAATTACAAAATAAAAACTTAAATGGCTGGAATAAATACAAGAACACTGCTACACAGCTACCCCATTCTACACTCTGGGGTCATGAATGTTTGTTTCCTGATCATTAAAAAACGATGTAATTGTAGAGTAGCCTAATATACACGGCTGTTTCACGCAAAAAAAAGTGCGCCCTCTTGCGGTTATTATTGCTTAGCGCGGTTTGCTTGTCAAAACGCGTGACGTCATTGTTTATTTAAAGGACTGAAGCTAAAACTCGCCAGTTGTCGATGTCGTGACGTACTGCAAATTCTGTTCGTTTATTGGCTATGACTGTCAAGTCGTTTATTTTTGTTTGGGATTGTCTGAGTTACGTGTGCTACAGTCTTTTTCAATCTCAGTGGGCTTGTTCGCTGAACTTCTTGACGTAGAGACTACTTCGAAAAGTCCGATGTGTGCGGCCAGGCGCCGCGAAATGTGGCTTGCTCTGATGTGAAAAACGACGTGATATTTGTATCGTTTTAAAAAAGCCTGAGCATTTGTTGTTGCTATCTTCAAGCAAGTCTGTCATCTAATGACCTTTTCAAGTGGATATGTGAAAGGTAAGTTTGGGACATTTGGTTTTAATTAGCAAACCGTCATCTAACTTTTGTGATTTTTTTGGCGTTTTTTTGTACATGCACACGTGGGAATCATGTTTCGTGTGTAAACTACATGTATGTACAGTTGGTACATACATACACAGTATACACACGTTTGGCCTAAAACAAACCGAGTAAACGTAGGCCTACTTCTTTTTTGTCTGTTGATGGGATCATGGATAAAGATAGGTAGATGGGTAGATGGGGTGGGTAATTGTTACATATTATATATTGCAATTCATGGCCAAAGCAATTACTGTGCTGTGTTTACAGGACACTTATGTAATAAAATAATTATTTTAATTAAATTTAAAATTTAAACTTAATTTATCAAAAATTATAATATATTTATTTTATTAATTATAAACAAAAACTCAAGAAAATAAATTGACACTTTCTGACGGTCCATTAGTTTTATTTTATTTCGGAAAGAAGTTGTTGCGATGTTTTTCAGTTGAATTGAAGCATAATAAAGCCTGGTTCATACTACCTGCGAATGCAATTGCGAAGCGAATGTTGTCACAATGCATTCGCAATGAACAATTCGCCGCAGTTGAACTCTGTTTGACTCACTTATGAATAAAGCTGCGAAAGGAGGGTTGTGACGTCAAATTCGCTTCGCATTTGCAGGAAGTATGAACCGGGCTTTAGCTGTTGTTGGCTGATAGATGATAGGATTTAATTACCAAGAATAATGAATAGGATCTTGTTTTTGAATGTTGTATTTTTTGTACGAAAAGACTTCTTACTTAACATTAATTATCACTCGGCACATGTTAGTTGTTGTTTGTTTGCTGTTCACATGCAGGTCAATATTGGCATCACTAATTTATAATTTTGTCTTTAATATTCATGCTTTCTGGAGGTTTTGGCGATGTTTGTCTGCACTTCTGGTGTTGTGCCCACAAGGTGTCTTCTCATGACAGCCATCAGTCGTTGAAGGGGATCCCTCATTCATTGCACCACTCGTCCAGTTCTGTTGAAGTCTGTGTGTATCAGCTCACCACCTTGTTCATTTAGCAGGCCGAATCCTACCCGGAATTATCTCAGCTGCTCGACGGCATGATCTTCCAAAAGATGGAGCTTTGGTGAGATGTTGGAGCTTGGGAATGATGCACGGAATGACTTCAGGAATTCTTTGATGCAGATATCTACATTTAGCACAAACACAAAAAGGTAAGTGGTAATTATCTATCATAACAATCAAAGTGTAAGACTGAAAGTGAAAATTATGAAGTTGGTGACACCAGTTAACTTTTCACAAAGATTATCCAGCCGGCAGATTGTTCCATGCCATCTATAGCCCACTTGTCTTGTGTGAATTTGTTACAAAGTTGGCTCAGAAAAAAATTCTCACTATAAAACTAAGTGCAGGAAATATATAAAACCAACGTATATTTTTTCAAAGCAGAATATAAAACAAAGATTACCAATCTGATTAATTTCTTGTGGTGAGATGGCCCTCGCATGGTTGATGCCATGATGTACATCTGCGAACTTAAGAAATATGTCACTGTACTTTTTCTTTATGTTCGCAGATTCCCTGAGAAGTCGTTCGTGGGCTGCAAGAGGAACATCATCCGTCATATTTTCCAGCATGACCTTCATTGGAGCCGCAGTTAATGCTTCAATGACTTCAAAAATGACTTGGAAAATGCAGCTTTTGTTTATAAATTTAACTGAACTTTGTTTGGAGTTTGCGAGATGGCCCTCGTGATTTAATGCATATTGTTGGTACTTACAGTGCAGCATCGATGAACATGGTTGCCCACAAATGACTTTCCGTGGTAGGCCTGTCGCTGAACATGAAACGTTGACAAAACTTTGTCCAAGGAGCTGACAACAGGACCAGTTCCATAGGCAAGGTCAGCATGATTCATTTCGATTTCCTGTGAAAAACAAATGGACGCAATAAGTTTGCATGCTAAATTCATGAACACGGAGCAACTGCAAATCAAGAGAGAAAAATTGCAACATTATTCCAAGAATTTTGAGACTGCATTGTGTTTTACATGGCAAACTCACCAGGCCATGTACATCAACTCTCAACTGATATGTCTCAGTTGCCATCTGACGGAATTCAGCATCCACATCTTGCTGCTCAGTGTGCTGGAGTACATACAGGGGTAGATCATCCTCGAGTTCTTCAAGGCGTGATTTTTTCTTCGTCAGTTGTTGAGCAATGTGGTTTCGCTGCTTAACAGAAGTGGCAATTTGCACATCAAAGTTAGTGTCGCGATGTTCATCTTCATCCTCATCTTCATCCTCATCTTCCACTTGAGCTCGCAACTTGAAGAGGTGCTCGTCTAATCTGTGGCAGTCACTCTCAAACAGGTCAAAGAGCTTCTTAAAAACTCCAAGTGAGATGTGAAGACTGGGAAGTATAACCTAATGATAGAAGAACATGTACATAAAAGTTGCATACTTTCCCAAAAGAGGTATACATGTGTACATGTATATAAACATGCAAACTAGTACCGGTAAGTCATTAAATAGTAACAAAGCAGGCCTGTGACTCTACATGGAATTGTTAGCTTTTCAAGCAGAGAGTGTGCGTGTCGGTGCTGTAACTGGTGAGTTGATAATCCCATGTACAGCAACAGACCTGCTTTGATCACAACACATCCCCTTATAAAAGTTAATTAAGTTACATTTGACTTACATGATCAACTTCTATGGGGATAAGCGGCTCACTGACAACACTGAAGGAAATATCTTTGGCTTGACTCCTTTTGGCACCACTTTTGAGAAAGTGTTGGTGGTTGGCTTTAATATCATTCAATGATCGTGCAGGGGATAGTCCACGTTCAGCTAGGGGTTTTTGCATCATTTCTTTGGATGCTTTGCAATAAATGCAACAGTAACGAGCTGTAACGATGCAACAAAAAATTTAAAATTAATTTAAAATCTACATTATTTTTTTCACAATTATAAAAGTCATGATTTTATTATTATTAACCAGAAATGTACATGTACTTACCGTTGCAACCACAAAGGCCGTAAGTCTTGTTCAAGAGCTCGTAATCTCCAAAACATAGAAGTCGAAAGGACTTGTCTCTGCAAAAGCGATTGCCACCCAAAGAAAACAAAGGGGTAAAAAAGGTGAATTTTTTGCATATTTCATCTCATAGAAAATGTTACATGTAACTTATTTAACTTATTTATAGTAAAATCACAGGTTAAAGTACACATCTCACCTCCACTTTACTGTTGCCAAGTCAGCTATCTGTCTCATGAGTTTGGGGAGTGTACATTGCAAATTGACGAGGGAATCACTTCCCTCAAAAACAATGAACACAATTGTGTTGCTGAGTGAATTTGGATGAGACACATTCACTATCTGGAAGTTCATCTTAAAAGATGTCCCTCCCTTGTCCCCGCCAATTTTCAACCAGACTTCATCCTTCGGAATAACTCCATCATGCCACACCAAAAGCCCAGCACTATTGATAATAAAATTCAAACTTGTTATTTAAAAACATTGTCAAGCATACAATGTATTTGCACAGCTTAAATTGTACCTATAAGTACATGTACCTGTCAAGGCGGTCAAGGTAGTCCAAAATTAGGGAAGGCAGGTTGTTGATATAAACAAAAGGGGTTTCTTTCGTTTCAAAGCCATTGATGCCATCTGCCTTGGTGGAAGGAAACACAAGCTTGATCATTTCCCCACACAGGTTATCCTTGATGAAGATGTCTTGTTGCTTTCTCATTTTTCTTTCTGATGAAATTGTGAAGCCTTTAGGGATATACCTGTACAAAAAATACAAACATAACAATACTAACTTGTTCTTATATTTCAAATTGTACATTAAGTCGGTGATCAAAGAGTGTAATTGGAGATTGCGGAAAGCATTACAAAAATGATGCATATTAACTCAAATAGTCTTAAAACAAGTAATAAATTTCCAACAAAACAAATGTACCTTTTCAGCTTTCGAAGCTGGTCCCATGCAAGATGGCAGTCACGCATCATAGCTAATGCTTGATTCGTTGACATCGTACTCTGCCCAGTATCAGATGTACTCTTGGTAGCAGACTCTAACTCGGTTATCTTTGTCACTTTCTGAACTAACGCAGGCTGGAAAATACAATTTAAATCATTTGTAATTCTTTAAATTTTTTAAATTTTTGTAATGTTAAATGTTTTATCAATTCTGGTTAGCAATGTTTGTAAAACACGTATCATATGTTTATTGTACATTTAGTTTTGTTAACTTAAATTGAAATGTTTTGGGAGCAACTTGTGCAATATTATAATGACTTACATGTACATTATCAAGTAAATCAATCATGATGTTCAGTTAACAAACCTGTTTCGAAATGTTTAAAATATTCTTCAAAAGAAATTTTGTAAACGTGACAAGTTCCTTCTTATCTGTACATACAATTTTTATTAAAAAAAAGTTAAGCCTGCTTTTACTGTTAAAAATATATTTTAGTTTTGAAGTTTGGTTATTGACTAGGAATATTTTCTTTAAAACAATAACAATTTATTACTTACTCTTCCACCAGTGTGAAGATAAGCCTTGTTCTCTTTGTGTTCGTTCAGCTTGATCCAAGTCCATTTATCAGCGGCTTGCTCTATTTCATGGGGAATGGGATTGCCCTGTTGGTGATCGTTAGCAAGGGATTTTAGCAGCCTTGCAGCATCGGTTACTCTGGTGCTAAAAGTTTTTGTGCTTTTCGCCTGGGACTCGATAACTTTTGAATGTTTTACTATGGTCACTCTCGGCCGAACATCAACAGTCACTTCACAAGTGTGACCCACAACTTTGTGGATGTTGCCAATTTGGCTGCATTTGTTACATGCAACATCCAAGCTGTCAAGCTGAACACAAAGAACCCTTGGACTTGCTGTTACTTTGTTGAAGTTGACCAGTTTCATACATATTGGGCAGTTAAGCTCAGTTAATTTGTGATGTGTAAAGTAAGCTGACAAACATACTGCACAATAATTATGCTGGCACGGTGTCTGTACACAGGGTCTGCTTAAAATACACAGGCAAATGGCACATGTAAACAGACTTTGTTCAATATGTCCGATAATTTCTATGCTGGCTGAGACCTGCTGATGGAAGGTAGCCGTTGGCATTTGCAGAAAGCAGAAAATATTTTCCGATGAACAGTCATATGGAAGAATTATCTGTTGGGCGTTGACTTTTACGGGTTGTCCTCTTTTGGGTTTGGTTGATGATGGTTTGGGACCTCCTTGCGATTGTTTTTGGAGTAGTTCACACACATCACATGACCCTGTCCTTAGATGTTTTTGCCAGTCTTTCTGAATCCGCTGTGTTAATGAAGTAATCTTAAAACCGTAATCACGAGTACCAGCTCTCTGGTGACGAACCTTCCTCGCACATAGTTCACAAAGATGATGAGGGTGTTGATCAGGAGTGTCAGCCCATGTACATACATCAAATACAGTTTAATTTCCTTAACGAATTCTTTGCAGACTGTTGGTTTTCTTGTTGATGTTTTTACTCGATTTGTACATACCCTACATATTTTTGTTAATCCTAACTGGTGGAATTTGAAACTCATGTTTGAAAGAGCAATAAATCATTATGAAGCACTTAAAATGAACTGAAGTCTTTGTAGCATTTTAATTGTTGTCAGCTCTCTTCACGGAAGACCGTAACATAATCACAACAAATAAACAAAACTGTATACAATGTACTGTACTGTAATATTCAATACCCCCGCGCTTCTCACGGCAAAATAACTGGTACCATGCGCGTAGTGTGTGTTGTACCGCAGTTGATGCCTTTGTTAACCAGCGAGCAAAGTTGTTTGATGTGCATGGTTCGTCAAAACTGCGTTGTGGGATGCTCAATGTTTACGTTTTTCACGAATGATTTCTAAATTATTACCCAATGTCCCAAAGTCCGAGTAAGTATTTTATTATGTCAAATTTATGTAGTAATACAGTGGTAGTGATTAAATTTGCTGACTATGCTCAACTTGATGACATTTCAAGATTTACTGGAGCAAGTTTTTTTCCCGTGGATTTAACCTATGATCGAAAAAGCACCACAAAAATACTTAAACCTCGAAATATTGTGACAATTATAAGAAATATTCCGTAGAATCTGACTGGGAAACTCATTACGAAGGATTACAGGCCTAAAAGAGTTCAAGGCAACGAGAAAAACGGACAATTTGACAACTTTTACTGTCGTGTATGCGGCGAGTAGCGTACGGTTGGTTGCGCAATGGCTACCTACCAATGTACGTTTGTTAACGTAAGTGGAGTAAATATCGAAAAGCACAACAAACAAACTGCATGACTTAGATAGCGCGCATTGCATAGCGTGTGAAACAGCCGTGTATAATAATTAATCATGCCTTTCTGTGTAAACATTAATAACATTTTGCAGAAAACAACTCCAGTCAATCATTGCCAATTTCTGCCAATTTCTGCCTGGACGATGTTGATGTTAATGTCATTATTACATCAAAATGTTCTGCCATAAAGTTCGCCTTACCTTTCTTTGCTTTTTGGAAATCTGTAATAGTGAAGATTACTATTCCGTTGTGAATTGTTCACACAATTTACGGCAGAGCACCATAGTGACATGTTTGCTGTGCTGAGCTAGCGCCTATTGGTTGCAAGTTTTCCATAGCCATAGAGTGCATTGTAGCGCGCAGAGCCGACTTTGGTTTTACTTGCCCGACAATAGCGGGCGCCCTTCCATGCTCCCGCCATTTTGCGTTTCACGGTTGCGCACTCAGTGTCCTATCTTCCTTTTATAGTATCTTTGGTTTCTCCAGTAACAAAGTTGATTGTATCGTATTGAAAGCCGATGAGAAGTCAATAAACAGAGCCCTTGCATAGCACTGCTGGTAGATTTCGTGCGTGGAACTCAGAACAGTATCCTGGACTGATTTATTGGGCTGGTATGCAAACTGGTAGATGTCGAATTTCTCCTGAATAGGCTGGATGAGGTTATGTAGAATAATCTGCTCCAAGCGTTTCATCACCACAGATATAATTGCTACAGGGCGGTAGTCATTGTTTTCCGACGCATGTGGTTTTTTAGCGACTGGTGTTATGATAGCTGTTTTCCAGCATAGTGGCAATGCTTGTTGATCAACTGATATCTGAAACAACTCTCTATATGGCATTGCGAGTTGTCGTGCACAGCATTTGAGAGTTCTTCCCCGTATTTCATCAGGTTCATTAGCTTTATTTGGGTTGATTAACTTGAAATACCGAAGCATCACCATGTAATTCATTACCCCCGACTGATACGGCTCCTTGGACCACTGTTGCAGTACTCCTGCATGTGTAAAGAAGGAAAACACAAGCCCTTCAAAGAGTGGGCAAAAGCTAGCAACAACTACAAGGATGTAGCAAAAACAGAATCTATAAGGCATCAACAACAACAAACCTGTTACTTCCTAATGAGGAAACCTCTGAGTTTAGAAATCAAAGGACCCTACACCCATGGTGGTGTCCATGATAGACGATGCAGAGTGGTTGTTCTAAAAACCCCTCGACCACTCGACTTTTGCACAAATTTGTTTTCTGTACACCGAAATTACCACAGTTCACAACCTCAGCCAATCACGCAGACAATTTGTATGCTGACGTCGACTACCATGCCTCGCACATCACAACACAGCGTACCAGACACACGTGGTATGCACAAAGCAAACTGCGCGTAATTGGCTGAGATCGGTCCTGTGGCAATTTTGATGTACAGAAAAAAAACGCGGCATTTCCATGCGTATTTCTTGGACGATCCGAGCCTGAATAAGATTATTATCCCAACTGGGAACCTGCGTTTACCGCCCGAGTACGATTACGGCCAACTCGTTACTTGATGATGGCAGCAGACCCATTTCCGGCCGATCGCTCTATCTGTGTACTACTACTAGTTGCTCTATGCGCGGAGCTCGAGATTGTAGACCCGACCGACCAAATTAATGGCCCACACGTGTTTTGGGTGGGGGTCCCCAATCGGTGTACACGTCACTAACGTGTGGAAGCGGAGAGTATACTCCCAATTTTGTGTGGCTGATGCAGATAAATAACCGCATGCATTCTCAGACTTGAAATCAAGTCTTAATGACTGGATAGCACTCGGGATCGTGCGATGAGGGCGCCGCTTCGATCGGCCCGCCATTTTACTACGCACATCATCGCTTTTTGGTCGGTCCGGTAACCATGGTCAACAAAATGGCGGATAATCTGTAGAGAAGTCTTACACCAAAGCTGCACCTTGTGATGTGGTGCGCTTTTGGTGTCTTCAATTCGTTACCTAATTGTTGGATTGTAATATCAATTGCCTGAAATTTTCATATTATACACACTGCATCTAATGTTTTTCCAAATGTCATTCTCTCCTTTATGTGTAGTATAAAAATTAACTTAAACACCTTTACATGTAGATGAGCCCAATCATTATAATCGATGAAATTAATACATACAGAACTATGATTAGGTACAAAAAATGGAAAGGAGATTGCATTTAAAACAAAATTTAACATGTTTTTATTAACAAACAAATACCTGTTGTTGCTTAGTGCAAAACTTACACACACTTTGCAGTTGTTCAATTAAAACATAATAGAGTTTGAACATACATGTAGATTTCAAAATTTAATACCTGAGCAAGTAGTACAATTTGGGCCATACAGAAGCAGAACCCTTTTGCACGAGCAATGCTTATATCCAGCTGGGAATCTTGAGCTGTTTTGGCAACCAATAAAACAATAATATAATTATTTTTCTATACATATAAAATAAATAACAAAAAAGGATGAGTATAACTTTGGTTTGATACTATCAGCTGCAGTGACCATGCACGTGTATAATGCTGACATGGAATGCATAAATAAGTTGTTCGCTATAAATAAGCCACAAATATATAACATAAAAAAAAGAGTATAACTTTGGTTTACTATTAGCTGCAGTGACCATACACGTGTATAATGCTGACATGGAATACATTTAAATAAGTTGTTTCGCTAAAAATAGGCTACAAATATATTGAAACGTGAACTTAAAGAGGGGCTTCAAGGTAAAGTGTTTTTGTTATTTTCTCATTATTTAATAAAATGCTACGAGTGTTTGATTCTCTTCAAGTGCAATTTTTGTAAAAACCTCCCAATTTGTTCATGTCTTTCATATAAGGACTGCACATGTACCTTAAACAATTTATACATCACAAAACTGATGTTTTCCTTGAAGCCCTTCTTTAAACATATAAAATAGTAATAATACACAGAAAAAGAAACATGAAATACTGATGTCACTTTTTGACAATTTTCAAATCATTCACAGCCCATGCTTCCAAAACCATCAGGTATGCAACTGAACTTGATATGCAATAATTCATTGGGACGCAATAATTCATTGGGACACATAATACTGATACTACTGTTACAAAAATTTGTGTAGTCCTTTGATTCCTACAGTGGAGTCCCATTTCACCTTACTTTCAATTTTCATTTTGCCATTTTTAAAGGGACGGTATGTTACTAATCCAAAAAATAATGACCATGAAAACATACTTGGTAAAGAGCACCGGCAAAGTTTGTATTATAAAACATTGTTAAAAACAACCCCCTTTGAAGTAATGTCTTTTTTGAGAAAGACTGAAAGAGTTAATTATTCACACACAAATTTGAACCTTGATTGGCTTTTAAAATTTATGAACTTGTTTGGCTCTGTGCCTGAAGGCTGATAGGGAAGGATAGGGTACTGACCCTAAGTCTCAACCACGTACCCCCACGTACCTCGTTCTCCCATAATACCACTGCAGCAACAAAACGAGTCAAAGGCGCAACGTCTACGAGGTTGATGTATTGTTTGCAATTTAATCGTGCAGTTGATGTTAGACAAATTTGGCAACACACTCCACGTACGCCGCTGTGAATCATCCTCTCTCAAAGTACACGGTCAACGCTCTGCATGCAGCGCGCGCGAAGTGCATCAAAAATAAAATAATTACATGTACATGTATGTTCATTTTATTGTTGTGTTGTGCGAACTTCCATTTTGTGAATAATAACATTGAGATACATGGGGGAGTTGGTTTCTAGTGGTATATGATGGGGATTATTTCCCTGGTGAAGTACATTTGTAATGGAAGTAAGTGAAGAAAATTACTTTCGTGTTTCAGTGATGCATCCTGCCGGAAGGAATTGGAAGTGGCCAAGTCTTAAAGACGACAAAACATTTTATTTTAGGAATCAGATCATTAGGAAACTTGGAGAACCAGTGGTAGTAAACAATCGCATGCACTACAAATTTTGTGATCTGTAGAGAAACTAAAAAAATAAATAAATAAGAAGGTCTGCTTACTGTTTTGCTCTTCAAATATGATGTGCAACTGATATTGGTTGATAATTTTGAGAATTTGTAACTCAATACTTGAAATAACTTATCAACAATGTAGCAGGAAAAAGTGAAAGGCGTGTTACCGTAACGTGTGTTACCGACTATTTTGCAATTTACTAAAAAATGTAGCACTTGGATTATTGTTATTATTCCGGTCAGGGGGGGGGGGCGGACACGATATTGCGCAATTCTTTCCGCGGCGCTGTGTGAACGTACCATTTAAAAAAAAGGGGTAAATAATTTCTGCTCTAACACGAATGGATTTAATTAGATAAAAGTAAGGCAGTATTTGACCAATTATATATGCATAGTTTATTTGTAATATTTTTGGAGTGGAAGTAAATGCAAAGATTTGTCAAAAATGAATTAAAAAAAATTGGAAAATGCATCCGTCCCTCCAACACCAGGCACGTAGCCGGGCAACATCATCATACCGTTAGTCAATGTGTAATGTTGCTTTGAACGAAAATTCCGACACCCCTAAAACAGTGTCACAAAACGTGACGAAAGTGACAAATTGGCCATTTCTACCCCTGAGATTTTTCAAGTTCTTCTTTTAATATATGGTTTTCTAACATTGTGAAGCTTTTTTTAAAAATCCACCCATTCTACCCAATCGATTTTTATGATTTTCAAAATGTAACGTTTGAATTAAATAGTAAATTCCGTTATCGGTTTCATGTGTAGACCAGTCGGCGTCCGGAATCTGTGTGTGTTGGTATGGTATACCAAGCAGTCAGGGTGACGAACCGTGTATTGCACGATGTCAATAACGGCTACACACACACAGCCTGGGTATGCTCGCTTTTGACAGAGCCCTGACTGCGTGCGTGCGTCCGTGTGTGTGTGCATTGGTGTAAGGCAGGCTCACGAATGAGACGAGTATCAACGTTGATGGCGCCCTTTTCTTTTTCGTGTCCGCCCCCCCCCCCCCCCCCCCCCCTGATTCCGGTATAATAAACCTTAGCATAGTACTTGATGACCATAGAAACCAATTTGTTGTAGACTGGTTAATTTTAGGACAAAGTTGAAATGAAGTTTGGTATTTTTTTGGCCTTTCCATTCAGCGAAACGCGTGTTACCGATTTTCGCAGAGCTCTCTCAGCTACACCAGTTAATCTTTCACTTTTGTGTGAACATGGGGATCTAGCTTAGAGTTTCATGTATTAAAATACAAAAGATGAACACTTAAATCAAATTAGTCTTGCAGCCAGAAAACGGAGAACAATGAAGGACACCCTAAAACGTAACGCGTGTTACCGCTGAATCGCCTATGTACATGTAAATGTACATACATTTACGTACATGTTTGTGGTAAATTTGAAGTGCATAAACTGAAGTTTTTGTGGTGCATATTTGGTGCCATTCTTTGAGAGCTAACAGTACGTGGTGCCATGCTTTGAGAACTAACAGTTTGTGGTGCCAATTTGGTGCCATGCTTTGAGAACTAACAGTTTGTAGTAAATGTTTGGTGCCATGCTCTGAGAGGCAACAGTTTGTGGTGCCATTTTGGTGCCATGCTTTGAGAACTAACAGTTTGTAGTAAATGTTTGGTGCCATGCTCTGAGAACTAACAGTTTGTGGTGCCAATTTGGTGCCATGCTCTGAGAGCTAACAGTTTGTGGTGCCATTTTGGTGCCATTTTGGTGCCATGCTTTGAGAACTAACAGTTTGTAGTAAATGTTTGGTGCCATGCTCTGAGAACTAACAGTTTGTGGTGCAAATTTGGTGCCATGCTCTGAGAGCAAACAGTTTGTGGTGCACATTTGGTACCATTGCTTTGAGAACAAACAGTTTGTGGTGTACTTTTGGTGTATGTACCACTATGGCAAAGATTTTGTGGTGTATGTTTGGTGTAGTCACTTCATTTGCATAAGCGTGGTGCTCAATTGGTGTACACCAAATGTGCACCAAAACTACACCAATCATTGAGGTGTACACCCCAATTCGGTGAGGGCACAAACCGGATTCGTAAGTTTGTGTGTGTGTGCGTGCGTGCGTGCATGCAATTGATAACTTGAGTAGGACTCAAATGTCAACTCAAAACTTGGTAGGTAGATTGGTCTTGGGATCCCCCCCAGAAGCCTGTTGTTGTTGAACCCCTTTGGTTAAATGTGAAGGTCATTATGGCTAAAACAAAAGAAATGTTGTTGGAGTGATAACTTGAGATGGACGCTGCATATTAACTGCAAACTTGGTTTGTGGATTGGTCTTGGGGGTCCCTCGAAAGTATATTGTTTGTGGACCCACCCCAGTCAAATGATAAAGTCAATGTGACTAAAACAAAAGAAATATTGTCTGAGCAATACCTCGACTAGGAAGTGTCATATCAACTCCAAACTTGGTTTGTGGATTGGTCATGGGATACCCCCAGAAGCCTATTGCTTTTGGACCCTAGGCAAAAATTAATTGTTATTATGGCAAAAAAAAAAAAAAAAAGGTTGTCCGAGCGATAACGCTTAAAGAACTTGTCATATCAACTCTGAACTTAGTGTGTGGATTGGTGGGATTCCCCAGAAGCCTATTGTTTTTGTTTGCCCAATAACTCTTGGCATATTATCTCCAAACTTGGTGTGTTGCCACTTTCATGTATGGGGACTCCCTCCGGGGACACCTGCCTCTACCCCTCCATAACCCCACCGTCCCCACCCCGCTATCCCATCCCACACCACTAAACCTCTTCCCCCGCCCCTCCTCTCCACCCAGCCTCTCCCCTATCCTCCCCCACCCATCCTCTTCCCCACCCATCCTTCCCCTCCTTCCACTTCCTCTCCCTCGCCCCACCCATCCTCCCCTTCCAACTCTCCCCCTTCCCCACCCCTTTCCAACCATCCCTCTTCCCACCCAATCTTCCCATTCTACCTCCTCACCCTTTTCCCTCCCCTCCCCACCCAACCATCCTCCCCACCCATATTTCCTCTCCCCTTCCCTCACCCCTTTCCACCATACTTTCCCCTCCCCCTCCCAACCATACTATCCCTCTGCCTTCCCTCACCCCTCCTCACCTCTCCACACAACCCCTTCCCTCACCCATCCTTCATCCCCACCCTTCCTTCCTAGCCTTTTAGCAAACCCACTTCGACAATGATTAAATCTTCTTTTAAAAATGTTGAGTAAAAAGAGTAGAAAGGGGGGGGGGGTAGTAGTATGATTTTCTTTCATGGCAGGTTTAAATTGAAATGTGCCATTTGCGCCAATAATTCATCCGAACCCATAGCAATCTAACATGCAAATACGTTTCATTTGTGTTGTTGTTGTTGTTCGTCCATCGATGTCGATGATGACCAAGACTTCATTTGTTGTGTGTTCGGAGATGGCTAATTAGTCCGATCTGGGCACGGAACTGTCTGCCGCAGGTCTTGCACTTTGGGCCGGTGGGTGGCTGGGTGAACGAGCTAACAGATCTAGCATTCCTTGCTGCCCGTTTACTTTCAGCTGCGGCACTTCGGTGCTGATCAGCTGACTTGGCCCCTCTTTTTATCAGACTGCGCCATGAAGGACGATCGAAGGCAAGATGTTCCCATGTTTCGATAGGGATTTCAAGGCTCTTTAGGGAGGTCTTAAGGCTGTCTTTGAAACGGAACAGAAGCATACTGAATTTGTGGTTAAAATGTCAAGGCTAAAATAAGAAGTTGCATTTAAACTATTAAAGGGAATTTAGGTTGTGTAAATTGGTCCTGCTACATTGCCCATTGAACTTGATATACATACTTGTATTAAGTCAAGGGTCGAAACTAATTTTTCCACAGAACTTTAAGTTAAATGGCGGACAGTTTTTGCAAAGTAAAAGCTACTAATGGACAAGCATGGTGAAATATTGGTACAAGGTATAGTTAAAGAGGAAGGGAAATGACCAATTCCATTGCGGATCTTTCCACTCCAGTTTGAAGTGATTGCATAATAGCATCCTTATTATATTTTACCATCATTGGAAAGATCCAATCTTTCTCTTTCCAATGATGGTAAGCTTGGGTATGGAAGGAGAACATGGACAAAACTACAGTTTAACAAATCGGCTTTGTGCTCAGTTGAGTGCTTTATTGTTTGTTATCTTGGGCAACTAAAGTCGCCATTGGGGCTCAAGCAGGGTATAGTGCACAGTCGACTAAAGTCGCCATTGGGGCTGAAAGGGTTAATTTAAGCTGATAAAGCTTTTTATAAGGAATGATCATCTTAAGGAAATGAAGAAGGACTGAGAAGGCTAAAAGGAAAACAATGCGAGTAGATGGACATCAACATTATACAAGTTTAAGTAGAACATGCAAGAGGCCAAGTCAAAGAAATAAAGGAACATGTTTAGTGTATATGTATTTTTATGAAAACAAATATGGTCAAACTCTTTTTTTAAATATGGTGGTTCTGAAAAGAGCCGGTGGGTTTAATTGGTATAGCCATCTTTGTATTGTGCCTTTGGGTCCTCCAAGGAGACCGGCCTTCTGCTCCGCCGACTCAGTGATGATTCCCAGCACTTGAAGATCCCGTCGATGTAAAGAGTCTCCAATTATTTTGACCCTAAGCCACGGAAGATCACTTTGACTGATGGGCCTGTGGTGGGGATGGTTAATATAAAAAAATAATAATATCATTAATCCTATTATTTTATTTACAACATTGTTCATGAATCATGACAAATAATAAACATTTAGACTGATACATGCATGTCATGTGTACACAGTATATTTTAGCCCAGTTTGGACTCCATTGCATACAATGCGGTAGAGTCCACTCCAAATTTGGTCTGCTATGGACTCTTAAACTTATCCAAGCAGATCAAAAATCTATCTGTAAATCCCACATTAAAGAATCATTCACTGTTGTGAAATTTTGAAGAAAAACAATAAAAAAATTGTTTTCCAAGGTAAGGAGTATTGGCCCCAAATCTAGGGCAAGATATATCGGCTAATAATGATAAATTTTTTGAAAATGTTTATTAAATTGTAGCCGATAAGGGCACACATCCATTAAATCCTGATCCCATACAAATACAGTGCATAATAAATTTTCAGTAAAAATTCAGAAAATTATTTCCCGACCCAGCAGAAGTCAAAATGGTATGTAACGATAGGAAAACCTTCGAAGAAGGCAAGCATCAAACACAAGTCAGGAATGAAACAAAACATCCCTGTGGAAAAATGTAGAGATCCATTTTTCTCGGAATGATGTCATCAGATGCTTTGGATGTTGACTAATTTTGCACTGAAAGGGCATCGATTACAATGACAACTTAATCATTTTAACGTGAGGCTAAAGACTTTGGGAAAATAAGTTGGTTATTTCCCTTCCTCTTTAACTAAAATAAAAACAGTACTTACAGCACAGTACAAATAAGGTGGTGGATGATGCAAAATTGAGGCAATATTCCTAACAAAATTAGCAAAACAGGCCACCTGGCCTTTGGCTTACTTCAGCCATTTTAATAATACAACAAAACATACATCTACAGCCGCTCCCACTCGCAAAGTCCACCTCAGACATGCTGCTGGTAGTTTTTATAAGGTGTCAAAAACCTTAAGGGAATGTGTTGAATAAGGTGACAGTCCAGTGTCTCCCTAGTGTGGCTGCTTTCGTCTTAAGTCCATTAGTTTTTATTAGAGTTAAAGTCCCTGTGTTTATAGTTGACGCCTTTTATAACTGGATTGAGCAAGACTTCTAAAGTTTTATATTCTATCTAAATTTAATTGTGTTGAAAGCAAATTTACTAAGAGTAATGCTTCAGGAAACTGACTAGAATCGACCAGACTTAACCACAGTCGATTCAGATGTCAGCTGAATGCTTCATACTTTGACAAGGTAGTCCAACTGAATCAACCTATATAGCCCTGCGTCATTTCCATATTTTTTTCTGCATGCTTTTAGAGTGTAATTAATTAGAAGAACACAACTGAAAAATTAAGATTAGTATGTCAAATAGGGCGATAGAGCTGTGTACATTATTATCGTATACAAACTTTATAAAGTCATTTTTGTTATGACTTATCAATAAGTCTGTATATCTGTTTTAGCTAATCCCTTATGAGGTAAGACCTTTAATGTTTCATAAATTTACCTTTACGTGTTATTTTTATTTTTTATATTAGAATAATGCAATAAGTATGTCAAAAAGGGTAACAAAAATACAAAGGTAGTTTTATTATCTCATTATTTCAGTTTGTTTGTTTAACTAATATTAGCCCCACACGCGTGGCTCATCCATCTTCCCATTCCCGTGGCACCCCGTGGAAGCTAATTGAACTCACCCATTATGAGTTGAAATGCCTCATTAGAGCACCACCTATTGGCAGAAGTAGGAAAGGCATGTAAAATTATATGGGCACAATTATCATTACGACATTGTTAGCTAAAATGTGATGAGCGGGAATAGTCTGCACAATTTGTTCACTTATTTAGTATATGATTCTACATTTATTCAAGATTAACTCTTCCTAAAATTATGCAATTTGACGACAAATCCATTTAGGTACTAATATCGATGATCCACATTTTTTCCGATCCCTACGCTTTACCAATGGCCTTGAAAGAGCCCGTAAACAACAAGTTTTTGAATCGCTCTGTGTGGCCAAATGATTGCTTGTGGCCAACTTGTTCACTTGGTTTATGAATATTTAGGTATTACTTATTTAAGTTCCTTGATAAATTTCAAGAATTATTCAAATTTTGTGCAGGTACTTATCTGAAGTTTGTCATGTACACGCTGGTCATACGTAAATCGCGGCGCGCAATTAATATCGCGTGATCTAATGCACACGCACACTTTTGCGCAACAGCCAAATTGCGCAAAAGTGATGGTGCCCTCTTCTGCTCAGTCACGTCAACTCAATATGCTTTGTCATCCAAGGACAGTTTTATTTAAAACTTTAAATATATGGAAAGGGTGACAAACTTGTACACAATGTCAAACAAAAAGTGAATTTGCGTTTGTCATCAACACTTCTCTTTCTACACAATGCACTGAACTTCACAACAAACAGCACAGACTCTCAAACTTAATTGATTTGATTGAATACAAATGTGATGCAATGAAATCGTTATTCACTTTTCCACTAATTGCCAATATTTTAGTTAACAATGTTCATGTAGCTCAAATTTCTCCAAAAGATGTGAACATTAATTAATATGCAACTTATTTTGCTTGGTCACAGAAAAATTCAGTTTTGAGTTATTCATGAATTTGTGACCCGCTCTGTCGTAGTCAGGAATGTCCTCCAAGTTTGACTTTTGACCCGAAAAAGAAAAGTCACAACGTTTTAAATGATTACAAAATAATGATGAAGCGACACTCCCAGCTGAAATGAGGAGGAATTTACAACGATGTTTACACTAAATTTTACGACACGTTTTGGAAAGCTTTCCTTAAGAAAAATTAATTTTAAACGCGATGGGTCCCACAGGGCGATAAATTAAAAAAAGAAATCCTTAAAAAATACCAGTTTTTACTTTTCTGATGTCAGACAAACAGTAGGCCCAAGATACATAAACAACCCATGACAGGTTTAGTCATAATCTGCAGTCACTTTTAACAACAAGTTTAAAAAATTTTACCTGATTTTTCTAGACTTTTTCCGGTGTTATTTCCATCGAGAAATGTGAGTGTCGCACCGTACGGAAAGGCCTGTCGCTTAGTTCAATAAAGGCCCCCCGGGCAATGCACAAAAACAGACTCCCACACTTCTCCACAACGTTCAGTACAAACACACCATACGTTGACGCAAACGACTCAAAGCTTTCCATTGATGGTATAGATTGCACAATTAGGCCATTGATTGCCCTTGTGAGGGCGCTTCAAATAGGTGTGAATTTTCGTCTCTTGGTAGTTATTTACAAACAATTTTCACAATTTTATGACACAAACATGGTCTAGGAATCGTCCTTTTTTCCATCTTTATCAATCTTTTGAAGAAAAGGTAAGAATAAAGCAAGAAAAATTGAGGTTTGGACTATCTAATAGTGCATAAATAAAAAATTGATTTTGTTCAATTTTGTTTACGATGTTTCATATTTGGTGTCAAATTACATGGAATGGGAGCTTGGAGGACATTCCTGATTACAATAGAGCGGGTCACATTTGTTTAAATTTAAACTAAAACTTAACAAAGAAAACCCTAGTTGAAAATGCAGCTGTACTTCATGTTACTTTTTAAATATGACGTTTTTTTTCCTTTTAGGCACTCATGAGCTCAAGCAGACTCGAAGCTCTCCTTATTTTGACTCTCCTAATCGTGACTCAGCTCATCGTGACTCTCCTAATCGTGACTCAGCTCATCGTGACTCTCCTAATCGTGACTATCCTAATCGTGACTCTCCTCATCGTGACTCTCCTCATCGTGACTCACCTCATCGTGACTCTCCTAATCGTGACTCTCCTCATCGTGACTCTCCTAATCGAGACTCTCCTCATCGTGACTCTCCTCATCGTGACTCTCCTCATCGTGACTCACCTCATCGTGACTCTCCTAATCGTGACTCACCTCATCGTGACTCTCCTCATCGTGACTCACCTCATCGTGACTCTCCTAATCGTGACTCTCCTCATCGTGACTCACCTCATCGTGACTCTCCTAATCGTGACTCTCCTCATCGTGGTTCTCCTCATCGTGACTCACCTCATCGTGACTCACCTCATCGTGACTCACCTCATCGTGACTCTCCTCATCGTGACTCTCCTCATCGTGACTCTCCTCATCGTGACTCACCTCAACCTGACTCTCCTCATCGTGACTCACCTCATCGTGACTCTCCTAATCGTGACTCTCCTCATCGTGGCTCTCCTCATCGCGACTTTCCACATCGTGACTCACCTCATCGTGACTCTCCTCATCGTGACTCTCCTCATCGTGACTCTCCTCATCGTGACTCTCCTCATCGTGGTTCTCATCGTGACTCTTCCTCCCCTGGTGATGGATCTTGCTTCAATGTTCAAGGTGAGTTGCCGGTACAGATTGTAGGTTGTGTCTTTTTTGTATTCCACAGTTTACACTAACTATCATCCAAACCATCTTTGTTTGTTTTTGTTTAAGGGGAGGAATGAAGTTTTATACCACATCAGGCCCATATCAACACATTTTTGCCAGGGGGTGCAGGTTTTTTTAATAGACAAATGATGAGCATGACGCACAAAGCCATTATGGCATCTTGTGACCGCTGACGGGCCCTGGAAGTTTTGGGGTTCTAAATGGTCTGTCGTGCAATCTGTCTGAGGCCTTTATTTTGCACTTTCTTTCAAATGTTTCTTTTGGGGACAGAAAGACCGATATTATTAGTTTAATGTTGGATATGGTTACCCAACAATGAAAAACAAATGAGAGAGAAGGTAAACAAACAATATCAATCACTATCCACATTTCTCCAGAGAACACCTACAACTGTGATGCATCAAACACATTGTAATCGATAACAAAATGCAATATATAAATACACACCTATGAGCAAATTTTTTCTTCCATCATATCTCTGTGTTTGTTTGTATTGACAAAACAGTAGGGCCTACTTTATTTATGTGGGTCAATCATTCTGTTGCCAAATTGCCATTGGGTACTAACAGCCATTCAAAGGCAGCCTTTTTTTGTTTTGATGCCTATGCCTACCTTGTCCCCACTACCTTTGTTTGGGTCAATAAAAAAAGAATGGTACTGGGGTAGTGATTGTTTTAGAAAAAAACACTGGCAAAAACATGTTGGCAGCCACAGTCAAAGGTCGACTGTTAAAAGTTCCCTGTTTAAAGAATCTATCTGATGAGCAGCTAGCGAGTAAAACTTGCCCCATGTAGCGACTGATTTGTTGTGAAATTCCAATGTTCTTCTTTCATATGCGGTTGGGGGTTGGGACAATGGGTCATCACCCTTGTAGCAAGCCCATTATGGGGCCCATATGGGAAATATCTGGGCCGTTTGAGCCTGGGTCAACCCATATATGATACCCATATGGGGCCCTTAGGTGTGGTCTATGGGGAGTATTCCCCATACCGGGGCCTGTATGGGAAAAACATGGGCACAATCCCATATGGGCAGAATATGCAGTCCCATATGGGTATCATAGCAATCAATAGTCGCGACTTCGACACAAGTTGCACTAGTCGCCCAGGCTTATAGTCATCACTGCAGGCCAGTAGGTACTGGCGAGGACTCAGTACGGTCAGCAGGAGATATTAAAGTCTCCGGTCCACGCCTCACGGCTGCTAGCCCGGCAGTCGCAGTCATCACCCATCAGTCTCTGGAAACCAAAGCTTACAATCTGGCAAATCGCAAGCATGGTCCGGCCTTTTAAACAACCGATTAATTGTGGTATTCCAATTTTCTTCTGGCAAATGCGGTACGGCACAGTGGGTCATGCAAGTATATCTGGGTGCACTATTGGTGCACACTGCAAATTGACAAAGAAAATTTGGTGCACTATTGGTGTAGCTTGATTCAGACCAAGTACATCTGGTGCACTATTGGTGTACATTGAAAATTGACCCCCAAAAATGTGGTGCTTTATTGGTGCTCTGTTGGTGTAGGGTTTGTGTTGGTACACTTCTGGTGCAGAAAACAGGTGCACTAGACGTACACCAGAACAGTACCAAACACGCTGGTGTGCACCAGAGTTGGCTAAGGGTATCATATTCCCATGACTCAAATATGTGTCAATGTCAAACATTACACCCAGTTCAGACTGGCGTCAGAGTCGTGCCGAACCAAACTATTGAATTAAGTACATGAAAAGTTAGACGTCTGAAACAGTTAGGAGCGACTAGATGCGCTAGAAGTCGAAAGATCGACTGACGCAGTCGGTCGGAATGACTCTGCATGGAGCATCTTGGTTGCAGACGTCGACCTTGTCATGGGCAGAACCTTATACATTAAGTTCGCCAGTGTGTAACCAATGTCTATTTGGGTCGACCTAGAGAGTCGCTCCTATTCCATTTGGTTCGGCGCGACTCTGGAGCGTCAGTCTGAACCGGATGTTAGTCACCTCTGTGTCTAAAACGCACTGACTTCGCCATCGCTCTGTTTTTGGTGTAAGCTTCATAGATCCCTCGAGCAAACACTACTCAGGATCTCTCGCCAAATTGAATGCCTTCAGTGAATTTGTCAAATAAGCATATAGGCAGTTTAACAAGCAAGTTTTTGTAGTCAATTTTTTGTCTTCAATTAATTGTTTCATACAGGGCTTTGAAAGCTCAAAAGACCTTCAAAGCCTTAGGGCCTTGTCACATGGGCCAACTTTTGCAGGCAACTTGGAGGCAACCAACTGCAGTGTATGCTGCAGGACCACTTTGGTAGCACAAGAGTAACTTGTCAGCAATCTGCAAGAAAATATGAGTAATTTCAAATGTGAATGCCTTGTCTTTTTGGAACTGGTTGCAAGTAAATTGCCTCTTGTGGACATGGCTCTTACATATAGTCATTCACTAAGCCTTCCAACAGACAAAAAATGCAAATGAGCTAAAATAAACTTCATTTTAAGCTAAGCAGTCATAGATAGGCTGCTTAAAGCTCTATATTTAAGCAGTTGACCACTTCTGCGAAGGTTTAATAATAAGAAGTCAACTGTCTAAATGGTCTATAATTAAGCAGTGGACCACTTCTATATGAAGGCTTATTAAGCAGTTATGACAGTCTAAATGAAGCTCTATATTTAAGCATTTGAGGGCCCAATTTCATGGCTCTGATTAATTTGCTTGTGATCACCTTTCTTCACTTACCATACTTAGGGCCTATATACAGGCCAAGCGCCAAATTTCTGTGCAAACTGTGTAAGCGAAGAATAAAATGTGAAGTACGCATGCCCACAAGCAAATCTTCCCTGTGAAATACACTGACACATGCACGGAATTCCCTTCTTCCGTATCATTTGATTCTTTGCTTCCATACTAAGCAGACCCATGAAATTGAACCCAGGTCTATTGGATTATCAACTACTTATTAATCTTCTTAACCATGATGAAAATTTATTCCACATTTAAAAACATTTCCATCAAGTATCTCAAACACTAAATTGTAATGTAACTTCCAGTTTGTTTTGCTGACAAGGAGTCACCAGCCATTTTCAGATACTTGATGGAAATGATATTTTACATTCAAATAACTATAACAGACTCTCCTGATCTTGCAGGCTAAATCACATCACACAATATCTATTGTACTTGAAAGAAGGTGCAGATCTTCCTCAAATCCTTTAAGCAATTAGTGTGTTTGGGCTTGACTTGAAGTAGTGCAGCCTCCACACTCCCAGCCATGGAAGAGACCATCATCATATAAAACTGTTGCATCTGATAAAAATAGTTGTCTCTATTTGAACAATTTGGCCATCTTTGGAACCAAGTCAGGACAGAATTTGGCTGAGTCTTACAAGGTCCAAAAATATATACTGTTTTCACATTAAAAAGTAAAATGCAACATTACTTTAGTTTAAAATATGGACTACTTCAGGCACAGAGAGTGCATTGCTTGTACCTCCATGATGATTTAACATTACCAAGTTCATTTCACAGTGATGAGCAACAAATCCTTGGCTTCTCCAATCATCAAAGGAAAATAATCTCCATGCTCACAGATACATTGACAAAAACAAATTGATATTGACACACAGACTAGACATACTGTATTACATGTAAGATATACATTATCTAGTGTAGACAAACAGAAAATAGCTTACATACTGTTTATTATACCCATGGTTATCATCTCTAATGTCTTGTTTAATTTCTACTGAGTATATAGAGTGTAACTTCCATTGCTTGCAAGTATATTGAAAAACCTACACACCAACACTACACAAGCATCCTCCAGTAGCCATTGTACTTTCAATATGAGTGTCAGTTAGAATTCAAACTTCCACACCCCACAGGAAGTGTTATGCAATGGACAGTGTCAAGTTACACTTTATGAGGCCTTCATGTACAGAATGTCACTATTTTTTGCAGTTATAGTCTGCAACTCTTTAGAATTAGCCTTCGGCTGCTTATATAAAAAAGAAGTGGATTTCATTGACTGCTTTTAAGCAGTTGTTGGATAATTAAAATTATCCAATGACTGCTCATACACGACTACCTATGATAGCATCTTTTGCTTCCAATGACTACTTTTGGACTGCTATAAGCAGTCGTCGTCACCAACTGCTTACAGACTGCTTGATAATTCCAATGACTGCCTAGGTCAGCAGTAGACCGCTTACAGACTGCTTATAAAAAGCTGAATTTTTTATAGGGGTGCCATATTTATCTCTAGATGTTTTTTAAATTGAACATCCTGTGTCACAAATGTATCATCCTTATGTTAACACAAAAACAACGTTCATAATGGGAAAAGCAGTAAGAATTTGTGACTAACTTGTGTTGTAGTATAGTCGGTTTGCCGTAACTCCTTGTGTATCTACTTTGCTCTGTAGATTTTGTTCTTTGAGAACTTGTCTTGCTATTTATTCTACATGCCGCGGGTCGAGATTTCACAATTCGGGAGACAAGTATCAGAGCATTGACTGACTCTACACTGAAACCTCTGAATCCCTGCAAATAGACCACCATGTCTCACACTCTTCAGTCTCCTGACGATGACTAGAACAAGCAATTAAGAACTCAATCCGCAGCAGTGAAGTAAATAACGAAAAGTCCCCCCGAAATCCACTAGGGCAAAGTAGTAGACCCGGCCGATTTTCCTACCTTCCGCCCAGGTAATAAGCAGAACTATTCTTTTTAGAACATCCCAAATTCAAAAATCCACCCTACAGCAGTAGAATAAATAACAAGACAAGCTCTCAAAGAGCAAAATCTACGCAGCAAAGTAGATAATATACATATGGTGTACCGCAAACCGACCATAAATTGATACCTGACAATGCCTCAAACCTACATATATAGGCCTAACTTGTGTTTTTTTCTACCACAGCCCCTCATCCACATCGGGACAGCAGGTCGGCCCACACAACAACCCAAATGTCAAGACAACTGACAAAGAGGAAAGCACCTGCGATGGCAATGGCTCTGCCACTGGCTAAGGTAAACCTTCGTCAAGGTCTTATAGACTGGCATATCCCAGATTGGGTATACTCATAGACCTTTGCATTTACATATAGTCACCATGTTCTTTCATACAATACATGAACATGTCTGGCATGACTCAATGGTTCATGTGGATGGTTTACATACAAGTCAACTCATCCCGGCTGTTCGGTTTTACACGAAGGAAATTCCACTTGAGAAAATGTCTCTTGTGTTTGCACAGACTGACAACATTTTTACCAATACATCTGGTCAAAACCGGACGTTAAAGCGCATGTAATTGTTGTCCCATATTGACAGTGTAATATTGCATGTACACATCTGCTGATGAACCTACTTGTATATTGTACATGTAGTTCAGTTTACATAGTATAATGTAGGCCTACTGTATAGCTACTGGCACCGCTGTTTCATTGTATTATTGCCCATCCAAAGATCCATCTAATATTTAAACAATTCATAACTCCTGAACCACACATTGGATTTTCATAATCAATGCATCATTCGGTGGCCCACAACTGACATGTCAAAAGCAAAAGCGCCACGGCAAAAGCAAAAGCACCACGGCAAAAGCAAAAGCGCCATGGCAAAACCAAAAGCATGCGGGTTAAAGGTCGAAATGAGTCGCGGTGATCCATGATGGGGTAGTCGTAAATGGTCAGCACGTGCGGTGTGCAGTTGATCAGTAATGTGTACATACGTTCAAGTCCCACGTCCACCATGCTTCATGGCATTTGTAGGTATTACATGAGGGAGGATCATTAGCAGGAATACTGTATACGCAACCTGACATTAAATTTTGAAACTCTTCGAAACAAAGCTTTATTTATGAGGGGAAGAGCGAAATCATACATGTAGTTGTGGTGATTAAAGTCACGGGAAAAGATCTTGGTTTGACCACAAAAAAAACAATTTCGATGGTATAAATTTAAAAGTACCAAAGAGAAGTTATTTTTAAAAAGAATGATATGCATAGAAAAAGTATGACCAGAATCGCACTCAAAGATGAAAAGAATATTATTATACAACCGTTAATGGGTTTGTGGTGAGCGTGGCACAAAACGCTGCGTGTGACGTGCGTGCAAGCTGTCAATTTCATTCCGTGTGGAGTGAGAGGCAAAAAGGTGTCTGATGATGCGTCATATATTTTGTTTTTTAAAAGATAGGAGTTAACAGAAAGTAAGTGACGTATTGGCAGATGTAGGAATGGAAAGTGACTCCGGGGAGGGGAAATAAAATGGAGAGAAGAGAAAAAAGGACAGTTTAGTAGCGGCACCATCGCCGGGGTGGGAAACGAAGGTCGGGCCAGGCAAAACCGGGGTCATACTAGTGCACCTAGCCTTGGTTTGGGCACTGGCCTGGTGACCAAGCTTTTTTCTTTATCTTTTTCTTCCATTGATCTGTGCATTTTAAAAGATGTTATGTGCATTTGATTGTTTTGTATGGAAGAGCGCAATATAAATTTAAAATATTATTAGCTGAAGGACAAGCATGTGCAAATGACCAATACCCCATGAATTATTACTATTAGGTACAACAATAAATAATAAACAGGACATTTATAAAGCGCTTTTTACCAGAGGATGCGAATCGCTGGAAAGGAAAAAAGAGAAAAACAGAAAGGGGGAGGCAGACTGGAGAAACCTAGATTACTTGCAAGCAGACAAAAGATGAGTCTTATGAGGGCTTTTTTAAAAGCAGTGAGACAGTAGATTTTCTACCACGAGTGGGAAGTTTCTTCCTTTGCCATGGGGGCAGAGACAGGAAAAGCCCGGTCCCAAGCCTGTTATTTATGAACTAGAGTGTGGAATTGAATAGGTTTAGCAAGTGGGAGCCAGTGGAAGTCATGAAGAAGAAGAGAAGCATGGGCAAATTTGGGGATTCTTGAAAATGAGCCTGGTACACCAGAATAAGGCTACCAGTCGATTCATCATATGCATGCAACCATCTTCAATTGGTCCCCTGCTTACTTTTGCTTTGCAGAAAATTGTTCAGAAAAATTTTCTGCTGAAACAGCTATATGAAACTGACCCATGGTCCTCCTGTCACTCCAGACAAGTTCATTGGTGATCTCCATCAAAGCCAACAGGTAGTTACAATGGCTGATAAATAAAGAAAAGGACTGCTCGATAATTAAAACAAGCAGCACGGCGGGAAGACGTATGGTGACATGTGATCATCGTCACCATCAGAGTTGGTTTTTGGTATGTCTTTGACTTCTGCAGCATTTGTCTTTGACACCGTCACTCTCGATGGTTTTGTCCCCACCGATTTCCCACCTGTAGTTACCCTGAGTGTTGCCCTTGGTGTGACGATGGTCATTACGCCAGATCTGACATCCATACTGAGTCCCTCCGTATGGACCTCCTTGAGAGAACACTGTCTCCTCCCCCATTCCTGATAATCTTGACATCAGGCGTGGCTGGGCTCCTTCCGAGAGAGACGCTGTTGGAGATGCTTTATTTCAGTTTTTGTCTGTGTCTTGTAGGAGGTTTTCTATGCCTCCTCCTGGGCGTTGAACGCTTGAAATTAAATCTTTGCAACCCCTCGGATGACTGACTGGCTCCCAGGTGTTGTCTTCCAGCCCAAATGTCTTCCATCAAACTTTGTAAAAGTGTCTTTCCTTTAGACTTCTTGGAAGCCAGAACTTTTTCTACCTTTTACACTTCTCAAATTTATGTGATTTCTTCAAATAATTTGAAATTATGAGCAATGTTGTTTGTCATTCAGCTGTGTACGATGACATAAACATGACCGACGGCGGGAAGTTTTCAATGCATACTTTGAAATGTATAGCCTTATTTAGGTACTACTGCGTGTGCAAAACTGTTAAGAGATTTATGAATTAATTCAGAGATTAATTTTTTTACTGGGAAAAAAATCTTCAGTGAGAAGCAGGCATGGAACTTTTTAGCTGATTTTCTCTCTTCTTGAATACATGATAGGCTCTAACAGTGCCACAGAAAACTAAAAACACAAAAGAGGTAATTTTCTCTTGCTCATTGCAATTACAAAGTTGCATATCTGGAGGTGACCAACAAATTTTTAAATGGAAATATTTTTACCTTTTGAATTTGAATTTCTACAGAGGGCACTGATCACCAAGGCAACATCACCAACATCTCCATCACCAAGGCAACAATCCTCCACACCTAGGACTGCACCACTCAGAGGGACTGTTAGAGGTAAGGGTCAACTACAGTAGATGGAAGGAAAACCATACCAAGCAGGGTTGCGTCCTTTACAAACCTACCCAAGCAAACAAATGGTGGTAGACCTGGTAAAGGTGGGCATTGTGCAGTGTGGCTGACACAGAGAATGATTTCATCCAGAAACTTTGCATAGGAAAACACATGGACATGTTTACTGAAAACCATGACTTTACACACAAAATGGTGCTAAATTCTCATAAAACAGAAGAAGAAAAAAAATCAAAGTATGGGCCTCATTGTTATTTATAGTTTCATATATTTCAAACCAGTGTGATGGAGAATTATGTTGTCTTCCTCTTATTCAATTGAGAAAGCAATCCGTACTCCTCTTTTTTAGTTATGTACAAAAAATGACAGCGATCGAAGCACAGTTTCTGATGGCAATTCATAGCAGACGAAATCAATGTCTAAACATTCCATTCAAACTGTGAGGTCTACAGATTGCAGGATAACTATCTTCTGTGGACTTCCACACATCCACAGAGAGATTTTTCTAATAGGAATGTGCACAGAAATGTTCACTGCTTGAGAACAAAGGAAGGTCCACAGAGGGTATGTAACTAAAAAGAGGGTTGACTGTGCAGGTGCTTGAAAAGGAGCGCCAACGAATTGATATATGAGGATACACAAATTATAAAGTTAAAATAATGCTGTTTTACAAGTAGCCGCTTATAAGTAGATCTTTGCCCTTTTACTCAATGTAAAAGTTATGAGTAGAATTAGTAGTCTCTTGAGCTCAGACAATAGGATTAAAGGGGATTAACTCTTGGAGAACAAAGGATATTTCTCTCGAGGTGGTTGAGAACAAAGGATTCAGAAAAAGTTTATAGTTCAGACAATAGAAGTCAGAAAAAGTTTATAGTTCAGACAAAGGATTCAGAAAAGGAATATAGGTCAGACAAAGGATTCAGAAAAAGTTTATAGGTCAGACAAAGGATTCAGAAAAGGAATATAGGTCAGACAAAGGATTCAGAAAAAGTTTATAGTTCAGACAAAGGATTCAGAAAAGGAATATAGGTCAGACAAAGGATTCAGAAAAAGTTTATAGGTCAGACAAAGGATTCAGAAAAAGTTTATAGGTCAGACAAAGGAATGGGGAGGGGAAAGATTGGACCAATGTACAGATAGATAGATGACGTAATGGAAAAGTGTATAGGTCGGACAAAGGAGGGTAGAAAGATTGACGCGGAGGGAGAAAACTTTGAGGTCGAACAAAGGAATGGGGAGGGGAAAGATTGGACCAATGTACAGATAGATAGATGACGTAATGGAAAAGTGTATAGGTCGTACAAAGGAGGGTAGAAAGATTGACGCGGAGGGAGAAAACTTTGAGGTCGAACAAAGGAATGGGGAGGGGAAAGATTGGACCAATGTACAGATAGATAGATGACGTAATGGAAAAGTTTATAGGTCGGACAAAGGAGGGTAGAAAGATTGACGTGGGAGGAGAAAACTTTGAGGTCGGACAAAGGAGGGTAGAAAGATTAACGCAAGGGGGGAGAAAAGTTCTAGGTCGGACAAAGAGCGAAGGAGCACTTAAGTTAAATAAATGAGGTTGTAGTGTATGATCAAAGCTTTAGGAACCTTTCCCACATGTAATTTTAATAACGTACAACAATTGCGTAAAGAGGTTTAGGAGTATAGCTAATAGTCTTCTTATCTCTCCTTCTTCTAAACTAATAAATAAGAAATATCTTGGAGGATAATCTATCACGTAAAAAACTTCAAACACATCTTATTATGTATTTCCCCCCGTAACACAGCAACTATAGTAAACAGGTAATTAAATATAGAGCTGCATTTTACGTTACATAGCAACAACTACACAACCCCATATACAAATAAAAAAAAAAAATAATAATAATAATAATAATCAAGTACTTCCAAAAGTCAGATGTAGAATCTACAAGAGCGTCTCCGTCGACACAAGTTAAAGACACGTGTGTTTCATCGAACAGTCAGTTGCCCCGTCAAATTTTGGTTGAGAGGGTACTGGTTATCACCCTCCTCCTGTTCATCATGACATTCACGAAGGAGAACGTCAGCAGTTTGGGAATCGAAGATGTACAGTTTTTCCTCGAGTACTGGAACTTAAACCAAGAGGAAACCGAACTCTTCATTAATAGACTGTATAAACTTTGGTGATACCAAATTATCAGATCGTTGTACTTTCTAGAGAGCAATTTTATATGCCCATGTTCAAAGGAGATCCTAAAGACAAATCAATATATTTGCATTTTGCTGAAAACCATTTTGATCTAATTGTATCAATGTCAGGGTTTTTGAATAGAGGCAACTTTTGTAATTTGTGTGGGAGGGGGTACGACACGAGCAAGGCAGATCATCTCTGCATCATTGAATGTACCATTTGTCATTCAACAGGATGTGGAAACGAAAATCCAAATCCAAACTTTCACTGTCAAACATGCAACAGGAATTTCAAGAATCAGACATGTTTCAGTAACCATAAAACTAGAAAGATAAAAGGTAAAACTGTATGGCAAACTTACTACGTATGCAGTCATTGCGATCAATTCGTAAATAAAAATATGGCGTTTAAATATGGGGTGCATGATTGCAGTAAGAGGTATTGTAATTTATGTAAATACATGGTATCCTTCAATCACGAATGTTTCATGAAAGTGGTAAAAAAAGATTCTAAGGTAGAAAAGAATCTTGATGTAGAATGTAATGATAAAGAACCAATATATGTTCAAGTGCTCGACGAAACACCACAATCGAAGAAATCTAAAGAAGATGGTGTAAAGTATATCTTTTTCGATTTTGAATGCATTCAAGAGGGGGGCATTCACGAACCTAATTTATGCGTTGTTCAGATGGTCTGTGAACTATGTTGTGACAGAGAAAGTGAAGACAATTGCACTCGTTGTATCAAACAAAAAGAGTTTCGGGGAGAGAAATGTAGTGAAGAGTTCTGTGATTGGTTGTTTACATCTCCGGAAACAGAAGACAGTATTATCATGGCCCATAACATGAAAGCGTATGATGGATTTTTCGTTCTGAATTATTTATACAAACATGCTGTAATTCCCGAGATGATTTATACAGGAGCAAAGATCATGAGCATTAATCTACCTGGGATAAACAGAAAAGTAATAGATTCAATAAATTTCTTACCTATGGCTCTCTCAAAACTACCAGCCACGTTTGGCCTAAATGAACTGAAAAAGGGGTTTTTCCCCCACTTTTTCAATACAAAAGCAAATCAGTCATACCATGGAGATCTTCCAGAACCTCTATATTACGACCCCAATAGTATAAGTCCAGAAAGAAGGACAGAGTTTTACTCATGGTACGAGAAAGAAAAGATGTTGGGCAAAACATTTAACCTCCAAGACAAATTGTTGGCTTACTGCGTGAGCGATGTAGACATCTTACGTCGCTGTTGTGTTCAATTCAGATACTTGTTTCAGAAGGTAACCTCTACGGGTCTCTCTGACAAAGGAGTAGACCCATTTCAGAACTGTATCACGATTGCCTCAGCCTGTAATCTGGTATTCAGACGGAATTTCCTAACCCCTAAAACCATTGCAGTGCTACCGCCTAACGGCTACAACTGTACCGATAAACAATCGGCTGCGGCTTTACGATGGTTGAAGTATGTGGATTATACAGAAGGTATTCATATTCAACATGCGCAGAATAGCGGGGAAAAAAGAATTGGAAAGTACAAAGTCGATGGGTTTAGTGAAAAGGAAAAAACATTGTATGAGTTTCATGGATGTTTTTATCACGGTTGCCCACGCTGTTATCCCAACCGGGGCATTATCAATCCAATCAATAATACACCCATGATTGAGCTTTACGATCGAACCATTCGGAAGGAGATGTTCCTAAAATCATACATGAATTATAACTATGTTGAGATGTGGGAATGTCGATTTAATAATATTTGGAATAACCTTCCGTGCACTATGAGAGAGAAGATAAATCAAACTATGCCCAAACCTGTCATTAACTTAAATCCAAGAGATGCATTTTACGGCGGGAGGACAAACGCAACATGTTTGTTTTATGAAGTGGCAGAGGGTGAACAGATACACTATGTAGACTTTTGTTCCCTATACCCCTACACGAACAAATACTGTTCATATCCAGTTGGACATCCAAAAGTTATCACGAAAAATTTCCGAGATGTGTCTTCGTATTACGGACTGATTAAATGTACTCTTTTGCCCCCCAAAACCTTGTACCATCCACTTCTCCCATGTAAAACGGACGATAAGTTGATGTTTCCGTTATGCAGGACTTGTGTTGAAACCAAACAACAATCACCATGTAGACATAATGATGAACAGAGAGCATTACAAGGAACCTGGGTATCTGATGAGATTTTGAAATCATTATCGATTGGTTACAAGGTTATTGAGATCCATTCAGTGTGGCACTTTGATCAGAAAGAACAATATGATCCAGCCTCTAAAACGGGGGGGTTATTTTCAGAGTATATCAATACATTTCTGAAACTCAAACAAGAAAGTTCTGGGTTCCCATCCTGGTGTAGTAAACCCGAAGACGTTGAAACGTACGTTCGTGAATATTATGAACGAGAGGGGATTTTATTAGATAAGAGTAAAATAGAGAAAAATCCAGGATTAAGAGCCCTAGCAAAACTTATGTTGAATAGTTTTTGGGGAAAATTTGGACAACGTTTGAACATGCCTGAAACTGCAATAATCCACGAACCAGCAAAGCTGTATGAACTACTTCAAGCAAAAGATACTATCATAAATAATATCAATTTTATCAATGACGATGTGGCGGAGGTTAAATTTGAGAAAGAGGCAGAATTCACAGACCCTAATCCTCGTACGAACGTTGTAATCGCTGCATTTACCACTGCACATGCACGACTTAGATTATATGAGGTATTGGAGAAACTTCAAGACAGAGTGCTGTATTACGACACAGATAGTATTATATACGTAGATAGACCAGGAGAATACAAACCACCTCTTGGCGATTATTTGGGTGAATTAACGAATGAAATTAATCCCAAAGACGGTCAGTACATTCAGTGCTTTGTATCGGGTGGACCTAAAAACTATGCCTATAAGTTGAATACGGGGAAAACATTCTGTAAGGTTAGAGGGTTCACGCTTAATTTCAGAATTGCTCAACAGATCAATTTTGATTCAGTTGTAGACATGGTAAAAAAATCGTCATAACGATCCGATTATCACTGTCACTGATCCGCATAAAATAACTCTAAATGCCAAGACGAAAACAATTCATACAAAAGAAATGAAAAAGGACTATCGTGTTGTTTACGATAAATGGGTTGTTATAAATGGATATAATACAGTACCTTATGGATTTGAAAGACCATAAGTATCAGACCAAATATTTACTACATTCATTTGATCAAAGGATACCATGGAGAACGGCCGATCAAACTTTATCCGTCGATTAATCATTTCAGTAGTTCTATTAGCAATAATTGTTGTTATTTGTATTTTATTTGATGTGGAGTTCTCCACGGTTTTAGACGCAGTTTATGGTGTTGAAAATTACCTTTCTGAATCAGTTAATGCATCCGATAAGACGGATTATGAAATGTATCTCTCAAATTTATAAAAGGTAATTGTGTAACGCTTATATACTCATGACGACTAAGTTACAACATCCTGCTACATTTTGTATAGCTGCACCTAGTAATTCTGGCAAGACTTGGTGGGTGATTAAACTGCTTAAAAATAGAAAAGATGTATTTGTTAATGCACCTGATAGAATTTTGTGGTGTTATGGTCAATATCAGCCGATTTACGATGAACTCTCTCGTGATATTCATGATATTAAATTTCACGAGGGCCTTCCAACGGAATGGACCGATCTTATCGACCCGAGAGTCAGAAATCTAATTATCTTGGACGATCTAATGAGTGAGTGCGGGAGTGATCCAGAAGTGACTAAACTATTTACCAAAGGATCTCATCATCAAAATTTATCGGTGATATACATCGTACAAAACTTATTTCATCAGTCTAAGGAGAGTAGAACCATCAGTTTGAACTGTCATTACATTGTGCTATTTAAGAACCCTAGAGATCGGTCACAAATTATGCACCTAGCCAAACAGATGTACCCAGGTCAGACAAAGGGTAATGGATCTCCGTTATGGCTACCTCCCATTCACCTTTAAGATTAATTTGATTAACTAAACGTGTGGTGTAGCTATTTAACGTATTATTTGGATACATCCCCATGGATGAATTACTGGGTAATGTCACGTAGAACTGAGTAGTTGATGCCATGTCGATCTTTACCGTTCAAAATCAGTCACCCAACTGTTAAATGATGATGGATAACCCAGCCATTTAACAAAAAAATCGGGTTTGCCATTTTTCTTACGTTTACGAATCACTCTTTCGACTCTATAAACATCGTCCGTTTTACGAACTTGTTGTAATTCCTCTTCATAAAACGACCCCAATATTTCCTCCTTGTTATAGTCTATAAGTTTATACGTGGGTCTGGTTTGGCGATTATTACGTCGAGATACAGTAAATATTTCTTCAGACCATCCCGGGAGGTAAGATTTCTCAAACTGTAATCTTTGTTTACTTATTCTCACTAGATCACCTACTTCAAATTGAAACTTTACAATATGTTTGTCTTGTGAGAACAGAGTTTTCCATACTTTACTCTCGTTTTCACCATTTACTTCCGAAGGTTTCATTTTTATTGATCGATGAAAAGAATTATTATAACCAGATACCAATTTTGGTAAGACGTTGATGTATTTGAGGGTATTTTTATACGTAAAGTATTTCCACATTCTGGACTTCAGAGTTTGATTAAACCTTTCCACGACCGAAGCTTTTACTTCACTATTTGTGGTGTAAAATCTTATGTTTTTATCTTTTAGGAATCGTTGAAATAACTTATCCATAAATTCACTACCTTTATCGGAGTGAATCATAATTGGTTTCTCTTACCCTTATGTAAAACTTTTGTGTACGCTTCAACTAATACCTTTCCCGTCTTATTTTTTAACGGGACCACCCATGCATGTTTTGAAAATACATCAATACAGGTTAAAAGGTATCTATTACCATCGTTATACTTTGCTAAATTGGATACATCTACCAGATCTAACTGATGAATTTCATCCGTTCCCACGGCTAGAATCTTAGTTCTAGGATAGTTTTTACGAGCAGGTTTATGTAATGTATAAGTATTCTCCCCTTGAAGAAAGTTTTTGATTTCATAACGAGATACTTTAAACTATCCGTCTTTCTTAACAGCACGATACAACTTCTCAATACTACTCAAACTGCTTTCACAACTAACGTCGTAGTACAAAGTTCTTAAATAATTCTTCAAGTTAGACACGATCCCTATAATTCTTCCTTTAAAAATAAACCAATGACTTAAATGCAAATCCTTTTATAATTTACACTTGTTTATTTTTATTTATTATTATTATTATTATTTTGTATTATTATTTTTTTTCCCTATAATATGGGATTGTGTAGTTGTTGTTATGTAACGTAAAATGCAGCTCTATATTTAATTACCTGTTTACTATAGTTGCTGTGTTACGGGGGAAAATAATACATAATAAGATGTGTTTGAAGTTTTTTTTACAACGTGATAGATTATCCTCCAAGATATTTCTTATTTATTAGTTTAGAAGAAGGAGAGATAAGAAGACTATTAGCTATACTCCTTAACCTCTTTACGCAATTGTTGTACGTAATTAAAAATACATGTGGGAAAGGTTCCTAAAGCTTTGATCATACGCTACAACCTCATTTATTTAACTTAAGTGCTCCTTCGCTCTTTGTCCGACCTAGAACCCTTCTCCCCTCCTCGCGTTAATCTTTCTACCCTCCTTTGTCCGACCTCAAAGTTTTCTCCTCCCACGTCAATCTTTCTACCCTCCTTTGTCCGACCTCAAAGTTTTCTCCTCCCACGTCAATCTTTCTACCCTCCTTTGTTCGACCTCAAAGTTTTCTCCCTCCGCGTCAATCTTTCTACCCTCCTTTGTCCGACCTATACACTTTTCCATTACGTCATCTATCTATCTGTACATTGGTCCAATCTTTCCCCTCCCCATTCCTTTGTCCGACCTCAAAGTTTTCTCCCTCCGCGTCAATCTTTCTACCCTCCTTTGTCCGACCTATACACTTTTCCATTACGTCATCTATCTATCTGTACATTGGTCCAATCTTTCCCCTCCCCATTCCTTTGTCTGACCTATAAACTTTTTCTGAATCCTTTGTCCGACCTATAAACTTTTTCTGAATCCTTTGTTTGATCGATAATCCTTTTCTGAATCCTTCGTTTGATCGATAATCCTTTTCTGAATCCTTTGTTTGACCTATAAACCTTTTCTGACTTCTATTGTTTGACCTATAAACTTTTTCTGAATCCTTTGTTCTCAACCACCTCGAGAGAAATATCCTTTGTTCTCCAAGAGTTAATCCCCTTTAATCCTATTGTTTGACCGCAAGAGACTACTAATTCTACTGTTATGTGAAATAAATTTGTTTTTTAGTGGTTGAATGTATAATACTTTTCTTAACATTTTGCACTTTTATCTTATTTCCTACAGAAAAACCACGTACAAAATGGACCAAAAAAAGTACGAGGGTAATGCTGACTGAATTTCTAAAATATGTGGAAGGGACTGGTTTGCCACGTAAGTATAGTTATTTTAAAACGTTTTCCAGTTGTTGGTTAAACAAACTCATTTACTCATTTTAAAATAGAACACAATTATTTGTCTGTGTGGCAGCACTATGTTGAGATTCAGCCATCCATTTGAGCACTGTATACATTTTCGTGTACCTCTAAGATCTGGCCATCATGGATTGGGGGTAAAGAAAATAGATGTATTATGGTGGCCCTGAAGGGACATACCCAGTCGTGAATATTTTCGCGACGTTGTGAATTTATTCACGACTAGTCGCGAATATTTTCCCGACGTCGTGAATAATTATGCGACTAGTCGTGAATATATTCGCGACTAGTCGCGAAAATATTCACGACTTGTCGTGAAAATATTCACGACTAGTCGCGAAAATATTCACGACTAGTCGTGAATAATCGTGACTTGTCGCGAATATTTCTTTAGTAGCTTGAGTGGTGTGAGTGTGTAACCAAACCGGCGATAGAGGGTGGTGACAGGCTGGATCCATCATCTAGAGTATCTTTGACTTAATAATGACTGAATAATGCAGCGTGTGAGCGAGAGAGCATGATACATGTGATATATAACGTTAATGCATGTTCAACTAGCGCGCGGACCCTGTCACCGCCATCTTCGCCGGTTTGGTAGTTACACACTCACACCACTCAAGCTACTAAAGAAATATTCGCGACAAGTCACGAATATCACGACTAGTCGCGAATATTTTTACGACTAGTCGTGAATATTTTCGGGACTAGTCGCGAATATATTCACGACTAGTCGCATAATTATTCACGACGTCGGGAAAATATTCGCGACTAGTCGTGAATAAATTCACGACGTCGCGAAAATATTCGCGACTAGTCGTGAGTAAATTCTTGACGTCGCGAAAATATTCGCGACTAGTCGTGAGTAAATTCTTGACGTCGCGAAAATATTCGCGACTAGTCGTGAATAAATTCACGACGTCGCGAAAATATTCACGACTGGGTATGTCCCTTCAGGGCCACCATAATATATAACTTACTTTTTAATAGTGCACTGTACCAATGGAGATTTTTTTACTGGACCTGATTGTGATTTCTTAATTTCATGTTTGTTTTTAAGATGTGTATTTAGGGGTTTAGGCCCTATAGCTGAAACGCTATTGTTTTTGTCAAGATTTTCTTTACTGAATCGCTATACGGTTTTTGTCAAGATTTTCTCTAGCGGATGGCCCTATAGCTGAAATGCCTATTATTTTTATCAGATTTTTACTATTTTTTCTTATTATGAATTTTTCCGGCCTTTTCCCATTTGTTTTGTGTAGGGATTTTTGTTATTAGATAGTCTTACACCTAACAATGTCCTATCAATACAAGTTATGTACCATATCAAAGCTTAGGTCATGAAGTTATCATAAAACATAAAGACCTGAACATAATTAATTAATTGACTTAGTTATCATGGTTTATTAATTGACATTAATCTTGAGACCACCATATCTCAAAAAATATACTTCCGATCATCAAACTTTTTTCAATTATATACTTGTTGAGTACTCTAGAAGTGTTTGTTGGGTTGAAACATTGAATGACGTCGCTTTTTAATGTATGTACAAAAACAAAGGCTGTAAAAAAAGTGTAAATAATTAAATACAACTCTTCAAAATAAGTTCAAATTTAGTTGCCTACTGCAGACACTATGTGGCCGAGGTATTTAACTTTCTTTTGAAGGAGATTGTACTTGGAAGGTTTTAGCTTAAGACTGTGCTGTTTCAAACAAGTGAAGACTTGACGTTGAATATACTCCTCAAATGTGAAAGAAAATACAATGATGTCGTCTAAGTATGAAAGGCAGGTAAAGAAATTGAGGTCCCTTAAACAGGTTGATATCAGTCTTTGGAATGTTGCTTGGACGTTTTGTAAGCCAAATGGCATCCTATTGCATTCAAAGAGTCCTGTAGGTGTAGAAAATGCCATTTTGTGCTTGTCTTGTTCCTCCCGCCAGTAGCCAGATGTCAAATCTAGGGTGCTAAATATTGTTATTATTTATGGTTTATTATCATTGAAACAGTTTTTCCATGGCAGCCAGGGGCTGAATTAGGGGAAATTCAATGGTTATTAAAAATATTAAAAAATTTAATAGGATAGATATGCAATCAATCATTAAAAAGGCGTTAAAGTTAAAATTGGAGACTCCCATAAAAAGCAAAGAGTTTATTAAAGTTTAAACTAAGATAAAGGTTAATAAGTAATATTGGGAAAAGGGAATTTAAAAAGGAATAGTTAGGTGATGAATATGAATACCACAAAACAAAAAAGAAATGCAAGGGATTCTAAAAGGTCAGCGACTTGACAAACTAAAGAAAGCAAATAACAGAAAACATTCAAATAAGTCCAGAAGCATTATTCATTTGTTTAGAAGGCTCACTAGGAATGTCAAAGAACTGTTCTTAAATCTGGAGGTTCTGCATTCGGGTTCTGAGAACTGTTTGCAGTTTCTGAGGGCATATATGTAGATGATTTTTTTCTAAGGAGAAGTTTCTGAAGTTTGGATTGTTTAAAAGAGTTTGCAAATACGATGCACAGTTGGTTGCATCCGTACTCAAGCATCTTTAATTTACAGTCTTGTAGTGCATCAGAGTATCTGCAGTAGTCTGGTCACAAGGCTATGCGACATGCCCTATTCTGGGTGCGCTCTATAGAGATACATTGGTCTCTCGTGATTGTATTAGACCAAACAGCAGGTGCATGCATACTCCAAAATTGGTCGCACGAAAGATATGTAGATCTGAACAAGGTCAGTGGTTGGCAAAAAATGATATTTGAGTTTCCGGAGCATGTGGAGTTGGCTGTTAGCCCGTTTGACTATGTAGTCTACGTGTTTATCCCATTTAAGATTTGACTGAATGAAAATTCCAAGCAATTGTAACACATAAATTATTCTGGACTCTATGGTTATTATGATGTAAACGCACAATCAAAATTAAAGAGGGGCGATTTCGTCATATGCTCGAGCGGCAGAGTGAACCTTTCTGGATATAATTACTGGACGATGTAATGATTAAACACACACAAGTATAACAGGTCAAACTATTTTATTGACTTATCAATACTTGGTGCATACCTAGCTTGTAGGTTTGAGGAACCAAATCCTGACGAAGGAGAACACTCAAAATCTTCGTACTCTACTTAAGATAAAGGGGAAATAGGTTTATATAGTTTTCTAGATGTGAGGATTTATAACTTTAGAAATGATGTCATACAAAAATAACATAAGACTAATGACATCATTTCTAAGAACAAGTGTAAGATGATGGAATGGTCAACAGGGGAGTTTGGTCGCATTTTCCAATGCGTCCAATGATTCCTCGATCCGGGGAAGGGGAAATATGTTTCTTACTGTTCTGCTGTGAAGTTGTCTGTAGTCAATACACAGTCTTATAGAGCCGTCTTTCTTATGAGCTACAACTATCGGGGGATGTGTGTACAGTGAACAGCCTTGTGGGATAGTTTTTGCCTTTTCCATATGCATTCTTGCTAGTTCGTCTTTAAATGATTCGTAGAGTGCAGGTGGTATTCGTTGGTATGGAAGACTGAAAGGTTGTTTGTCGTTGAGGGGAATGCTGTGCTTTATAGCTGAGGTGTGACCAAGTCCTACGAGTTGACGGAGACATTGTCTGAGTACATGTATTTCAGAAGGAGTTCTTCAAGCTGTTTTCTCTCAGAGTCATCTGCTCTCAGAGTCATCTGATTACTGAGCTAGAAAGGTATAGGGCTTGAGCCTTGTTTGGTGACTTTTCTGGCGTGTCAATTCAAGTATCCTGATGTCATCTTATATCGGATGCTCTTCCTTCTGTTGTCACAATCGGCTTTAGGCACTCGGGATTCTGATCAACATGAATGACTTGAGATAGTTCAGCTAACTTGGCATTTCGATGGAGTGTGATGGGCCTTGTGGATGTATTGCAGACTCGGACTGTTACTTTCCGATTCTGGGTTACGTCCGTGACTATGTGTGCAATTCAACATTGCCTACCAAAAGCCAACGTTTGCTCAATGTATGAACATTTTCTGGGAAGGCATCAGATGCACTGGTACTCGGCTTGGAAATGGCTGGGATCGATTGCCAATCGAAAACGTCATGCCTGAAGACCTAGTTTGTTTGTAACAAAAGCTCAACTCTCATTATTATTGTAATAGTAACACAAATTTCTTTTATATTCCATAACAGGTAAAGCAGAAATTCTCACATTTAAGGAGACATCGAGCAACCTGCCAGCAGACATGAGCTGGACTGTAATAAGATCCAAAGTGTTCAATGAACAGAGGGCCTTCAAAAAACGACTGGAAAAGCAGCTCGCAAAACATGCATATCAACCCTCCGAGCAGCCACAAAAAAAATCTCACGCGGTTCATCCATAAGTCTTTTTTTTTATCCACCCATTTTTTTTTACGTAAAACCCCCAACAGCAAGCCCAAACCTATTTTAATCTATATAATTAGTGAATTGGAGTGCCAGTCAAGACTTAGACTTGTGTTATTTATGTTATTTACGACCAGTATGCGGCGCAAGTTGTTTTCACAAAGTGCATACCACCCTGTCCCAAGGGAATACTTGACACAAGGTCAATCAATTACTACACTGAGACAGGTGGCTGCTGTCTTTCAACACTCCTTACTCCGCACTGGTTAGGGTCTGTCCAATACAGGCTTGTGGGGTGTACCAGGAGTGAGGATTACATGGAATCTTGGCCTTATTGGCCCATTGAAAAAAAATTATGACCATATTTGGTAACTATTGGATTATTTTTTATCCTCGTGGCTGCTCTGAGGGTTAACACACATCTTGCACCACAGTCCTATCACATGAGCCGTAGTCTCAAAGCCTTGATGATCTTGTATATCCTGTGTCTTTTGTGCTTATTGCTTTTCTTTGGAATTTTGTGAAAAATGGGGGGGGGGGTGGAGAGGATGAGGGGTTATGCAAAGTGTTCTTTCCTGACTAATACATCATTTTTTAATAGCCAATCACAGCGTTCTGCATTGTTGGTTATAGCTTGGACTTTGATTGGGCTAAAAAAAAAATGTGTATGTATACTGCACGCACTATTGTTGAACTGGAGCAATCCGATACATATTTATTTATTTTTTAAACAAAACTGCTTCACAGACAATCAAGATTCTTTTATAATAAGTACATTATACTTATTAAAAAAACCTCAAGACCCAGAAGAATACTTTTATCAGCAAGACCTCAAGCCTAGAGCTCCTGTGCTAGGACTGGTGTAAGCTGTGTGTAGATGCTTAATCAGCATTTTGCGAGCTGCTTTTCCTTATCAGCATTTATTTAAAATAAACGAACGGGTCATGATCATTAAAGTTGACTTTATTTTGTAGTTTTCTGCTTTCTAATTATATTTAGATCTGACCGACTTCTCTTTTTGACATTAAAGTAAGAAAATAAGTGATATTTGCAGGTGGTTTTTTACACCTTTAAGTAGCTCGCCTCCTAAATTTATCAAAATCCCGTAAATGAGGGCAGCAAACAAATCGTGACGTCACTTTACATACTCTGTCTCCGGATGTCCTGCACTGAGCAATGCATCAATGCACAACAACAAGCAGCCATTGGGCGGAGGAGTACGTACTAAGACGTCAAGATTTTTTAGAATTTCTGGAGATTTCTGTTCTGATTTTGCCTGGGGGGGGGGGGGGGGTGAGAAGAAACGTGAAAACTACCTTTGTAAAAGAAAATCTGTGCATTCTACAGTCCTGTCACAGTGTTTTCTTGGAAGATATAAGCGTTCTGCATTGTTGGTTATAGCTTGGACTTTGATTGGGCTAAAAAAAAAAAATGTGTATGTATACTGCACGCACTATTGTTGAACTGGAGCAATCCGATACATATTTATGTATTTTTTAAACAAAACTGCTTCACAGACAATCAAGATTCTTTTATAATAAGTACATTATACTTATTAAAAAAACCTCAAGACCCAGCAGAATACTTTTATCAGCAAGACCTCAAGCCTAGAGCTCCTGTGCTAGGACTGGTGTAAGCTGTGTGTAGATGCTTAATCAGCATTTTGCGAGCTGCTTTTCCTTATCAGCATTTATTTAAAATAAACGAACGGGTCATGATCATTAAAGTTGACTTTATTTTGTAGTTTTCTGCTTTCTAATTATATTTAGATCTGACCGACTTCTCTTTTTGACATTAAAGTAAGAAAATAAGTGATATTTGCAGGTGGTTTTTTACACCTTTAAGTAGCTCGCCTCCTAAATTTATCAAAATCCCGTAAATGAGGGCAGCAAACAAATCGTGACGTCACTTTACATACTCTGTCTCCGGATGTCCTGCACTGAGCAATGCATCAATGCACAACAACAAGCAGCCATTGGGCGGAGGAGTACGTACTAAGACGTCAAGATTTTTTAGAATTTCTGGAGATTTCTGTTCTGATTTTGCCTGGGGGGGGGGGGGTGAGAAGAAACGTGAAAACTACCTTTGTAAAAGAAAATCTGTGCATTCTACAGTCCTGTCACAGTGTTTTCTTGGAAGATATAGGTGTATTTAAGGATTTAAAACGTGTTTTAAAGAGAGTTTTCATATCATGGCCCATCCTCTTTATCATATCACTAGTTACAATTTAAAAAAAAAATTGTTCATTAAAGTGCCTTGATTTTTCTTGCCATTTGTATTTTTTTATTCATTATTTTTTTTTGGAATGTGCAATAGCAATCACAAGAATTGTTAGTTTTTAGTTTGTTTTTATTTTTGTGTAATTACATTTGATTTGTTATTATTCAATTTTAAACAGATTAAGTGTTGGGTTCTTATTTTGATTTTCCAGTAAATTTGTATTCCCTATAACTGGTAAAAACATAAAGAATCTACCGTAAAATGGGGTGGCTTTGGACAATTTTTACCTGTTTTTCCTAATATTTTTATTATAACGATGAAATTCTGGAGTTTATGTTTGGATTGGATAGCATCATCAAAAAACAGCCCATGACATATAGAGCCAACTTTAAATTATGACAGCTAATTTGAATACCTGGTTTTCCAATCAATACACCTTATGGGGTCTAAAGCAACACTGTTACTGGGGTTACATTGAATAACAAACTGTTAAAAAAAAACTTCAAACAACTTGAAAGATATTCAAACTTGAAGCTACATAAAGTATGTAAATGGAGAATACCAAAAGCATTGGGATATTAAACAATCAATCAATTTGCCCTCTACTGACTTGGTTATGACTTGGTTATAAGCAGTGTCAGTGATGACCAAATTTATCAATTGTTAGCAAATTTACATTACAACATGAATGCTTTTAGGGCCTTACAAAAATATGGTAACTTTTGTGTGGTCTGTTCTTCCTTTATGGTGTTTTATATTTTCGGCATACTTGCATAAACACAGGGCTTGTGATTGAGAATACCAGAACTTATTCAAATGGGTAAAATCAGTACTTATTATAATTGTTTCAATCAATATTGTTGATTTAAAGGGAGGGTATACTTTTGGTATTACTCCAAAAATTAACGACCATAAAAGAAGTACTGCAGCTGTTCATAATGTGTGACATTTTGAAAATGATTCCCTTCTAAGGAATCTGGTTTTAGAAAGAGGGGTTCAAAAAATTTCAATCTGAGAAACGTTTCTGCATGAAACCTTTCTCAGATTGTGTATTCCAATTACGGATTATTCTTCCTGCGTGGACATAACTGCTCAAGATTATCGGCGATATCTCGAAAAACTACCACCTTTTTAAATGAACCTTTCCCAGGTTTGTTTTATCATATATCTACATTTATATGGGATTAAAAATCAATATTGTTGATTTATACATTATCATAACACTTATAAAAAACAATCTTTATTCTTTTTTTCTTGTGTTCATTAAAGTGCCTTGAAATGTTTTGCCATTTGTAGGTATTTTATACAGTAACAGTCACAAGAGATTTTTTTTTCCATTTCAGTGTAATAAATGTGATTTATTACTATTCATTTTTAAAAAGATTTTAGTATTGGGATCCATTGTTTGATTTTCCAGTAAATTCGTATTCTCTATATGGGTAAAACTGATAAGGAATCAATCATCTACAAGCTTAATCTGTCAGTGATAGCAACCCTAATAAATATAATTATCATTAATAAATACCTTGGACAGTTTGTAGACTCTGATTGGTCAAAAAGCGATCACGTGGGGGTGTATTAACATGTAGTATTAACATGTCGGCTCTGTCCATTAACAGCGGCCAGCCACCAACCCGGTCATTACCACGCAGTGAAGACCAGCTCCTCGCACTGTTATTCCCTAATTAATTTATACATATTTTTTATATTGTTGCTTCTTTTAAAACCTTAACTTTGATGTTCTATTGATTCTGTTGAATTAAAGTTTCATTGTCAAACTAATATAACAAAAGTTTAGTTTTGTGATTCATTGTCTTTAAAAACAATACATGTGAAATGCATTCTTAGGTGAAAAGTGATGATCAACTAAACTTTTTTTTCAAAAACCTTCCATGAAAAGAGGCCTTGCATCAAACTCCTCACACACAATATATATTACACAACTACTATTCACTTACATGACTAAGGGCTACATGTACCTATGTGTTGAGATTTACAATTTTTTAACAAGCTTCAAAAGAATTTAAAGAAATGAGAGAAAAAACACTTTGTTTATTGAAACGCTTGACTCTCAAAACAAAAATACCTCTGTGGTTCTGGGTATGGACAAGAGCAAATCATAAATAGAAACAGACACAAACACTTTTACTCTCTTCTTATGGATCCTCCAGGGTTTTGTCTTTTTGTTGTACAGATCTCTGTTCTTAGTCATCTAATATCATCTTCCATATCTTTGGCAAGTTCCTGGCCCTCATGTTGTTGGTCCTCTTCTTCAGTGGTGTAACCTTTTCAATTTGGGAGGGGGTTAAGCAGGGGCAAGAACATGGTTTGGGGGTTCTATTTAATTATCATCAGCCCATTTATTTGTGCATTTCTTTAAATCTCATTTTAGGAGCAAGAGTGTGTGTGTGTGGAGGGGGGGGGGGGGGGGGGGGCTCCAGCACCCCCTGCCTGCCCCCTTCTTGCTTTCGGAGAAATTCTGAGAACAACGGATTTACCTGATAAGTCTGCTGCCTCCTAGGGTCCAAAAAGTCCCCCCTTGCTGCAGATCTTTCAGTGAAGGTATGCCACAGCCTTATGTTGACGAATATACTCTGTCTTTGCTAGCTCTGGACAACCGGAGACGATGTGATCTTCAGTTTCTTTGTATTTCCCACAGATCCTACAATGTGGGTTCATTCCATCCATGATGCGAGTGTGAATTGATTTGGTGGTGAGACTCTGGTCTTGGGTGGCAATAATAAGGCCCTCCCTGCTTTCAGCCCTGTGTTTCTTAGCCACTGGTACCTCTTCTGTTGGTCTACATCTGCTTCTTTTGTCCTTTTTTGATACTTTCCATGTAATACCTTGTCTCCCCAGGTTTTCTGTTCTTGGCCTTCAGCTTTTCCTTTCTGCTTTACTTGTTTTGCATAGAGAGTATAGTTGCGTCATTATCTAAAGGTGGGATTTCTTAATAGTTAAGCTCTCTTTTGAATTTTACCACCTCTGTTTTGGTGGAGTAGAGCTTTTTTTGCCATCTTGTTGTTTCACTGTTTGGGCGAGTGGGTCATTATAATCAGACTCCAAAATGATAAACCAAGAAACTTTGTTGTGTGAATTTAAGCCACAGTCTTTAACTATACTTTTTTATTCAGAACACACCAGCAAACCGGTCACATGAAAAAACAAAAGAGCCCTACACCAGGCCCCAATAATTAATTATTTCATAACAACTGATTAATAGTATACTGATTTGTGATTCCATCCAAATGTCATCTAAGTATACCGTTAGTTGAGCTTCCACCGATGTAACCTTCGGTTGGAAACATAGCCCCATGAAACTTGTGAGCGCTATGGCAACTACACCAAATACAAGTTGATATAATTAAGCCCAAATCTTTAAAAACTGGCTTACTAAGTCCAACAAGTATCACAAAATGTATGTGGTGGCTGTCTGAACCGCTAACCTGCCACCCATGCAACCTCAATTTTTTCATGAAAAGTCAATCATCTTTTTTTTTTTATATGACAATTTCTTGATTCTGCCCAGTGGCAGGCAGTTAATTACTTAGTATTCACTTATTTATATAAGCATCTTATAATCAACATCAATAATCATTACAATTCATAAATTGTATACCATTCAAGTGTTACAACTAACAATTAACACAATAGGCACACATAAACTCAGGTTAGCCATATTAGTAATCCCAGGTTCAATGTGCCTCTGTTCGTATGCTTTTTGAGTTAGGACAGTGTCGCCCCAGTGTGGTTGTAACTTACATTAGTCCATTTGTTCTTACTAGAGTTAAAATCCGTGTGTTTTAGCTACACAGGCTGCTTCAAAAAAGATAACCGATTTCTTACAGCAATTTTCCCTTACTTTTCGGACAACACACAAAACTTTAAATTGTATGCTTGTCCTGTTTTACCCCTTGAAAAGCAACTTTGGTTGAATAGGCTACTGTGTATTAATTATGGAAAGGTCTCCAGTAATACATGAAACACTGAAGTGATCCTGTAGACAAACTACAAGGGGCCAATCAATATATATATTTTGTTCTCTCCACAACAGTAATGCAAAGTGAACATTTTGATGTGGTAGAAATTTAAGTATCAGAGCTTTGGAAACCTTTGTCTAGGAATAGTGCTGTTCATTGTTGTTAAGCTAAAGAAACTATTTCTGAAAGACCACTGCGCAATTTCACAAAAAGTTAAAGTTGATCATAACTGTGCATCAATCATTATTGCTAAGCAAAGTGTGATGTCACAATACAAATCACTATGGCAAACAACTCATCTTAACTTGAGATGAATCATAGAGCTTTGTAAAATCGACCCCTGGGTCTCTATTAAGACAGCTACTTAACAGTACACAGTATACAGTTCAAGTTTCGAATACAAACTGAAGTCTGGTACTATCAGCCAACAACAACAATTCCAATCTAGCTCTTTTGCAACAATGTGTCAGCCATAGCATCTTGCTGACAGGTGAGGGGCTTTTTGTATTATATCTGGAAAGTATTCTCTTTGCTCCATCCTTCAGTCTGCAGAATTTCTGAGATGGGTACTCCTAGCCTATTTGCAGCTGAAGTTGGGGGTCGCTCTAGTTAAATACGGTTTGAAGAGTCCAATGTCTACTCCTGCTGGGCTTACTTTTTTTGTATATATATTAATCCACCTGGCAATTGTATCCTTGCTCACTGCCACATGAAGTTTCTTGAAGCTCAGTATTCATAGCTGGTTTGTTGTCACTCCATTGTTCCAGCGGAGCTGTTCAGTCCGGCTGAGGAAGTGTTTGAGATAAAAACACAAAGGCGTCCAAGGCGTCCGTTTGCTGGGTATGCCTTTAAAGTAACTGTGAGCCCAGTTTGGCCTGGGTGACAGATCACTGATTTGGAATAGCACGTTGGCTCTCTTTACAATGCACATGGTCTAAATTCAATTTATCAATAGTTTGTCCCTGCTTGGCAACCAACCAACCAAGTGCTACCAACATCTTTAGTTTGAGGGTGGGGCATTTTAAGTCAAGAGTACTGGCTGAGCCCATTTCCTTAACAGATCAAAAGCATGACAAATGTGACAATAACAAGGTGCTGGCTGTCACAGTTTGTGTAAACACCTTAAAACCGTGTAATCATAGGTGGGACTCTACACTCTAGCACCATCTTTTAACATAAGAATTGATGCCATTGCAGGCTCCTGGCAAATTAAGAGAATATTATCCCAGTCCAAGTTAAGCAGTGAAGTAGGAAAGAAACTTAAACTCTATCTTCCTGCAGAGGATTACTCTGACTTCGATTAAACTTAATCTATTTGTCAATGTATCCATAATACTGTAACTTTTAGTTGACAGCTACCATGAGGATAGGATAATCTCTGAAGCCTTTGCTGGTTCCCCTATACATGTACTTTCAAGGCACGTCAATGGTCATGTAGATTTCTAGTACCTGGCTGAGTCAGTGTTGTTTGTGATCTCAGCAAAATTACTGGGTCATGTATTAACATATTCATGGAGTAGTTCTGGGAATGAAAGTTGTGTTGGTCATTTTTGAACAATTATCTTCCCTTTAATTCGGCACTGTCATCATCAAAGACTTTTTTAAACCTTGCTATAGGCCTAACATGCAGAAAGGGGGAAAGCATAAAACCAGCTTCCTCCCTGCAATGAGACATTAAAGCATCAACTGCCTCCACCTCAGGATTACAGGCTTCTAAGTAACATACATGTATATGGACAGTTGAGCATGAAGTCGTCATACAAAAAAGATTTATATCCGGTTCATTTTCTTTACAAAGTATTTGGAAAACCTCCTTATTTAGCATTCATTCAAATCCTGAAAATTCCTTGATTGTCTGCAGTAACATTTCGAACATGTACATGTATGTTAAAGTAACATTTAATATAGAATTATCATGTGATAATCTGAAATGCATATGGCCATTCAAATATGGCCGTTACAATTCATACATTTTGTCACAATTCATAACAGAGCTAGGATGACTAATCATGCTTGGCAGTGGGTGACTTTTTTTTCCCTTCCATTGGTGTGCTTCCTTTAAGGCCGGGCACTTGTGCTCTGATGATGTGGTATAGACAAGCCATTTTCCTTGTAGAGTCCAAAGGGTCACACTTGAAGTACTGCTAACAGATAACAGATTAACTGTTAAATTAGCAGAGTGTACCGCATTAACAAATTAATTGTTTGTGGTACCTGCCGCTAGTAATACAGGATTCAAACTGGCCCCCTCGTCACCGGGCATGCTCAGTTGTCTAGAGGTTAGGCATCTGCTGTAGTCATGCGGGAGTCGTGGGCTCGAATCCCACCTGAGTTGCCGTATGCAATGTCGTGAAATTATTTGCAAATATGTGCGCCTACATATGCAATGTCGTGAAGTTATCGAGAACGTGTGCCCTCATATTTACTGCCTTATGGAGTCTTATAACAAAAGGGAAAGTAAAGAACAATTGGTCTCCATAGGGAATTTCTAAAGGGGTGGTTACTCCACAAGGAATTTTGTGTACAAAGTCTATAAGGAAGTGTTAACTACAGGGACAAAGGAAAGAACAATAGATGTCTCCACAAGGATGCAAAAAAGAGAATGTGTGCGCATATAATTATATGCGATATCGAAAAATAATTCGCAATTATTGCACATACGTACATGTATGCGATGTCGTAAAATTATTCGCGAATAATTTATGTGAATTTATTTGCGTTGTCACGAATTTTATTGCATACTTTGTCGTATACCTTTCAATAAAATTTCTAATAATCTGGGGAGTTTTAGCATCCAGTCTGAAATCCAGACATGTAGAGTTAATTACCAATAGTATATGCTGCTGTGTCCTGGTTTGTATTGTACCATGATGTGGTTTTTGTGAGAGAGGCAAGTCAGTGTGTGGTACCCAAGCTCATGTTTATAAATTTGTGTAGGTATCCTTAAAGGGGCCTGGCCGCTTCTTTTGTCCTTAGCACAGATTGTATAGCGCTGTAGGCGCCTGCGGCACTATACAAAATTATGTGTATATGACATCACCTCAAAGGTATGCGACAAAGTATGGATAAAATTCACGACATCGCGAATAAAATTGCATACAGTATGGGCACATATTCGCAAATAGTTTCACGACATTGCATACGGTATGTGCACACATTCGCGAATAATTTCACGACATCACATACGTATGTGCAAATATTTGCAAATAATTTAGCGTCAGTGCATGCGTGCTTGCACATGTTTGCGATATTTCATGTCCCTTCAGTGAGGGCCACCATAGTGTAGGGCAAAACAAAATTAATATCCTTTTATTCAAATTTTGTTCTTGGAATTGCATGTATAGAATTTGCTCCATTAAAGGTCCTTGCCGATGCCAGTAATATTTTCTACTCAGTGACAACATGCAGGCCTATGATTAACACTATAGCCTGGTGTACATTGTCTGGTAAAAACTGCTGAGGGCTAGTTAAAACCACTTCTCTCAAAAAACTTGATTAGCTACTTTATTGTTTTCAAATGTATATACAGAGATGATTTCAACATCAAAATGAACAGTAATTATGAGAACAAAATGTCACGAAATGAAATAAAGACAGAAATAATATCAGAAATTGAAGAATTCCTGCAAGCAGAATTACACAGAATTACATGTATGACCAAATGTACACCTTAGAAACTAGGCCACTAAGTGTCCGAGGGCTATTAAAAGCACACTATATACTAACCAAGTGGGCTACTAAAAGAAAGGCTGAAGCATAGCACAAGGTTTTTGAGCAGAGCACGAAATCCCACCCCAGGTAACATGCATGATTGTCTAGTACTCACACTCACAGAGATTCTTGCCATCTCATTGGTGGACCATCCAGTATTTTGCCAGGTAAAAAAAGTAATGGCGGTTTTCTTTTCATATTTAAATGTCTTGCTTTCTTTTTAAAACCAATAGTAATCTGCTTAAATCATTCGAGTCCTCTTGCCTGACCTAAGGTCGATGGTTGAGTGTGTTTTTGCTCTTTTGTCTTTTGGGTGCTGCACGGGGACCTTCTGGCCCAGCACCAATAAGGTAAAATGCCCACGAACCCATCTGCGTGTTTTCTCTTCCCTTAGGGCTCCTCTTGGGTAGAGCTGACAGCCAACTACTGTCGGACTGGGCCCTATTGGACTTGGAGCCATAATGGAGGACAACCAACAATCATGGCTGGGGCGGATGGATTATCTATTCCAGACCAGCCAAGCCATTGCAAACTCCTCTCTCTAATAAGAAGCTAGTTAGTAAGCCAGAGTCCCGTTCATTATTGGAATTAATGAACCACCAACAACAAAATCAAGAAAGAGCTCTCTCATTCTTACGCCGCTGAACACCACCTCCCTCAAAATACCACAGCTCCTGGCTCAGGGGCCATCATGGCTGTTTAGCATGCCTGAGTCTTGTTCATTATTGGAGTCACCAAGTCAACAGAAGCATTGCTTGTGTATAGAGCATTCTCATTGACATCACATTTCCGCGATTCTGGAATACAGCTACGCATTGCATGAGCTGTTTATATACAGCTCTACGGCAAGATACCCACATGTGTGCAATCCAGCGTTGCGCTTCCTATACACGTATAACATATTCACATTGCGCACACCATAGATATGGAGCATTCTGTGTGTTACGTGCACGTGCTTGTACTCCAACATGTCAGCCGATACGTCAGGAGAACGCTTTATAGTCACTGACACATCAATAATGTGATATTTTTTCCATATTTTGTTGCAGGCATCAAGCGTGTGAAAATGCTTGTGCAGAAACACCCTACGATTTTGCAGGGTTTATCAACGCAGAAGAAAATTAAAGCCGTCAAGACAAAGGTCTTCAATGAAAGACAGAAGGTACGGAGGGTTTAAAGACAACAAGTTGATCAACATAGCACCAGTGTGATTTTTGTGACCTGTTTTAAATCAAAAGTTTATTTCAGAAGTTCAATTTAATGAGATTAAATGGAGTATAATTTCTTAGTAAAATTATGGAAGAAGGAGTAGGAGTTTGAATGGCCCACCAAACTGCAACAAGGTACTTAGCAGCCAACTGACCAAAAAAAAAGACATTCAGACAACCACCTGTTTAACAACTGACTAGTGTGATAAGCCATCTTTGTGCACAGGGTACCGTGCTCAGATCAGTAACAAAAAGCTCAATGAAATTGTAATACTTTACAGCACTTCATGATTCAAAAATCAATCGATTTTGATTCTGTATGCACAGTATGGCTATATGGACGTACAGGGTTTAAATCCATCATGTAAAAACTAAAGTATTATAAACAATGATTTTTGTTTAACACTGTAAACAATTTGATATGGAGAGAAAATATTCAGTTTTTAAATGTTTTTTGTTTTTACTTTCTGCTTCCTTCCGACAGCTGAAACATTTTGAGATTTCATGGGGGCTTCCTTTTTCCATCAGTATGGGATCGGTGGAGCGATGTGGTCCACTGATTATTAGCAATTTTAAACAATTACTGAGCACTGAGCATGTGCAATTGTTCCAAAAATGCTACAGGGCATTGTGTCAGGCTTTTGTCTGTCGAGTGTTTTTTAGAATATTTTAATCAGGTGCTTCAGCATCCGCGGTACCACAGACGTGTTGTGTATCTTATTCAAACTCCTTCTATTCCTTCCTCCATGGTAAAATAAACTGATCTGTCTACTATTTTTAAAACTTTTATTTTTTACATTTTATTGTTCTTCAAATGAGATGTATTTTTAAATAGTTCCAACCACCAAAAAATGTATAACTGGTGTTTCTAAAAAGCTGACATTGTAAGTCTCATCAATGTAAGTAAACCAAGATGGAAGGAAAATAGTCTGACCCTTGTTATGTATTGAGAATATCTGCTGTAAGCCTGATACACTAATTGACCCAATTCACCTGACGTCATCATCACAATAATCTTGGTTGTGCCATTTTGGTGGTCAATGTCACTGTGAGTTATTCAGTGAAGTGCGCATTTTAGGCGACGCGGCGTTTTACACCTTAACCTATTGACCACCAAAATGGTGAGCGTGGCACAGTCACCGCGTGTGACGTGCGTGCAAGGGGTCAATAGGACTCTTTTGTGCAGTTAACTAGTTAAGTGTAGTTTGTAAGGGTAGTTTGTTTCAATGTTGATATCCATATCCCAAAAAATAATTGTATGTGTTTTATTTCAATCAATATTGATAAAAACTGATGTGTTGATATGTATCCAAAAAAATTACAATTACAGTTTATAATGAAAAGGTAATTAATGATTATTTTTGTGAACTCTAATATTTTCTAAAATAATTTCACCAATCTTCCTGAGCTTGTTGCAATAAAGGAATAAACAAATTATCAATTTCTTGAGAATTCGTTACTGACTGTTAAATGTGTGAAAACCATGTGCTTTGCAGGTGCGGGAGGTCAACATAACATTTGGGATGGGAAAGGAGGGGCATTACAACTGACAATGTAGTAACCAACGGATAACGTATCACCAACCAATAATGTAACACAAATTGACCGATAGTCACAAAACGAAAATTTACCACAGAGCGGATATTGTATCAACCAATGATGTATCAACAAATCAACCGATAATGTATCAGTGCCCATATTATGTTCTCTGTAAAACCAAAAATGGCTTGACAAGGTTTTATATTTATTATGATGTCATTAGACTGGAAGTTACTGTGGGAACAATTTAAAAATACTTGTTTCGATCGACTTGTATGATCATTTGCATTATGGAAATCTGTTATTTCTTCTGTTATTTCTTCCTCTATATTTGAACCTTGAACCATTGCTATGTTCGTATCCCAAAAATTGATAGCGTGTACATTCATGTTCAGCTTTTGCTTCCAACTGCTGCGACATCATCAAACCAAACGTTCGTCTTGGGGGTGGGGTGGGGGGGAGGGGGCAGGTGCCCAAAGAAAATTTTACTCAATGGGTGGCAAATTACATAAACAAATGGTACCATACCCAGATCGTGAACCTTTCTCCCCAAAAGTGGGTCCACAATTTACAGTGTGGGGTTTCAGGGCCCCCATGGATTCTGGAAGCTCTTCGATCTGAGACGATTTCTGACCACTTTTTTGCGACACCAGAGTTACATGTTCATTCATAGTCATTACACAACACCTACAAATAAATCTTGGGGGCGGGTATGGGGGTGCCTGTACGACATTTCCGATAGAGGATGCTGTTTTAAACATGACATAATTCGAAAGCTGGATCAAAATCAGCCCTCTTTCCCCTTTACCTTCCCTCTGCACTCCTTTTAGGTCTCCCCTTTCCCTTTTCTTACCCTTACTTCTCCTTTCTGCACTAAATTTGTTATAAACAAAATAAAACAAACATTTACATCACTTTGTTTTTCATATTTTTCAATTCTCAAGCAAACCTCAAACAAAACACTCAAAGCTGAAACATCTTGTTTTAAGAAAAGTAAGCATAAGTAAACATTTTCAATGTTAATACTTTATCTTTATACATGCAGGGCAGACCAAAACTATCAAGTAATAATCCACAAGGGATAATCGATTGGTGTATTTAAAGTTCCATTTTGGGTGAACAAATGGACAAATTGACTGAGCAGGATTTTAACCTGCACCTGCACTCTACGGTCATCTCTAGCCCTATAAAGCGTTCTCCCTTTTTATTGTTGTTATCTTGCTTCAAGAGGGGGCCAGTCAGAAGTAACTGAACCGTAGCCAGGGATTGTCATGCCCAAGTAAAACCTGGGAAGAGGCAGTATCAAAACTTGGATGTGAAAGCAGGCTAAAGAGCAGTAAGCGGTCCAATGATGTGTGACTATATAGCACCCCCAACCAAGATAATTACAACAAAAATAGGTAGACCGCACAGACATGTCAAACTGGAGGTCACTGGTTCGAACCCCACTCAAGTCAAGTTTGCTTTGTTTACTCCAAATTTATCTAGATGAAAACTGAAATACAATAGCCATCAATTTTAAAAAAACAAAATTGTTAGCCATTAGCTCTGTTAATTCCTACAAGTAGGCCCTATTTTGGAATATTCACAGAAATGAGAAAATCTATTCTTTCGAACTGGTGGATGAACCTACCATCCCTTCTTTAAAAAAACAAGACATGGAATCTACATGTATACTTAATACTGACAATGAGTTGTTTTCCCCTGCCTCTACTGAGGCAAAAGAGAACTTAAAAATTACAATACACAGTTACAAAAATAAAAATAATTTAATATAAACTAGGAATTTAATTAAGACACAGAATTTACCACAAAAAACACCATACAGTATACAACTGGGTACCAGTAACAACAGCATGAAATATTCTAAAACTTGTCCATGACCTTGAAAGCAAAATTTAGCGAGTTTTTTCAGTTCTGTAAGGTTGGTTGTGTTGAAAAGGGCATTTTGAGGGTGTTTGGCGTAAGGTATTTGGCTCTTTCAGTGGCTAACGATGGGCATTCAAACAAGTAAGGAAATTCATCACCTAATTTGCCTTGTTGGCACAGTATACAAACTTGACAATTTAATTGTACCAAGTAAGTTTCAAATCCAAGATCTTCTTTGAAAATTCTATGATTTACACAATGGCTGTTTTGTTTGATTTGGGCATTCAGTTTGTAAACCAATATTGGATGACCTACATGTAAGACTGATGACATTTTTAACCACGTCCTGTTGACAATAGAACCATTGTCCCAAAAGTTTGACATTCCTAAATAATAGTGAATAAGTAGCTGGTTACTTGAAGAAACGAATACCAATGTCAAAAAACGAATAAGTCACTAACTTTATTGTCACGTCCGAGTTCTGTAAGAAATAATTTTACAGGCCGCTCCGTAGCCTACTGGTAGGATGGCTGCACTTGAATGCAGAAGATTGATGTCCATCTGAATAGACTGAATTATTTCCCACAGGATGGTTTTAGTAAATACAATGTCAACTGAATGTGTTTTGGAGGAGCACGCTGAATCATGAGATTGACCGTTGAATCAATTTGTTGTTCTTTAAAAAAAATGTAGATCTACATGTGAATGCACATGTAGAACATATTACTTATTTAAGATCTTTCCTTTAAACAAACAAATCTGCCATTACATTACATGTGTTTATCTCTATCGTGCAAACAAAACACCTCAATATAAAACCATAATATCTTGATTCAAGAAAAGTTAGCATAGCAGTACCAATTTTTACTCTTAATCTTACACAGTACAACATATAAAAAAAACAAAAAAACTAACCAAACATTTGTAAAATAGTCTGCTTTTGATCACCATCTCTATTAATCTCCAGGTTGTTTTGCCCTCGATCTAATACTGCCACTATCTTGCTGTATAAGAAAACCATGGTCCGATTGTAGGCTGGTCCCCACCTGTTTCTGGAATCTGGAGAAAAAAAATGATTAGAATTTATTTTATTAGTTTTATCTTTATATGTTGATATATCTGAAGTGTGCTAATTTATGTCATAACAATGTCATAATACTAACCTAGCAAACATGACAGTGCTGGGCCAGTGCTGGGCCAGTGCTGGTTTAGTGTCAGTGTCACATGAAATACGACAACCGTGGATTACAGATTCCTTGCAACTACATGTACTGTGTTGTGGTGTATTTCGCATGGGATTGCATACAATAAATTACACAATGTGCAAAGGAGCTGCCATACTGGAAAAATATTTTATTTACCATTCCCTAAGTCCTACGAGGAAAAATAAGTGTGAAACGGGTGAGTTTTGAGAGATGTTTTGAATTCAATAAGAGAGATGGAATGCCGTATTTCGCATGGGAGATTGTTCCAAAGGTTTGGAGCAGCTGCATAGAAACCTTTTTTAGATGAAGAGAGTCTTGTTTTGGTTTTTGTGAGAATGCTAGTATCGGAACTGGAACGGAGTGTACGATTAGGCTGATAAGGGGTGATAAGTTCAGTGAGATAGGAAGGAGCACTGTCATTCAAATATTTATATGTAATAATTAACAACTTGAATATAATGCGTTCATGAATAGGAAGCCAATGAAGTTGCTGCAGTAGAGGAGAAACGTGATCATATTTTTTAGCCATGAAAATTAATTTGGCTGCCCTGTTTTAGAGTCGTTGAATACGACTGATGTCTTTGCTTGACAATCCTTGAAAAAGAGACTTTCCATAATTAAAATAGGATGTGATAAGCGCACGAACAGCGTGGTGACATGTACTTTCATCCACTAGGCTTCGTACTCATTTTTTATTTTAACTAAAATAAAAACAGTACTTTACAGCACAGTACAAATAAGGTGGTGGATGATGCAAAATTGAGGCAATATTCCTAACAAAATTAGCAAAACAGGCCACCTGGCTGGCCTTTGGCTTACTTCAGCCATTTTAATAATACAACAAAACATACATCTACAGCCGCTCCCACTCGCAAAGTCCACCTCAGACATGCTGCTGGTAGTTTTTATAAGGTGTCAAAAACCTTAAGGGAATGTGTTGAATAAGGTGACAGTCCAGTGTCTCCCTAGTGTGGCTGCTTTCGTCTTAAGTCCATTAGTTTTTATTAGAGTTAAAGTCCCTGTGTTTATAGTTGACGCCTTTTATAACTGGATTGAGCAAGACTTCTAAAGTTTTATATTCTATCTAAATTTAATTGTGTTGAAAGCAAATTTACTAAGAGTAATGCTTCAGGAAACTGACTAGAATCGACCAGACTTAACCACAGTCGATTCATAAGCCGATTGAAATTTACAAAGCAAACCATTAGTGTGTTCAGCGACACATGTCAAAACAGCTTTCTCGATTACTTTGGAAAGAAAAGAAACATTTGGCACGGGCCTATAGTTTTTCAGAGTGTCCTTGTCCAAGGAGTGACTTTTCAAGAGTGATGTTACCACTGCCTCTTCCAAAGTTGCTGGAAAGGTTCCTGTGGATAATGATGTGTTTAAAATGGATGTGAAGATTGGAACAATCGTGAACAATTTTTTTTTTTAGAAGCCACGTGGGAAGTGGATCTAGGTACACGATTTACTGTTAGAATGGAGGATGATTTTATGGACTTCCTTGTAATCAGCCAGGTTGAATTCAGACAACTCATCAGGAACTTCACAAGAAATGTTGGGATCAAGCGAAGAATGAGTTATTGCCAGGGCAATTTTGTCGTCAAAGAAATGACTAAAACTGTCACATAGATTCTTGAAAGAATGGGTAAATGGAAGAGCAGGAGCATTTCTGTTGAAGAGAGTGTTCACTGTTTTGAAGACAGTTTTGGTGTTTGGAGAGTTGTTTAGTGTAATATTCTGATTTTGCTTTCCTAGTAAGTCTTATAAAGGCATGAATTACATCCAGGTACAGGCGGTGGTCAATAGGATTTCCTGATTTTCTCCATTTGCATTCAAGCCTCCGTCTGTTCTGTCTGGCAAGATGAATATCGGTGTTGTACCAGGCAGGGTGTGATTTGAACCTGTGATTTCGAATGGTGACCGGGCACTGATCATCGAGGATAGAGACTATTGTTTTTTTTTAAAAAAACACCTGGTTCTCTAGATCACTTTAATATGGGAAAAGCTGAAAAGCAGTGTTAAGGTCCTGCTAGAAGGAATCATTATCTATATTTTGATAATTTCTCGAGATTGAAGTAACCTTTGTTCGAATGGGCGTGGTATAGTTGATTGTGCAACTTATGACAAAATGGTCTGAATTCAAAATGTTTGAGACTCCGCTGGCTAGGATAAGGTCGTCTTCTAGACGACAGATGATGAGGTCCAGAGTGACCTTGTTTATGAGTAGGTCCGATGATGTACTGGTGCAGACCACAATCGCTGAGTGATGTGAGGAAGTGAGAGACATCTGATTTACCAGGAGTGTCAACATGAATGTTAAAATCTCCTAGCAAAATGATTTTACTAGAAAGGAGGGTAACTTCACCCAATAAGTCATCAAAATCATTCAAAAAATCAGAAGTTTTAAGGCCATTCTTTGCTGAGGGGGGTGGGCGATATCTTACAGCGAAGGTTGCATGTCTTTTAGGATCAGCGACACAAGCGAGCTTAAACGTAGCATGGGCACTGACAGTGTTTGTAAAGGACAGATTCAGAGAGGATCTGGAGATTATAGCTACTCCGCCATGACAGTCATTCCCGTCACGTGAAGAGTTGAGAAATGTGTAGCAGGGAGGTGTACTTTCAGAAATAACCACTGGGTCGTCATTTCGAAACCAAGTTTCTACTACAAACATGATATCAATGTTTTTGTCCATGATGTGGTCACAGAGAAGAGTAGATTTGTTACGGATTGAATGAGCATTCCAACAGTTTATATTCAATTTGGTTTGTGTTTCACGGTGCAGCGGTATGACATTACTCAAAGTCGCTTTTCAAGGATGACTGCTGTGTAGTTTCTGTCTGTCATTGAGCATGGTTGTACAGACAGGAATTTGATTCATCTTGTCAGGTAATTGGGTATTGGGCAAGTAGGTAGCAGTATTTGACCATCGTTTACGTCGTCCGCCCCTCTTACCTCAGCGTTTTTTCCGATAATGCGAGTTAATTGTAAGAGAGGTGATTGTGTTCCAGATTTCTGTACTTAATCGTGGCAGTATGATGGGCTGTTTATGACAAACTTCTTGAGGGCGCTCTTTGTCATGAGCTGCCATTTTAATGTTGTGTCTTGTCACTTACTTTATATCCATTTTTATCTTCGTTTGGAATCGCCATCCATACTCCTTATTTTAACTGTGTGTTTGTAAGGTATCTTGGTTCTACAAGTGTTTAAGTTGTTGCAGATTTTCAAGTTGATCACCGTTTATTTAACTTTGATGTGACGGTACCAGCCCCATTTTGTTACTGCATGCTATACATAGTGCACGGTGAGCCATCTGCCCGTTTGCCACTCCCATCACTCAGTATGCAGACTTTAGCGATTTCAAGATTACTGGCTCTAGGTTTGAGTTTTACTGTCAACCTTTCATGGATCCTTTGCAAGGGAGTTTGGAATGTCACATTTTGTCTTCTTCAATAGGATAAACGACCCAGTGAAGCTGAGAACAAGGGTGGCCCTCACTAAATGGTCAAAGGGTGGTCAAACAGTTGTACTCATTCCAGGCCATGATCCTGATCCCCCTATCAACATAACTATCTATATGGATGTTTCTGTTAACCCGGGCCCTCCAACAGCCCATGGGTATGATTTCCACTATAGCCATGAGAGAGGAGTTAATTCTAACAGTAACACATCATTGATGAGTTCCGAAAGATCTACAAGCACCGCTGGTATTATGGCCCGTATGCCTCCCCTTTTCAACCAGTTGAGGTATTCTCGGAGAAAACTCCGTTGTGTTCATATCCAAAGCCCTAAATCTCAACTTAAGCAGGAAGTGCTGCAAGTTCTTAAATCTAATGGAATTCTGAGATATAGGGGTAGGACAGCTGGGAAATCCAGCCGCCATCGCCGTCATCCTACACGTGGATCGCAGCCGGAAGATGTAGCATCGACCACCGACGTGAGACCTACACGTGTTAGGGTTCATACTACATATAGAGAGGACACTCGTCCCGTCAGTAACTACAGATACAGGAACCCTCAACTTTTACGCTCCCTGGCACGTCATCATGATCCCATTATATCTGTTAGTGCTAATCACGATGACCGACCAGTTCTGAAACATTCAGGCTTGCCATCGATATTTTTGACTAATGCTAGATCACTCGTCAATAAGTTTGATGAAGCTCGATTGATTTTTGAGCTGAACAATGTAGACATTGGAGTAATTACAGAATCTTGGTTCACCCCTGACATCCCTGATCACATGTTAAACATCAAAGGCTATAATGTTTTTTCAAGATGTCGTGATTTGAGACAGGGAGGCGGAGTTGCAGTTTATTCTAAAGACCACATTCCCGCGGTTAAAATCAACGACATAGTTGTTCCTGATGATCTGGAATGTATTTGGGTGAGACTTCGTCCTCCAAGACTACCAAGAACTATTTCAGCCATAGTAGTGTGTGCAGTTTACATAACAACAGACTCACCCCATCAACGGACACTTGAAAACCATATAATGACCAGCATTGATTTGTTACGTACACAATATCCCGATATTGGTGTGGTTATTTTAGGCGACTTTAATCGCATGAATATTAATCCGATCATTGTAGCCAATGACTTAACTCAGATTGTTGATTTTTACACTAGAGCCGATGCTGTGCTTGATTTTATTGTAACTAGTCACAATTTGAATTTTTTTTATGATAAACCAATTCCATTGTCTCCTATTGGAAGTAGTGATCATGTTTGTATTTTATGGAACCCTAAAATTCTCAAAAAAAGACAGAATACACTTGAGGTTAAAAGAGTTCGCCCATTGCTTAACTCTGGTATTCGAGCTTTTGGTCGTTGGATTCAAAGTCAGAACTGGAATGAAATTCTAAAATGTGCCAATACTCAAGGCAAGGTTGATATTTTTTACAATCTGCTTGATTCAGCCATGGATTCGTGTTTTCCTTTTAAAAGCTACAGGAATCATGTTAACGACAAGCCTTGGCTTACACCTCACTTAAAAAAGCTTGATTTTGATCGTCAATTGGCTTTTAACACTAATAACATGGTTCTTTGGCGCAAATATAGAAATTTGATTAAAAGAGAAATTGAGGTGGCTAAGATCTCTTATTATGCTAATCGCATTCGTAACCTACAGAACACCAACCCTCGTCAATGGCACCAACAGGTTAAAAAGGTCACCAATAATAATAAAAAAGGCCTTGACATAGACATCCCTGGGATTGAAGGAAGTGATCATAAAGCCAAAGCTAATGCGATCAATGCCAAGCTTGTTGACGTTTCTGCCAACCTTGATCCTTTGGATATGTCTAAATTGCCTGCGTTCTTACCAGCAGTAGACTCTACCCCTCATCTTTACCCTTGGGTTGTCTATGCCAAACTTAAAAAAATCAAATCTAGCAAGGCGTCGGGGCCTGATAAATTTCCTCCTAAACTCGTTAAAGAGTTCGCATACGAATTAAGTATACCGCTCACAGATATTTTAAACAGTTCTTTCAATGAGGGTGTTGTTCCTCTGCAATGGAAAGATGCTATTGTTGTTCCAATCCCTAAACAATTCCCTCCTAGTCTTGACAAACTTAGACCTGTTTCACTTACTTTGGTCTTCGCTAAGATTGCAGAAGGGTTTGTTACTGATTGGATTATTGATGATATTCACTCTGAAATTGATCTGCAGCAATTTGGTAATGTTAGGGGCGTTTCTACCAACCATTACCTTATTAATTTAATGCATTATCTTTTTCAAGGTGCAGAAGGTGGTCGCAATGTGGGAACAGTGGTACTTTCGGACTTTTCAAAGGCATTTGATTTGGTGGACCACACTTTATTGATTGAAAAGATCATCTCCATTGGGGTCCGTGAGTCCATTGTTCCCTGGATTTGTGATTTCCTTCGCAATAGACGTCAATGCGTTCGCTATAATGATGTTCTTTCGGACTATGTTGGTATTCATGGGGGAATTCCCCAAGGTACAAAGTTCGGCGCGATTGGTTTTCAAATACTCATTAACGATGCAGCACAGAACTCTCAATCTAAGTATTGGAAATACGTTGACGACTTGACATTTGCTGAGAACTGTAAGATTGGTAGTCGAGGCCACATGCAAGATGATCTAGATAAGTTCAAGGAGTGGTCTGATGCTAATCACTTGCGGTTAATTAAATCCCTCCAAATGCCAGGCCCTCCAGGTGTGTTTCAATAAATCCCATCAACATCCCGGTAATTTAGCCATTGGTGATGAACCTATTTCTTTTGTTTCAGAGGCAAAAATTTTGGGCCTCTGGATTCAGAATAACCTAAGATGGGACACACAGATTAACCATATGTTAACTAAAGCCAACAGGCTCATGCTGAGGTCGCTTAAACATTTTGGATTTAGTTTGGATGAATTAAGAATTGTTTTTAATGGCTATGTCCGTCCAGTTTTAGAATATGGTGATGTCGTCTGGCACTCAAGTATTACTGTTAAGCATTCTCATACCATTGAGTCTATTCAAAAACGCGCCTGTAAAATTATGTTGGGTAATAGGTATCATTCGTAGGACTCTGCTCTTTCATCGCTTGGCCTTGACTCTCTGGCTGGCAGGAGGGAGGCACACTGCAGCCGCTTTGCTAACGGACTCGCTAACAATCCACGCACTAAAGACCTCCTCCCCCCTACCAGGCTTGAGAGTCATGGTCGAAACCTCCGTAGTAGTCACAATGTATCAACCATCCCCACCAGAACCAGTCGTTTTAGAAATAGTCCTGTTCTTTACTTCATTGGTTTAATTAATTCTGGATAAGATTTACAAATGTATGTTTTTTTAATTAACTTTCAAATTCCCCTTTTCACCATACTGAGTTGTTTACTTAGTAATTGGGATTTCTTTTTTTCTATAGGTTAATGTGCAGCATTTTTTTTTTCTTATATTATTTGTTTTTGCTATTTTAGTGTTCTTTTAGATATTTTTAATGTCTTATCAATTTTTAACTATTGTAATGACCCTGCAATTTGACCTTCGGGTCACAAAGTTGTCAATTTTAATAAAATTCAAAAATTCTTAAATTATGGCAAGACAGTACACAGCTTGTACTGGGCCAGTGATGGGCTGATTGACAAACCATTATGGCAAGACAGTACACAGCTTGTACTTGCCAGTGATGGGCTAATTATGACAAACCATTCTGGCAAGACAGTACACAGCTTGTACTGGGCCAGTGATGGGCTGATTATGACAAACCATTATGGCAAGACAGTACACAGCTTTTGCTGGGCCAGTGATGGGCTGATTATGACAAACCATTATGGCAAGACAGTACACAGCTTTTACTGGGCCAGTGATGGGCTGATTATGACAAACCATTATGGCAAGACAGCAGCTTGTACTGGGCCAGTGATGGGCTGATTATGACAAACCATTATGGCAAGACAGTACACAGCTTGTACTGGGCCAGTGATGAGCTGATTATGACAAACCGTTATGGCAAGACAGTACACAGCTTGTACTGGGCCAGTGATGGGCTGAATAGGACAAACCATGATGGGAAGACAGTACGCAGCTTGTACTGGGCCAGTGATGGGCTGATTATGACAAACCATGATGGGAAGACAGTACACAGCTTGTAATGGGCCAGTGATGGGCTGATTATGACAAACCATTAGGCCCTGGCAAGACAGTACACAGCTTGTACTGGGCCAGTATGATGGGCTGATTATGACAAACCATTATGGCAAGATAGTACACAGCCTTGTACTGGGCCAGTGATTGGCTGATTATGACAAACCATTATGGCAAGACAGTACACAGCGTGTACTGGGCCAGTGATGGGCTGATTGACAAACCATTATTGCTAGACAGTACACAGCTTGTACTGGGCCAGTGATGGGCTGATTATGACAAATCATTATGGCAAGACAGTACACAGCTTGTACTTGGCCAGTGATGGGCTGATTATGACAAACCATTATGGCAAGACAGTACACATCATGTTCTGGGCCAGTGATGGGCTGATTATGACAAACCATTCTGGCAAGACAGTACACAGCCTTGTACTGGGCCAGTGATTGGCTGATTATGACAAACCATTATGGCAAGACAGTACACAGCTTGTACTGGGCCAGTGATGGGCTGATTGACAAACCATTATGGCAAGACAGTACACAGCTTGTACTGGGCCAGTATGATGGGCTGATTATGACAAACCATTATGGCAAGACAGTACACAGCTTGTACTTGGCCAGTATGTGGGCTTATTTATGACAAACCATTATGGCAAGACAGTACACAGCTTGTACTTGGCCAGTATGATGGGCTGATTATGACAAACCATTAGGCCCTCGCATCACAGTACACAGCTTGTACTGGGCCAGTATGATGGGCTGATTATGACAAACCATTATGGCAAGACAGTACACAGCTTGTACTTGGCCAGTATGTGGGCTTATTTATGACAAACCATTATGGCAAGACAGTACACAGCTTGTACTTGGCCAGTATGATGGGCTGATTATGACAAACCATTAGGCCCTCGCATCACAGTACACAGCTTGTACTGGGCCAGTGATGGGCTGATTGACAAACCATTATTGCTAGACAGTACACAGCTTGTACTGGGCCAGTGATGGGCTGATTATGACAAACCATTATGGCAAGAAAGTACACAGCTTGTACTGGGCCAGTGATGGGCTGATTATGACAAACCATTATGGCAAGACAGTACACAGCTTGTAATGGGCCAGTGATGGGCTGATTATAACACACCATTATGGCAAGACAGTACACAGCTTGTAATGGGCCAGTGATGGGCTGAATATGACAAACCATTATGGCAAGACAGTACACAGCGTGTACTGGGCCAGTGATGGGCTGAATATGACAAACCATGAAGGCAAGACAGTACGCAGCTTGTACTGGGCCAGTATGTTGGGCTGATTATGACAAAACATTATGGCAAGACAGTACACAGCTTGTACTAGGCCAGTGATGGGCTGATTATGACAAAACATTATGGCAAGACAGTACACAGCTTGTACTGGGCCAGTGATGGGCTGATTATGACAAAACATTATGGCAAGACAGTACACAGCTTGTACTGGGCCAGTGATGGGCTGAATATGACAAACCATGAAGGCAAGACAGTACGCAGCTTGTACTGGGCCAGTATGTTGGGCTGATTATGACAAACCATTATGGCAAGACAGTACACAGCTTGTACTGGGCCAGTGATGGGCTGATTATGACAAACCATGATGGGAAGACAGTTTGCAGCTTGTACTGGGCCAGTATGATGGGCTTATTATGACAAACCATTGTGGCAAGACAGTATACAGCTTGTACTGGGCCAGTGATGGGCTGATTATGACAAACCATGATGGCAAGACGCTACACAGCTTGTACTGGGCCAGTATGATGGGCTTATTATGACAAACCATTGTGGCAAGACAGTATACAGCTTGTACTGGGCCAGTGATGGGCTGTTTATGGCAAACCATTCTGGCAAGACAGTACACAGCTTGTACTGGGCCAGTGATAGGATGATTATGACAAACCATTATGGCAAGACAGTACACAGCTTGTACTGGGCCAGTGATGGGCTGATTGACAAACCATTATTGCTAGACAGTACACAGCTTGTACTGGGCCAGTGATGGGCTGATTATGACAAATCATTATGGCAAGACAGTACACAGCTTGTACTTGGCCAGTGATGAGCTGATTATGACAAACCATTATGGCAAGACAGTACACAGCTTGTACTGGGCCAGTGATGGGCTGATTATGACAAACCATTATGGCAAGACAGTACACAGCCTGTTCTGGGCCAGTGATGGGCTGATTGTGACAAACCATTATGGCAAGACAGTACACAGCTTGTAGTAGGCCAGTGATGGGCTGATTATGGCAAGACAGTGCACAGTTGTACTGGGCCAGTGATGGGCTGATTATGGCAAGACAGTACACAGCTTGTACTGGGCCAGTGATGGGCTGATTATGACAAACCATTATGGCAAGACAGTACACAGCTTGTACAGGGCCAGTGATGGGCTGATTATGGCAAGACAGCAAACAATTTAAATAGATGTAATAATTGCCTCGGGGGAAATGAATACAAATTTCGTTTTGCCCTTCACCGATGTGTGGTGAGCACTGCATACTCAGTGCTTTTTGAGTCCTGCCGCTAATAATACTGGATTCGAACTGGCCCTTCGTCACCAGGCTTACTCGGTGGTGTAGTGGTTAAGACATCTGCTCTAGTCATGCGGGAGTCATGGGTTCGAATCCCACCCGAGTTGCCTGTGGAGTTTTTTCCGCAGGACTCAAAAAGCACTGAGTATGCAGTGCTCACCACACATCGGTGAAGGGCAAAAAGAAATTTATATTCATTTCCCCCGATGCAATTATTACATCTATTTAGATTGCAGTCACCAACAATAAGGTTTTTGTACGATGTCAGCGCTATCACAGATAAATGTCTCAAATTCACTCAGGAACTGTGCGGTTGTGAACCCATTTTTAGGAGATGGAAGGGGTTTGTAGATAACTACAATATTAATATCTCGTCTCTTATCAATGTAGTGAGCATGTTCAAAAGAAGTCGTACAGTTAGACTGATGATTAAATAATTATGGGTGACGATAGGGGCGTTGGACAATCGGGGCAAATTAATAAATGAATAGCCAGCCAGGAGGAGTAAGTTCACCGATGACAATAGAGCTGTCATCTGTAAGCCAGGTTTCAGTTACTGCCATCATGTCAATGTCATGTTCCAATACGTAGTCAGAGAGAGCGATGGTTTTATTGCGAATTGATCGGGCATTCCAAAGGCGAACATCAAGGTTGGAATTAGGGACATGTGAAGGAATGGTGTTTGCTGAGCATCTAGAACCATGCTTATCTTTCCGGGCTCCTGCACGGATGCCTCTGTGGGTTTTTGGCTTAGAATTAATTCCAAGATACAAAATGTTACACCAAACATGTCTTGGAAGGGAAGGTTTCGAACAGGTCTTACCAATCGCAGAGAGTTAAGTTGAGCTGTAAACAGTGTTTGATTGACTGGGATAATAATTAGGTGTTCGGCTTCCAGCCGAAGACCTATTGTTATTAGGTGTTCGGCCATCAGCCGAACAACTATTGTTACTGTTCTGTTTTTTTTTCTGCCGTATTCTTCTCCTCGAACCATTTCCGTCGATTTTCTCAAAAACTAAAGCTTGTACAAACTTGAAACTTAGCATGTACTTAGATATTAGTGTGTAGACGACACAATAAGGTTTTGGGAATGATGACGTCATCAATGACGTCATTGCATGAAATAAACCTTAAAATAATTGAAAAACTCATATCTTGAGAACCACAAATGCTACATACAAGATCTTTACAATATACGAAAGGTCTTGTAATGGTGCACAAATGTCATGCACAATGTGACCTCATTTGACCTTTACTTCCGGTAAAAACCGGAAGTTGAAGTTAAAAAACTTGTTATTTTGAGCTCTGGATCCAAAGTCAATGGAGATATCAACGTATTTTCAATGAATAAAATTTTCTTTGGCTCATGAGCATTTAAGAAAAACAACTCATGACGTCGTAGCTTCGTCACAACGTAAATCATACACGAGGTCGAAATAAACATTGTTTTGCTATCTTTAAAGTTAAAGCTTGTACCAACTTGAAATTAAGTAAATACATAAACCATACTGTGCAGATGACACTCCAAAATTTTTGGAATGATGACGTCATTGATGACGTCATTACAGTAAGTTATGTAATATTTTTGAACAAGTCATATCTCAAAAACTATATGTGCTACATGCAAGATAGTTGCACCATATGAAAGCCCTTGAGGTACTCTATAACTCATAAAATAACCGTGACCCCATTTGACTTTTGCTTCTAGTCGAAACCGGAAGTTGAAGTTTACACATTACACAATCTAGAGCTCAATATGTAAATGCGGTACATTAAAAATGATGATATCATGTGAAAGCCCTTGAACGATTCAATATGTTGTTTCACTGGGTGTGACCCCATTTGACCTTTTCTTTTGGTTCAAACCGGAAGTTGTGCTTTAATATGTAAAAAAATCATACATAAAAACCAGTAATTCTAAATTTAAATTTTTGCAACGATGCACAGTACAGCAATAATATAGCAACAAATTGTAAACAATATTCAATTACATAATCAATTTATGTTTGAGCCGAACACCGTGAGTTTGTCCACAAACTCTAGTTCTGTTTTTTTTCTGCCGTATTCTTCTCCTCGAACCATTTCTGTCGATTTTCTCAAAAACTAAAGCTTGTACAAATTTGAAACTTAGCATGTACTTTATAGATATTAGTGTGTAGACGACACAATAAGGTTTTGGGAATGATGACGTCATCGATGACGTCATTGCATGAAATAAACCTTAAAATAATTGAAAAACTCATATCTTGAGAACCACAAATGCTACATACAAGATCTTTACAATATACGAAAGGTCTTATAATGGTGCACATATGTCATGCACAACGTGACCTCATTTGACCTTTACTTCCGGTAAAAACCGGAAGTTGAAGTTAAAAAACTTGTTGTTTCGAGCTCTGGATCCAAAGTCAATGGAGATATCAACGTATTTTCAATGAATACAATTTTCTTTGGCTCATGAGCATTTAAGAAAAACAACTCATGACGTCGTAGCTTCGTCACAACGTAAATCATACACGAGGTCGAAATAAACATTGTTTTGCTATCTTTAAAGTTAAAGCTTGTACCAACTTGAAACTAAGTAAATACATAAACCATACTGTGCAGATGACACTCCAAAGTTTTTGGGATGATGACGTCATTGATGACGTCAATACAGTAAGTTATGTAATATTTTTGAACAAGTCATATCTCAAAAACTATATGTGCTACATGCAAGATAGTTGCACCATATGAAAGCCCTTGAGGTACTCTATAACTCATAAAATAACCGTGACCCCATTTGACTTTTGCTTCTAGTCGAAACCGGAAGTTGAAGTTTACACATTACACAATCTAGAGCTCAATATGTAAATGCGGTACATTAAAAATGATGATATCATGTGAAAGCCCTTGAACGATTCAATATGTTGTTTCACTGGGTGTGACCCCATTTGACCTTTACTTCTGGTTCAAACCGGAAGTTGTGCTTTAATATGTAAAAAAATCATACATAAAAACCAGTAATTCTAAATTTAAATTTTTGCAACGATGCACAGTAGAGCAATAATATAGCAACAAATTGTAAACAATATTCAATTACATAATCAATTTATGTTTCAGCCGAACACCGTGAGTTTGTCCACAAACTCTAGATCTCTAGTTAGGTGTTCGGCTACCGGCCGAAGACCTATTGTTATTGCAAATGCTACATTCAAAATCTTTGGTGCATATGAAAGGTCTAGTGATGTTGGACAAATTGTATGCACACCGTGACCTCATTTGACCTTTACTTCCGGTCAAAACCGGAAGTTAAAGTAAAAAATCATGTTATTTCGGGCTCTAGAGCCTAAGTGAAAGAAGATATGAACAAACTTTTAATGAATAATATTTTCATTAGCTCACAAGCATTCTAGAAATGTGATATATGACGTCATAGCTACGTCACAACGAAATTAATACACGAGGTCAAAAAAAAAATTATTTTGCTATCTCAAAAACTAAAGCATGTACGGACTTCAAACTTATTATTCACCTAGACCACAGTGTGTACATGACAAAACAAAATTTTTGGAATGATGACATCATCGATGACGTCATTACATTAAATTGAAGTTTTATACTAAAATAATCATATCTTAAGAATAATACATGCTACATACATTATCTGTACACCATATGAAAGGTCTTGAAGTACTTAACAAATCTTACACAGGGTGTGACCCCATTTGACCTTCACTTCCGGTCGAAACCGGAAGTAGTAGTTTTTATATAAAAAATCATTTCTGAATAACGTAAATTTGTGTATGAATATAATAACTTAATTTTAAAGCCCTTTAACGATTCTAAAAATGTTTACAAAGTTTGACCTCATTTGACCTTCACTTCCGGTCGAAACCGGAAGTATAAGTTTGTACATACAAAAATATGTATCTTATTAATGACACATGGTACATTAATAATCGCTACATCAATTTAAAGCTTTCTGACAATTCTAAATATCATGCACAAGGTATGACCCTATTTGACCTTTAGTTCCTGTCAAACCGGAAGTTGAAGTTTCATATGACAAACCCTCATGCATAAAGATAAAAAAGTACAAATAAATATTTCGCCCGTCAGCATAGCACCAATAGACAAAAAACTTGCACACAATATTGACCTTAAAATTTTCAATTACGTAATTAAGCCGAACACCATGAGTTTGTTCACAAACTCTCAATTTCTAGTTTTTTTCTGGGTATTCTTCCCCCTGAACCTTGTCTTCAAATTTTCTCAAAAAGTAAAGCTTGTATGAACCTGAAACTTACCATGTACAATGATCTTAGTGAGTAAATAAAACCGTGAATTTTTGGGAATGATGACGTCATTGATGACGTCATTATGTTAAATAAACGTTAAATAATTAAAAAAAATTATAACTCAAGAACGGCAAAGGCTACATTCAAAATCTTTGGTGCATATAAAAGGTCTTGTAATGTTGGACAAATTGTATGCACACCATGACCCCATTTGACCTTTACTTCCGGTAAAAACCGGAAGTTAAAGTAACAAATCATGTTATTTGGGGCTCTAGAGACTAAGTAAATAAAGATATGAACAAACTTTTAATGAATAATATTTTGTTTAGTTCAAGAGCATTCTAGAAATGTGATATATGACGTCATAGCTACGTCACAACGAAATTGATACACGAGGTCGAAAAAAAAATTATTTTGCTATCTCAAAAAATAAAGCATGTACGGACTTGACACTTACTACATACCTAGACCACAGTGTGTATATGACAAAACAAAATTTTTGGAATGATGACGTCATCAATGACGTCATTACATTAAATTGAAGTTTTATACTAAAATAATCATATCTTAAGAATAATACATGCTACATACATGGTCTTTACACCATATGAAAGGTCTTGAAGTACTAAACAAATCTTACACAGGGTGTGACCCCATTTGACCTTCACTTCCGGTCGAAACCGGAAGTAGTAGTTTTGTTATGAAAAATCGTTTCTGAATTACGTAAATTTGTGTATTAATATAATAACTTAATTTTAAAGCACCTCGACGATTCTACATATGTTTACAAAGTGTGACCTCATTTGACCTTCACTTCCGGTCGAAACCGGAAGTATAAGTTTGTACAACAAAAATATGTATCTCATTAATGAAACATGGTACATTAATAATCCTTGCATCAATTTAAAGCTTTCTGACAATTCTAGATACCATGCACAAGGTGTGACCCCATTTGACCTTTAGTTCCTGTCAAACCGGAAGTAGGAGTTTCATATGACAAACCTTCATGCATAATTTTTTTCTGGGCTTTCTTAGTCGTCGAAACTTGTCCACAAATTTTCTCAAAAAGTAAAGCTTGTATGAACTTGAAACTTACCATGTACAAAGATATTAGTAAGTGGATGATACCGAAACTTTTTTGGAATGATGACGTCATTGATGACGTCATTAGGTTAAATAAACGTTAAATAATTCAAAAAATTAATAACTCAAGAACGGCAAATGCTACATTCAAAATCTTTAATGCATATGAAAGGTATTGTGATGTGGGACAAATTGTATGCACACTGTGACCCCATTTGACCTTTACTTCCGGTCAAAACCGGAAGTTAAAGTTAAAATTCATGTTATTTGGGGCTCCAGAGCCTAAGTGAATGAAGATATGAACAAACTTTCAATGCATAATATTTTTGTTAGCTCCCGAGCATTCTAACAATGTAATGTATGACGTCATAGCTACGTCACAACGAAATTGATACACGAGGTCGAAAAAACAATTATTTTGCTATCTCAAAAACTAAAGCATGTACGGACTTGAAACTTACTATATACCTAGATCACAGTGTGTATATGACAAAACAAAATTTTGGGAATGATGACGTCATTGATGACGTCATTACATTAAATTGAGGTTTTATACTAAAATAATCATATCTTAAGAAAAATACATGCTACATACATGATCTTTACACCATATGAAAGGTCTTGAAGTACTAAAAAAATCTTACACAGGGTGTGACCCCATTTGACCTTCACTTCCGGTCGAAACTGGAAGTAGTAGTTTTGTTATGAAAAATCGTTTCTGAATTACGTAAATTTGTGTATTAATTTTATAACTTAATTTTAAAGCCCCTCGACGATTCTACAAATATTTACAAAGTGTGACCTCATTTGACCTTCACTTCCGGTCGAAACCGGAAGTATAAGTTTGTACTACAAAAATATGTACCTTATTAATGAAACGTGGTACATTAATAATCGTTACATAAATTTCAAGCTCTCTGACAATTCTAGATACCATGCACAAGGTGTGACCCTATTTGACCTTTAGTTCCTGTCAAACCGGAAGTTGAAGTTTCATATGACAAACCTTCATGAATAAAGATAAAAAAGTACAACTAAATATTTCGCCCGACAGCATAGCACAAATAGACAAGAAACGTGCACACAATATTGACCTTAAAATTTTCAATTACGTAATTAAGCCGAACACCGTGAGTTTGTTCACAAACTCTCAATTTCTAGTTGTTATTGTTATTAGGTGTTCGGCCAGCAGCCGAAAACCTATTGTTATTGTTCTGTTTTTTTTTTTTTTTTTTTTTTTCTGGGCTTTCTTAGTCGTCGAAACTTGTCCACAAATTTTCTGAAAAAGTTAAGCTTGTATGAACTTGAAACTTACCATGTACAAACATATTAGTGAGTGGATGATACAGAAACTTTTTTGGAATAATGACGTCATTGATGACGTCATGACGTTAAATAAACGTTAAATAATTCAAAAATTTAATAACTCAAGAACGGCAAATGCTACATTCAAAATCTTTGGTGCATATGAAAGGTTTTGTGATGTGGGACAAATTGTATGCACACCGTGACCCCATTTGACCTTTACTTCCGGTCAAAACCGGAAGTTAAAGTTAAAATTCATGTTATTTGGGGCTCAAGAGCCTAAGTGAATGAAGATATGGACAAACTTTCAATGCATAATATTTTTGTTAGCTCACGAGCATTCTAACAATGTAATGTATGACGTCATAGCTACGTCACAACGAAATTGATACACGAGGTCGAAAAAAAAATTATTTTGCTATCTCAAAAAGTAAAGCATGTACGAACTTGATACTTGCTACATACTTAGAACACAGTGTGTATATGACAAAGCAAAATTTTGGGAATGATGACGTCATCGATGACGTCATTACATTAAATTGAAGTTTTATACTAAAATAATTATATCTTAAGAATAATACATGCTACATACATGATCTTTACACCATATGAAAGGTCTTGAAGTACTTAACAAATCTTACACAGGGTGTGACCCCATTTGACCCTCACTTCCGGTCGAAACCGGAAGTAGTAGTTTTGTTATGAAAAATCGATTCTGAATTACGTAAATTTGTATATTAATTGTATAACTTAATTTTAAAGCCCCTCGACGATTCTACAAATATTTACAAAGTGTGACCTCATTTGACCTTCACTTCCGGTCGAAACCGGAAGTATAAATTGTACTACAAAAATATGTACCTTATTAATGAAACGTGGTACATTAAGAATCGTTACATCAATTTCAAGCTCTCTGACAATTCTAGATACCATGCACAAGGTGTGACCCCATTTGACCTTTAGTTCCTGTCAAACCGGAAGTTGAAGTTTCATATGACAAACCTTCATGAATAAAGATAAAAAGTACAACTAAATATTTCGCCCGTCAGCATAGCACAAATAGACAAGAAACGTGCACACAATATTGACCTTAAAATTTTCAATTACGTATTTAAGCCGAACACCGTGAGTTTGTCCACAAACTCTAAATCTCTAGTTGTCTATTGTTTTTCTTTTTTTTTCCGCGTGTTCTTCTCCTCGAACCATGTCCGTCAATTTTCTCAAAAACTAAAGCTTGTATGAACCTGAAACTTACCATATACATTGATCTTAATGAGTAGATGAAACAGCAACATTTTTGGAATGATGACGTCATTGATGACGTCATAACATCAAATAAACATGCCAAATTTTGAAAATGCAATATCTTGAGAACCAAAAATGCTATACAAGATCTTTGCAATACAAAAGGTCTTGTATTGTTGCACAAAAGTCATGCACAATCTGACCTCATTTGACCTTCACTTCCGGTCAAAACCGGAAGTCGAAGTTAAAAACATGATAATTTGGGCTCTGCAGCCTAAGTCAGTGGAGATATCAACTTATTTCCAATGAATGAAATGTTCTTTAGCTTATGAGCATTTAAGAAAAATAACTTATGACGTCATAGCTTCGTCACAACGAAACTGAAAAAAAAATCTCCGAAGTTAAAGCTTGTATTTGCTTGAAACTTAGTATATACATAGACCATAGTGTGTAGATGACACAGAATTTCTTTTGGAATGATGACGTCATCGATGACGTCATTACAGTAAGTTATGTATTTCGTTTGAACAAGTCATATCTCAAAAACTATATGTGCTACATGCAACATTTTTGTACCGTATGAAAGCCCTTGAAGTACTTTACAAATAGTAAAATAACCGTGACCCCATTTGACCTTTGCTTCCGGTCGAAACCGGAAGTTGAAGATTACACATTAAAAAATCTATAGCTCATTAAGAAAATGTGGTACATTAAAAATTATGATATCATGTGAAAGCCCTTGAACAATTCAATATGTTGTATCAATGGGTGTGACCCCATTTGACCTTTTTGTCTGGTTCAAACCGGAAGTTGTGATTTGATATGTAAAACAAATCATACATAAAAACCAGTAATTCTAAACTTCAACTTTTGCAATGATGCACAGCAGCGCATGAATATAGCAACAATTTGTAAACAATTTTTCAATTACGTAATCGATTTACGTTTCAGCCGAACACCGTGAGTTTGTCCACAAACTCTAGATCACTAGTTTTTTTTTTTTTTTTTCTGGAGTGTTCTTCTCCTCGAACCATGTCCGTCGATTTTCTCAAAAACTAAAGCTTGTATGAACCTCATTTGACCTTCACTTCCGGTCAAAACCGGAAATCGAAGTTAAAAACATGATAATTTGGGCTCTGCAACCTAAGTCAGTGGAGGTATCAACTTATTTCCAATGAATGAAATGTTCTTTAGCTTATGAGCATTTAAGAAAAATAACTTATGACGTCATAGCTACGTCACAACGAAACTGATACACGAGGTCTGAAAAAAAAAATAGTTTACTATCTCCGAAGTTAAAGCTTGTATTTGCTTGAAACTTAGGATATACATAGACCATAGTGTGTAGATGACACAGAATTTCTTTTGGAATGATGACGTCATCGATGACGTCATTACAGTAAGTTATGTATTTCGTTTGAACAAGTCATATCTCAAAAACTATATGTGCTACATGCAACATTTTTGTACCGTATGAAAGCCCTTGAGGTACTTTACAAATAGTAAAATAACCGTGACCCCATTTGACCTTTGCTTCCGGTCGAAACCGGAAGTTGAAGTTTACACATTAAAAAATCTATAGCTCATTAAGAAAATGTGGTACATTAAAAATTATGATATCATGTGAAAGCCCTTGAACAATTCAATATGTTGTATCAATGGGTGTGACCCCATTTGACCTTTTTGTCTGGTTCAAACCGGAAGTTGTGATTTGATATGTAAAACAAATCATACATCAAAACCAGTAATTCTAAACTTCAACTTTTGCAACGATGCACAGCAGCGCATGATTATAGCAACAATTTGTAAAAAAAATTTCAATTACGTAATCGATTTACGTTTCAGCCGAACACCGTGAGTTTGTCCACAAACTCTAGTTGTCATTATGATGCTGGTGATCAGGGCCCGGGTTTGGTTCCACATCCCCACAGGGTAATAGTGTTAAGCAAAAGGTCGCTGTGGAGTTAAGACAGTATGGAATACGAGCCTTGCAAAATCCCCTTGGTCGGTAGTAAGAACGTGTGGCATGGTTGCTAACAACACTAATAACCCATTGTTCAACATGAAGGTTCAGTGAGCACAACAGTGTTACTATGAGTAGAGTGATTACTTCCATTGTCATGGAAACAGCTCACCATTGATATTATGTCCACGCTCTGCTGAGTATGACCAGGGTCGAAATGGATTCCACCACACCAGCTCAATCAGGAATCAGAAATATGATCACAGAAATTGCAGAACATATGAGTTAGTGAGAACAAACCAGAAGAATCCAGTAGGTCCTATGATGAATCAACTATCATATATCATCATACGGGAACATTATGTCTATCAAATCTCAATAAAAGTGATAGTATTTATGGAGAGGTTTCAACAAGACGAGGCAGCCTGCTAAATGCTCTCTCTAATTATACCCTAATACTGGTTGTGGTCTTAATTATGCTGAGTGTTTGGAGTTGTCAGTACATATTTTGAGGTACCACTCTTGGGAAAAGTTCGGGAATCTTGATTTTGAAAATGTTTTATTGTGAGACTTCTTCTTGTCTTATTTCAGTGCCCTCATGTGTCTAGTTTAAGATCATTTTTGGTCATTTTTGCAGTCTGTAGTATACAAGTTAAGTTGTAGTATGGCTTGCAAGGCATATTCTTTCTTTTAAATGATAAGGACTAAGTAAACAAGTAACAAGAAAATATAATTTCTCTCAAAGCCCATTGCCATTGTGATAAGCCATTTCATATTTTGGGCATTTTTGGCCAAATTTTCTGGTCTCAAAACAAGGTTTTTTAGCATATTTCTATAAAGCCACCCAGCCAAAATGCAGAATTATGTCCCACAACCAATTCTATCGTTGCAAAGTATCATCCTTGTATTTACTTGGGGAAAATGTACAATCGTTTAAATGTCCACCTTTTTAGGTTATTTTTACACCATACCAGTAAGCAAAGAAGTTTTTTGTAGAACTAGCACAGTTGTAATTTTTAACCTACTTTTGCCCCTCAAAAAGCCAACTTGCCAGGGGTCTCAGAAAACATTTCTTTTGTATGTGATTAGGGCCAACGTTGGTGTTGTCCTTAAATATGGTGAGAAACATATGAGGATTGTGGCCTCTTGTGGTAGTACTGCCTCATGTTCATTTCCCCCAGCCTCCCCAGGGATTTTATATGTATCTGGAGAGAGACTTTATGCAAATACTTATTATCTGTCAACACGCCAAAATGAATATTTGTTACACTTTATGTGGGGTATATTAGCAAGGGAGAAAAGAAATAAACAATCGTTTTAGAATCTAAATCCAGTCTGTTGCTGTGGTTACAACTTTAAGGCGATTGTAGAGGTATCATCAAGTGATTTTCGGTTCTTTTTCAAAAACACACTTGACACAAATGAAAACAAAAATCACAGTCAACTCTTACGTTTCAAGTTATCATTGTTGCTCTCCCTAGAAATTGCTTTCGATATTATCATAATTATACTTGTTCTATTTTTGTCAGCCTACAAAAAAACCGTATGTTTAAAAAAAGCAAAAAGATGCAAATTGTTATTTTTTGCCCCTCAAAAAAAAACTTGACTGGGCACCAAAAATGTTTTCGTTTAGGCTGTGATTAGGGTTAGCTTTAAGCAATTTGCAGGAGTGAAACGAAGATAATTTGAAACTCAAAATTTGTATTTGTGATTTTGTTTTGTTTTGTGCCAAGTGTATATTTGAAAAGAACTAAAACCACTTGATACCCCAAATTTGCCTGAAATGAGCTGAAACCATGACAACATAGTAGATGATACTTTCAAATGACATTATTGGTTGTGTGATATAATTCTGCATTTTGGCTTGGTGGCTTTTTAAAATCTGCTATAAAGAACATTTGTTGAGACCCCCCCAAAATGGGCAGAAATGCCCAAAACATGAAAAAGGTCTCTGTTACCTTGGCAACAGGCCATTTTATGAAAACAATTTTAACATTGTGTTTGTTATTTGTTCACCTAATCCTTCCATTTAAAAGAAAACAAAACTGCCAAGGACACTTTTATGATACCTTTACCCGGATTCAGTATTAATGATTGAATTCCTGCCATTAATGATTATTCTACTGCTGTCTTACCTGTACTGGGCCACTTCCATGCCTGTACAAGGTTGAACAGGACCATTACTATAATATGCCTGCACTGGCACATTGTCCCATAACAAGCAACATGGTACTGGGCCAGTGCTGGGTCAATTTGGCATTGTTTGCTGGGAACTCCTATATGAGATGAGACATAATTAAGACTTTATTATCATAAGGCTAGCATTTAGTCTTTACTATGGCCCTTTGAAGCTTACAATCTTTGCTATTCGTAGTACAGGAATTATCTGACATGGCCCTACACAAATGGCAACAGCAATTTTTCAACTGTTCTAGTCTGATAAATGAGTCCTTTAGGCCTATATCAAAAGTCCTATGAAAAAAATCTAAGTGGTGGAAGTATTTTTTTTTTATTTTATTTTTTTTTAATGCAAATTCGCCCTAAACAAGGCTAAAAGCCACTCTAGGTAAAGGGCTACAAAGAAGAAAACATAGAAATGTTGAAACTTAGTGAAGCTGAAGGAATGAATTGATATTCCTCTTAAAAGATGACAGATCATAGGATGAAGGAAAACATGCACCAGGCAAGGAGTTCCAAAGAGATGCAGTACGAGGGAAAAAGCTGCTGGAGTAGCTCTTTGTTCTACATCTTGGCACAGCCACAGTGTAAGGATGAGCACAAGCAGAAAGCCTGGTCTCACGCTCAAACACCCTGACAGGAGGAACAAGATTGGATAGACTGGTGGAACATTTACGATGGAAATATCTGTAGAACAGACAGAGGCTGGCTACAGACCTTCGATGAGATAGGGGTTGTAGTGTAGATCCCAACTCCTCTCCAACCAGGTTAACAATGCGCTTCTGCACTCGATCTAGTAAAGATAAATGGCAGGCAGAAGCTCCAGCCCATGCATAATTTGCATTATTTTCCCATTAAGATGTACACATAACTGACTATTCTTAGTAATCTTAGCATTGGGGGTGGTGGGTGATCAAACATTCCTTAATTTCTTCATCTTCAGTAGACCAGTGTTAATGTAGCTTGTCACAACTGTCCAGTTATATGATATCACAATGACATCAGTCGTCATGGAAACAACTTCTATAGGGTGCTATACATTTTATGTATAAATGGGAGCTATTTTGCTTCATCAGCCCCCACTGGGGGTTTTCTTTTAAAAACTAATTGCTTAAATTGATCAACGTACATCCATGTTAGCTCAATAGATGTGTGAACTAAAAATAAGTTTGGATTAATTTTCTCTACAGCCACTTTTTGAGACTCTTAGTGTTGAGTCATTGTTTAATTGCCTTGGCACTTAGTCATTAAACATCCCTGTATTGCTCTGACATGACTTGATATGTAAATCATTGATTTTACTGACATGACATACTCAAGGATAAATTCACTGATAATTTTCATTAATGATGTTCAAGTCTTCTCAGAACAATGTTCAATTGTTCAATCAAGGAAAATGCAACTATGCTTAACACTAAGATTTTAAATAACTGTCTGTGGGGACAGTTAATGTATCTGTATTTTAACTTCAGTTAACCTCTCTCTTTGGTAAGAATGGACCGTTCCGACTTTCTACTAGGCCCCGCCCACCGCGCACGTGGGAGTGAAAACACGTAGGCCTCTCCAACGCCATTCTGCACGATTCTGCCGCGCGCCAAGGACACGCTCATGCACGACCGACTTTTGTTTGCGCAACCATGGCTGTGATTGGTCAATATGTGCATGGTGGGCGGAGCCTAGTGGAAAGTCAGAACGGTCCATTCAGTCAGTTGGATTATTTTAACTTATTAAAGTTATAGTTGCAAAACTGGTTATCCCTCCGGGCGACTGAGCAAGAAAAATAGCATTCATTTAAAACTTAAAAAAATACCCTACATTTAAATGTACTTAAAATAATGTATGGTAAAGCAACCTTTAGCAGTTGTTTCCATGACAACTGATGACATCATCATGATCTCGTGTAACTGAGCAACAGATGTGACAAGTTACATAAACACTAGTCTACTTATGATGGAGAAAATAAATGAAAGAATGTTTGATCTCCAGCCCCCAATGCTAAGATTACAAAGAATAATCAATTTTGTGCACATAAAAATGGGAGGATAATCATAAAGCGTATCCAAATTATTCATTTCCACCACGTGGAATTCTTAGGACTTGCTATGGAGGAGACTTTTGGGGGACTATAACAGTTGAAAAAGTTTCTGTTGCAATGAATTTGTATGACTCGAGGTTTTCAGCCGTTCTTTACACAAAATGCTTGAAAGAATGATACAACTTACAAGAGACAACACGCTAGGCCTAGTAGAGTAGTAGCACTACATGTAGTTGATTGTTTCCTTTTTTACAAAACTGTTATGGACATTTCAGTACTTTCACTCCGCACACACACCGAGTTTTATTGTATTAAAAATTACTGAAAACGAAAAAAAAACACCCCAAAAACCTACAAAAACCAATCAAAACAAGCATACAAACACCCACCTCTGTTTGATTGACTTTAGCGTTGTACTTGATGTACTTGGTATGGTTGGCGAACATCATGCAAATCAAAACTGCGAGGAGCAGCAAAATCATGGCAACAAAAATCTGTAGGATGATAATTGCCTTGCGCGGCGTTACCCTTTCCAATCTGAACACTTCTGTCATACTTATAGGCCTATATGTCCTGGGAAATACATTTGTAGGTCTTGGTGGTAGTGCTGGAGGTCTATTCTGGGCTTCAGGTGCTACAATCCTTCCGCACATTAGCGAGCTAATGTCAACGTATTCTGACTCCATCATGATCTTGAACATTATTGTTCTGCAACACACCTCCCCACCGTACCACAATCTGACAATGCAATTAGTCCATGAGCCAGGTGCAGAAATTTTACATATTGGTACCACCTCGAGGGACTAATTCTAATATTACTTTTCTCGTTGAAAATAATCCAAAACGTACCATAAGCCATGATAGACTTTTTAAAAGATTAGATGTGAACCATTTATTGAAAGATTTCCATCGTAAAATTTAAAACTACTAGCCTCTTCCACAGTTGCAACACCAACGGCTGTTTGTAGTGTAACATTTTTAAGCTTATGTATTTGCACGGAGAGTGAATAATCAACTTTGTGCAAACTCAAACAGCCGTTGTATATTTCACTTGCACGTGGGCATGGCCGTCTGATGGTAAACAAACATTGTCAAATTTTTGCTCTTTTTTCTCAAATTTAGTAATCCAACGGAATTTGTTGGGGTTGGTTGCATTTTACTTGAAAGCAAATTGGAATATAAACAAAGACTGTCAATTGTAGTTCAAAATTTGTTGTGAAACATTGGTCACCGTAATGAAAAAGAAGTTTTAGGGAACAGGGCTGGCTTCATGAACGTTGTGTGCTTGCACTGGTAGAACAAAGTCAAAGTTTGGAATAACTGCTGGAAGATTTAGACAGTTAGATCTATATAAATACACACTTTCCTATTCACTCCAACCATTTTTAAGACGAGGCTTGTGATGCCAGTTTATTATGAAGAAGCAAAACAAAACGCTTGCCCAAAAGAAGTAAACGGCAAGCTGAGCCTATCGGCTATTGCATTCTTTTTAATCGGCTTTGAGAGAGACAACCCTTATCAAATGACAAGTAAGACCCTTTCCATCGATGTAACCTACAACAAAACATTCCTTTTTTATGACTTTGGTGGAGAAAATACAACAGAAGTTTGACAACAACAACAATGAATAGACTATTTTGTTGACATGCGGCCAGTTGCCAGGTGATAAATATAACGGCTGTTTGAGTTTGCACATAGTCACGAGCATTAGAAAACCCTTTTACATTATACATGCATGTTTTCAAACATCGAGCTCAAAACAAATTGGTTTTATCATTGCTCTCTCTCTCAAAAAAGTGCATTTCATGCAAAATATTTCAAGGGAAGTTGTTACTTGTGCTTCTAATGGGTGTTTCAAAATGATAAGAGTTTTAAAAGGAGGAGGCCTTAGCTAAAACACGAACTATAAGAAAAGTAAAAACTAAGGACCAAGTCGTGACATATTCAACTTCATTCAGGGGCGACAGTGTGTACAAATTTGTGGCCCATTTTGGCGGACACTGCGTAACTCAGTCGCCCTATTCGATATATTTCAAGTTACAAACACAAGTGTACTTTGATGACAAGGTATAGTATGTTACCCGTTTCAACATATTTTAGGCCATAACAAATACAACCACACAAAGGCGACAATCTGTCGCCTTTTCCAACATTTGTTCGTTTCCTAATGCTTGACTCTAAATCAATCTGCTGGAAACCTTATAACTTAAGATTAAAGCTTTTAAAATGTAAAGGTTCTCAGATTCAATAAGGCGACGACCATTTAGTTTTAACACACTGCATATTTGTTTAAACAAACCGACTGAAGTGATTACAATTAAAATGCACTAAACGGTTATTATTGTTTCCATTGGGATCAACTTTTAATTAATTATCTCACTGTAAAGATAACTTGTTTGTACATTTAGCAAATTGTAAAGCCTAACTTTCGAATTTGACTAGAGAAACAGTGGTCCGGGGTTATCTCAGAGACAAAAGAAAATGCAATCATTTTGTTGTCACTTATTTTTGAAAATCAACATTATAATCAAATCAAGTTAAAGTTTTGTGTATTGTCCGAAAAGTAGGGGTAAATTGCTGTAAAAAATCTGTTATCTTTTTTGAAGCAGCCTGTGTAGCTAAGACACACGGACTTTAACTCTAGTATAAGAACAAATGGACTTTGTATAAGTTACAACCACACTGGGGCGACACTGTCCTGTCGCCGCCTTAAACATATTTTCAGTTTGCTATAATGATTTACTCGTTCCGAACCGTATAAAATTAAGGTTGAATTGAAATATTTTAAAGGTTCTTGACATCAACAGTTTAAAAAGGAGAGGGCCTTCAACTTCATTCGGGGCGACATTGTTTACAAATTTGTTGCCCATTTTGGCGGACACTGCGTAACTCGGTCGCCCTATTCGATATTTTTATTTCAAGTTACAAATAGAAAGTGTACTTAGATGACATTGTATAGTATGTTACCCGTTTCGACATAATATTTTAGGTCATAAGAAATACAACCACACAAGGGCGACAATCTGTCGCCTTTTCCAGCCATTTTTTCGATTCCTAATGCTTGAGTCTAAATCAATCTGCTGCAAACCATTTTAACTTAAGATTAAAGTTATTAAAATGTAAAGGTCTTGATCAGTTTCAATAAGGCGACGAAGATAACTTTTTTTTACATTCAGCAAAACTTAACTCTCATATTTGACTAGAGAACAGTGGTTCGGGCCTAAATTGATCAAGAATATCTAGTTTCTCACACTATGCAGCGATCGGCTGACAAGTAGATCGACTGTGGTTAAGTCTAGCCAAATTTTGTCAGTTTCCTGAAGCATTACTCTGGGTAATTTTGCTTTAAATCGTATTAAATTGAGATGAAAGTATAAAACCTAAGATGTCTTGCCCAGTACAGTCATAAGTCAAACAAACAAACACCCCAACACAGACGCGATTCGGCTATATTTCTAGAGATGGTTGATGATTATTACATTTATGGTTGTTGTTTTTATTACCGGTACCTTAATGGTTGATATAAAATTTGTGTTTTTTTTTGCATTTACGGTTGGTTCGTTTATTACATTTGGTTGATTTTATTACGTTTATGCCTTATGTTACATTTATGGCTACATTTTATTACATTTATGGTTGTTATTACATTTATGGGTCATACACACAATTAGTTCTAAATGTCAGAGGCATGGCTTTTTCGTAATGAGTTTATTCCCTGTTGGTTTGCGTTCCCCTGTATTGTTTGTGTTAAATTAGTTGTTCATAACAGAACACCCACGAAACGGTGTACCCATGGTAGTGGCTGAACATTAATGACACAAGAAGTCAACCATTCCCCAAACTCCAACCTCCCCACATTCACAAGTTCTGCTGTGGCTGGTGCTCCAGTGTACAGATTCAGTTATGCCGCAGGGTAAATTTGAAAATTGAAAACTCATCATTTTGGACTCATTTACATTTCACCCGAATCCTAGCGTAATACTCATCTGAGGAAATAAACATTACACACTATGTTCAATGTTAGATACACAATTGGTTTCTTGCCCATAAAACAGTTTTATGCCCCTGCACAGCATTAAGATCAAAAACAGAAATGTTCGCAGAATAATAATGATAAAGTTAATGATAATAGCAAACTTTCCTTGAAATACTTTTTGGAATAACGAGTGAGTTTAATCATAGTTAGGGCTGAGACGAAAACTCTTGCCATTATGATAAATACAAAAATGCTGGATATATTTTTTAGTTTTTACCCTTTTCTTAAAAGATAAAAATGACATAAGCTGTTATTTTTACAGGTTGGTTTTATTACATCGCCTGATGACAGGAAGCATTTACAGACACTTTTCAATGGTGTACAATGGCTTTAACACAATGCACCGTTTCTGAGGCAATTATGACTTACCGGATATAGTTTACATGGCCATCGTTTCCTGACGACGTTGAACGCAACAAATGCAATTTGTAATTCATCACACAAAAGGGCCCAGTGGTCAGTGATAAAAAAGCCATACGACATTGGTATGTTGAATGTGTTACATAAATCAACAATATTATCAATGACCCACGACTCGGTGGTTACAAAGTAACACATTCCTGTCATATTGAAATCTATCTCACAGCATGGGCCTACCTAATGAAACCAAACTTTGTTGAACGTTACCACGTAATTCTGCACACTCAAACCATGATACGTTTTTTAGGGTATAATACGCCACGGACACTTATTTAACAAGCTTTGTAATAGCACTCCGCACTAATGCTAAATATAGGAGCAAAGTACCATATTTTAAGTCATGACAAGAGCAACTACACAAACAAGGGCGACAATATGTCGCCTTTTCCAACACTTTTTTGTTTCCAACTGCTTGACTCGAAAATCAATCTGTTGCAAACCATATCAACTTAAGATTAAAGCTTTTAAAGTGTTAAGCTCTTGCTCAGTTTCAATAAGGCGACGACCAATTCCATCACACTGAAAATTTGTTAAAACAAACCGGCTGAACTGATAACAACTCAAATACACTAACGGGTGATTGTTGTTTCCATTTAGGATCAACTTTTAATTAATTATCTCACTGTAAAAATAACTTATTTTTACATTTCACAAATTGTAAAGCCGAACTTTCGAATTTGACTAGAGAAACAGTGGTCCGGGGTTACCTCAGAGACAACAGAAAATGCAATCATTTTGTCGTCACTTATTTTTCAAAAACAACATTGCAATCAAATCAAGTTAAAGTTTTGTGTATATCCGAAAAGTAAGGGAAAATTGCTTGAAAAAATCGGTTATCTTTTTGAAGCAGCCAGTGTACTTATGACAGGGTATAGTGTAACCAGTTTCAACATATTTTAAGTCATGACAAGAACAACTACACAAGGGCGACAATCTGTCGCCTTTTCCAACATTTTTTTGTTTTCTAATGCTGGACTCTAAATCAATCTGTTGCAAACCATATTAACTTCAGATTAAAGCTTTTAAAGTGTTAAGGCCTTGCTCAGTTTCAATAAGGCGACGACCATTTAGTTCCATCACACTGAAAATTTGTTAAAACAAATCGGCTGAACTGATAACAACTCAAATGCACTAACGGGTGATTGTTGTTTCCATTTAGGATCAACTTTTAATTAATTATCCCACTGTAAAAAATTACTTATTTTTTACATTTAACAATTTTTAAAGCCTAACTTTCGGATTTGACTATAGAGAAACAGTGGTCCGGGGTTATCTCAGGGACAAAAAAAGTGCAATTATTTTGTCGTCACTTATTTTTGAAGAACAACATTACAATCAAATCAAGTTAAAGTTTTGTGTATACCCGAAAAGTAAGGGAAAATTGCTTGAACAAATCGGATATCTTTTTGAAGCAGCCTGTGTAGCTAAAACACACGGATTTTAACTCTAGTAAGAACAAATGGACTAATGTATGTTACAAACACACTGGGCGACACTGTCCTGTCGCCGCCTTATACATTATTTTCAGTTTGTTATAATGATTTACTCTAAACTGAATCATTCTGAACCGTATAAATGAAGGTTGCATAGAAATATTTTAAAGGTATTGACATCAACAGTTTTAAAAGGAGAGGACCTTAGCTAAATCACGAACTATAAGAAAAGTAAAAACTAAGTACTAAGTCGTGACAAATACAACTTTAATTCAGGGGCGACATTGTGTACAAAATTGTTGCCCATTTTGGCGGACACTGCGTAACTCGGTCGCCCTATTCGATATATTTCAAGTTACAAATAAAAGTGTAGGCCTACTTAGATGACAAGGTATAGTATGTCACCCATTTCGACATATTTTAGTCATGACAAATACAACTTCACAAGGGCGACAATCTGTCGCCTTTTCCAACATTTTTTCGTTTCCTAATGCTTGACTCTAAATTAATCTGTAGGGGCGACAGTGTGTACAAATTTGTTGACCATGTTGGTGGACACTGCGTAACTTAGTCGCCCTATTCAATATATTTTAAGTTACAAATACAAGTGTACTTAGATGACAGGGTATAGTGTAACCCGTTTCAACATATTTTAAGTCATAACAAATACAACCACACAAGGGCGACAATCTGTCGCCTTTTCCAACATTTTTTCGTTTCCTAATACTTGACTCTAAAATAATCTGTAGGGGCGACAGTGTGTACAAAATTGTTGCCCATTTTGGCGGACACTGCGTAACTCGGTCGCCCTATTCGATATATTTCAAGTTACAAAGAAAAGTTTCTGCCTACTTAGATGACAAGGTATAGTATGTCACCCATTTTGACATATTTTAAGTCATGACAAATACAACTTCACAAGGCCGACAATCTGTCGCCTTTTCCAACACTTTTTTGTTTCTTATGCTTGACTCTAAATCAATCTGTTGCAAACCATATCAACATAAGATTAAAGCTTTTAAAATGTAAAGGTCTTGCTCAATTTCAACAAGACGACGACCATTTAGTTACAACACACTGAATATTTGTTAAAACAAACCGGCTGAACTGATTACAACTCAAATTCACTAACGGGTGATTGTTGTTTCCATTTAGGAACAATTTTTATCTAATTATCTCGGTGTAAAAATAACTTATTTTTACATTTAACAAATTGAAAAGCCTAACTTTCGAATTTGACTAGAAAAACAGTGGTCCGGGGTTATCTCAGAGACAAAAGAAAATGCAATCTTTTTGACGTCACTTATATTTGAAGAACAACATTACAATCAAATCAAGTTAAAATTTTGTGTATTGTCCGAAAAGTAAGGGAAAATTGCTTGAAAAAATCGGATATCTTTTTGACTCAGCCTGTGCTAAAACACACGGACTTTAACTCTAGTAAGAACAAATTGACTAATGTACCGGTAAGTTACAACCACACTGGGGCGACACTGTCCTGTCGCCGCATTAAACACAATTTTCAGTTTGTTATAATGATTTACTCTAAACTTAATCATTCTGAACCGTATAAATTAAGGTTGCATAGAAATATTTTAAAGGTATCGACATCAACAGTTTTAAAAGGAAAGGGCCTTAGCTAAATCACGAACTATAAGAAAAGTAAAAACTAAGTACTGAGTCATGACAAATACAACTTCACAAGGCCGACAATCTGTCGCCTTTTCCAACATTTTTTCGTTTCCTAATGCTTGACTCTAAATTAATCTGTAGGGGCGACAGTGTGTACAAATTTGTTGCCCATGTTGGTGGACACTGCGTAACTTAGTCGCCCTATTCAATATATTTTAAGTTACAAATACAAGTGTACTTAGATGACAGGGTATAGTGTAACCCATTTCAACATATTTTAAGTCATAACAAATACAACCACACAAGGGCGACAATCTGTCGCCTTTTCCAACATTTTTTTGTTTTCTAATGCTGGACTCTAAATCAATCTGTTGCAAACCATATTAACTTCAGATTAAAGCTTTTAAAGTGTTAAGGCCTTGCTCAGTTTCAATAAGGCGACGACCATTTAGTTCCATCACACTGAAAATTTGTTAAAACAAATCGGCTGAACTGATAACAACTCAAATGCACTAACGGGTGATTGTTTCCATTTAGGATAAACTTTTAATTAATTATCCCACTGTAAGAAATAACTTATTTTTAAATTTAACAATTTTTAAAGCCTAACTTTCGGATTTGACTATAGAGAAACAGTGGTCCGGGGTTATCTCAGAGACAAAAAAAAAGTGCAATTATTTTGTCGTCACTTATTTTTGAAGAACAACATTACAATCAAATCAAGTTAAAGTTTTGTGTATATCCGAAAAGTAAGGGAAAATTGCTTGAAAAAATCAGTTATCTTTTTGAAGCAGCCTGTGTAGCTAAAACACACGGACTTTAACTCTAGTCAGAACAAATGGAACATGTATAAGTTACAACCACACTGGGGCGACACTGTCCTGTCGCCGCCTTATACATTATTTTCAGTTTGTTATAATGATTTACTCTAAACTGAATCATTCTGAACCGTATAAATGAAGGTTGCATAGAAATATTTTAAAGGTATTGACATCAACAGTTTTAAAAGGAGAGGACCTTAGCTAAATCACGAACTATAAGAAAAGTAAAAACTAAGTACTAAGTCGTGACAAATACAACTTTAATTCAGGGGCGACATTGTGTACAAAATTGTTGCCCATTTTGGCGGACACTGCGTAACTTGGTCGCCCTATTCGATATATTTCAAGTTACAAAGGAAAGTGTAAGCCTACTTAGATGACAAGGTATAGTATGTCACCCATTTCGACATATTTTAAGTCATGACAAATACAACTTCACAAGGGCGACAATCTGTCGCCTTTTCCAACATTTTTTCGTTTCCTAATGCTTGACTCTAAATTAATCTGTAGGGGCGACAGTGTGTACAAATTTGTTGCCCATGTTGGTGGACACTGCGTAACTTAGTCGCCCTATTCAATATATTTTAAGTTACAAATACAAGTGTACTTAGATGACAGGGTATAGTGTAACCCGTTTCAACATATTTTAAGTCATAACAAATACAACCACACAAGGGCGACAATCTGTCGCCTTTTCCAACACTTTTTTGTTTCTTATGCTTGACTCTAAATCAATCTGTTGCAAACCATATCAACATAAGATTAAAGCTTTTAAAATGTAAAGGTCTTGCTCAATTTCAACAAGGCGACGACCATTTAGTTACAACACACTGAATATTTGTTAAAACAAACCGGCTGAACTGATTACAACTCAAATTCACTAACGGGTGATTGTTGTTTCCATTTAGGAACAATTTTTATCTAATTATCTCGGTGTAAAAATAACTTATTTTTACATTTAACAAATTGTAAAGCCTAACTTTCGAATTTGACTAGAAAAACAGTGGTCCGGGGTTATCTCAGAGACAAAAGAAAATGCAATCTTTTTGACGTCACTTATATTTGAAGAACAACATTACAATCAAATCAAGTTAAAATTTTGTGTATTGTCCGAAAAGTAAGGGAAAATTGCTTGAAAAAATCGGATATCTTTTTGACTCAGCCTGTGCTAAAACACACGGACTTTAACTCTAGTAAGAACAAATTGACTAATGTACCGGTAAGTTACAACCACACTGGGGCGACACTGTCCTGTCGCCGCATTAAACACAATTTTCAGTTTGTTATAATGATTTACTCTAAACTTAATCATTCTGAACCGTATAAATTAAGGTTGCATAGAAATATTTTAAAGGTATCGACATCAACAGTTTTAAAAGGAAAGGGCCTTAGCTAAATCACGAACTATAAGAAAAGTAAAAACTAAGTACTGAGTCATGACAAATACAACTTCACAAGGCCGACAATCTGTCGCCTTTTCCAACATTTTTTCGTTTCCTAATGCTTGACTCTAAATTAATCTGTAGGGGCGACAGTGTGTACAAATTTGTTGCCCATGTTGGTGGACACTGCGTAACTTAGTCGCCCTATTCAATATATTTTAAGTTACAAATACAAGTGTACTTAGATGACAGGGTATAGTGTAACCCATTTCAACATATTTTAAGTCATAACAAATACAACCACACAAGGGCGACAATCTGTCGCCTTTTCCAACATTTTTTTGTTTTCTAATGCTGGACTCTAAATCAATCTGTTGCAAACCATATTAACTTCAGATTAAAGCTTTTAAAGTGTTAAGGCCTTGCTCAGTTTCAATAAGGCGACGACCATTTAGTTCCATCACACTGAAAATTTGTTAAAACAAATCGGCTGAACTGATAACAACTCAAATGCACTAACGGGTGATTGTTTCCATTTAGGATCAACTTTTAATTAATTATCCCACTGTAAGAAATAACTTATTTTTAAATTTAACAATTTTTAAAGCCTAACTTTCGGATTTGACTATAGAGAAACAGTGGTCCGGGGTTATCTCAGAGACAAAAAAAAAGTGCAATTATTTTGTCGTCACTTATTTTTGAAGAACAACATTACAATCAAATCAAGTTAAAGTTTTGTGTATATCCGAAAAGTAAGGGAAAATTGCTTGAAAAAATCAGTTATCTTTTTGAAGCAGCCTGTGTAGCTAAAACACACGGACTTTAACTCTAGTAAGAACAAATGGAACATGTATAAGTTACAACCACACTGGGGCGACACTGTCCTGTCGCCGCCTTATACATTATTTTCAGTTTGTTATAATGATTTACTCTAAACTGAATCATTCTGAACCGTATAAATGAAGGTTGCATAGAAATATTTTAAAGGTATTGACATCAACAGTTTTAAAAGGAGAGGACCTTAGCTAAATCACGAACTATAAGAAAAGTAAAAACTAAGTACTAAGTCGTGACAAATACAACTTTAATTCAGGGGCGACATTGTGTACAAAATTGTTGCCCATTTTGGCGGACACTGCGTAACTTGGTCGCCCTATTCGATATATTTCAAGTTACAAAGGAAAGTGTAAGCCTACTTAGATGACAAGGTATAGTATGTCACCCATTTCGACATATTTTAAGTCATGACAAATACAACTTCACAAGGGCGACAATCTGTCGCCTTTTCCAACATTTTTTCGTTTCCTAATGCTTGACTCTAAATTAATCTGTAGGGGCGACAGTGTGTACAAATTTGTTGCCCATGTTGGTGGACACTGCGTAACTTAGTCGCCCTATTCAATATATTTTAAGTTACAAATACAAGTGTACTTAGATGACAGGGTATAGTGTAACCCGTTTCAACATATTTTAAGTCATAACAAATACAACCACACAAGGGCGACAATCTGTCGCCTTTTCCAACACTTTTTTGCTTCTTATGCTTGACTCTAAATCAATCTGTTGCAAACCATATCAACATAAGATTAAAGCTTTTAAAATGTAAAGGTCTTGCTCAATTTCAACAAGACGACGACCATTTAGTTACAACACACTGAATATTTGTTAAAACAAACCGGCTGAACTGATTACAACTCAAATTCACTAACGGGTGATTGTTGTTTCCATTTAGGATCAACTTTTAATTAATTATCCCACTGTAAAAATAACTTATTTTCACATTTAACAATTTTGAAAGCCTAACTTTTGAATTTGACTAGAGAAACAGCGGTCCGGGGTTACCTCAGAGACAAAAGAAAATGCAATTCTTATGTCGTCACTTATTTTTGAAGAACAACATTACAATCAAATCAAGTTAAAGTTTTGTGTATTGTCCGAAAAGTAAGGGAGAATTGCTTGAAAAAATCGGTTATCTTTTTGAAGCAGCCTGTGTAGCTAAAACACACCGATTTTAACTCTAGTAAGAACAAATGGACTAATGTAAGTTACAACCACACTGGGGCGACACTGTCCTTTCGCCGCCTTAAACATATTTTCAGTTTGTCATAATGATTTACTCAAAACTGAATCACTCTGAACCGTAGAAATTAAGGTTGCATAGAAATATTTTAAATGTCTTAACATCAACAGTTTTAAAAGGAGAGGGCCTTCGCTAAATCACGAACAATAAGAAAAGTAAAAACTAAGGACCAAGTCGTGACGTATTCAACTTCATTAGGGGACGACATTGTGTACAAATTTGTTATCTAGTAATACAATTTTACAAATTTGTTGCCCATTTTGGCGGACACTGCGTAACTCGGTTGCCCTATTCGATATATTTTAAGTTACAAATGATTTACTCTAAACTGAATCGTTCTGAACCGTATAAATTATGGTTGAATCGAAATATTTTAAAGGTATTGACATCAACAGTTTTAAAAGGAGAGGACCTTAGCTAAATCACGAACTATAAGAAAAGTAAAAACTAAGTACTAAGTCGTGACAAATACAACTTTAATTCAGGGGCGACATTGTGTACAAAATTGTTGCCCATTTTGGTGGACACTGCGTAACTCGGCCGCCCTATTCGATATATTTCAAGTTACAAAGAAAAGTTTCTGCCTACTTAGATGACAAGGTATAGTGTGTTACCCATTTCGACATATTTTAAGTCGTGACAAATACAACTTTAAAAGGAGAGGACCTTAGCTAAATCACGAACTATAAGAAAAGTAAAAACTAAGTACTAAGTCGTGACATATTCAATTTCATTCGGGGAGACATTGTGTACAAATTTGTTATATAGTAATAACTTAATGGTCGTCGCCTTATTGAAACTATGTTACCCGTTTTGACAGATTTTAGGTCATAACAAATACAACCATATAAGGGCAACAATCTGTCGCCTTTTCCAACATTTTTTCGTTTCCTAATGCTTGACTCTAAATTAATCTGTAGGGGCGACATTGTGTACAAATGTGTTGCCCATGTTGGCGGACACTGCGTAACTCGGTCGCCCTATTAGATATATTTTAAGTTACAAATAAAAGTGTACTTAGATGACAGGGTATAGTGTAAACCGTTTCGATATATTTTAAGTCATGACAAGAACAACTACAGGGCTACAATCTGTCGTCTTTTCCAACACTTGTTTGTTTCTGATGCTTGACTCTAAATCAATCTGTTGCAAACCATATTAACTTAAGATTAAAGCTTTTAAAATGTAAATGTCTTGCTTAGTTTTAATAAGGCGACGACCACATAGTTCCAACACACTGAGTATTAGTTAAAACAAACCGACTGAAGTGATTACAAATTTCTATTTGAAATCAACTTTTAATTAATTTTATCATTGCAAAGATAACTTGTTTTTTCATTCAGAAAAACTTAACCCCCATATTTAAATAGAGAAACAGTGGTCAGGGGTTAAATGATCAAGGGGGTCTAGTTTTTCAAACTACGCAGTGTTTTTCTGACAAGCAGATCGACTGTGGTTAAGTCTAATCGAATTTAGTCAGTTTACTGAAGCATTACTCTGGGTAATTTTGCTGTAAACATAAACAGTATTAAATTGAGATGAAAGTATAAAACCTAAGAGGTCTCGCCCAGAACAGTCATATGTAAAAAAAAAAAAAAAAAAACTTTTCCACAGCAACTTTCGCCTATCATTATTTTTTTTAGCACATTCTTTTGCATTTGCATTCTCTCTGAGATCTATGGTAGTTTGAGAACTTAAATTGGCAGCGTTTTCTTGTCTTCAATCAAACTCCGAAGTTCAATCAAGAGGATAGAATGATGTCATCTGTGGACAAGCACGTTTGAAATGTTCAAACTACCATTATTATCTCCGCGAAAAAAACATGTAAATGCAATCATTTTGTCGTCACCTATTTTTGAAGATCAATATTTAAATGAGTCAAGGTTAAATGTTTGAATGTTGTCCGAAAAGTAGGGGAAAATTTCTGTAAAAAATCGGTTATCTTCTTTGAAGCAGCCTGTGTAGCTAAAACACACGGACTTTAACTCTAGTAAGAACATGGACTAATGTATGTTACAACCACACTGGGGCAACACTGTCCTGTCACCGCCTTAAACATATTTTCAGTTTGCTATAATGATTTACTATAATGACGTTGTGTACAAATTTGTTGCCCATTTTGGCGGACACTGTGTAACTCGGTCGCCCTATTCGATATATTTCAAGTTACAAATAAAAGTGTACTTGGATGACAAGGCATAGTATCTTACCCGTTTCGACGTATTTTAGGTCATAACAAATACAACCACACAAGGGCGACAATCTGTCGCCTTTTTGCAACATCTTTTCCGTTTCCTAATGCTTGACTCTAAATCAATCTGCTGCAAACCATATTAAGATTACAGTTTCAATAAGGCGACGACCACATAATTCCAACACACTGAATATTAGTTAAAACAAACCGACTGAAGTGATTACAAATTTCTATTTGAAATCAACTTTTAATTAGTTTTCTCATTGCAAAGATAACTTGTTTTTACATTCAGCAAAACTTAACTCCCATATTTGACTAGAGAAACAGTGGTCCGGGGTTAAATTGATCAAGAATGTCTAGTTTTTTAAACTACGCAGCGATCGGCTGACAAGTAGATCGACTGTGGTTAAGTCTAGCCAAATTTTGTCAGTTTCCTGAAGCATATACTTTTGGTAATTTTGCTTTAAATCGTATTAAATGTACATGAAAGTTTAAAACCTAAGATGTCTTGCCAAGTACAGTTATAAGTAAAAACAAAACAAAACAAACAAACAAACACCCCATCAAACACCCCAACAAACAAACAAACAAACAAACAACAACCCATTTGAACAGCAACTTTCGCCTATTGTTTTTTTTCAGCACATTTCTTTGCGTTTGCATTGTCTCTGAGTTTGAGAACTTTAATTGGCCGACTTCAAGCTGTGTGGCGTCAAGTGGCAGTTATCTAAACTTGTGTATAGATACCGGTAGTTCTTCAAACATACAAAAAACCACTTGTTGAATCATCCAAATAACGGGAAACGTGAAGGGTTCGTCAAACATGATTTCAATTTATATAATATTTGAAAATGTTTCTTTAAATTGTTTCTAATTGTAAAAGGAGTTTAATTCTTTATTGGGAGTAACATTTGAAGATAGTCCTCCTTCATTCATGGTGAGAACAAATTACAAAATAAATAAATAAAAAGTTGTTCGAAATACGTTTGTAGTAAGGCTAGCCTAGGCTTAATTCAAGGCGCTCGCGGCACCCCGGTGGAAAACATTAACAGCAAAAAAGACCAGCGTGAGCGGCGAAGCGCTGCCCCTCGCGCTTGTGGCACAGGTGTATTTTAAACCAAAACCTCGGAAAATTAGATAGAGTGCCAACTCTAAAATGGCCTGTAGTACACATGGCGGTCATTTTTCAAAGTAGCCGCCATTTGTTTTCTTTCAGCAAAATGCTTTTATTAGGATATATCATATTAGCAAGAATCGCAAGAGCAATATTGAGACAAACGAGCCAATATGTCCGGGCTAAAATTGTACGTGGCTCTGGCATTTTTAAAAGATGCCTTTCCCTTTTAGAGGGGATTGCCGCCAGAGGCGGCGCCGGGGTGGCATGGGGGGGGGGTTGCAGCCTCCCTCCTCCCTAAGATGCCCCTTCACCTACCCCCCTCAGCCCCTGCACACTATCCCCCCCCATAAAAAAAAATTAAAAAATGAGATCTGTAATGAAATTTGTGACATGTAACATGTTTTGCAATGTTTCGCTTTTTCTTGAACATAAATATGTTACAGAAGTAATTTAAGTAACATTACGAGTATGGATATTGATCAGAAGTGCTCTACAAGCATGGACTTATTTGACGGATATTAAGGCATACGGTAGTTCGATCTTATACCTTAAAACGCTAAAATCTCAGATAACATTTGAAGATCTGAAAGTAATCAGTCAAACCCTGAAAAATCAAGCACTGCAAATCTGCTGGAGTATCGGTAGCTGATTTAAAAAATACCTTTGCAGCCCAGGGGCTTATTTATTTAGAAAAAAAACTAACGATGAAATTTTACATTTGCTATGTTAAATCTTTCTCCGATCGTGAAATCAATCTTGAAAATCGAAAACAACAACTAGGCCCCCTAAGATTTTTTTCATTCCAGTGCGCCGTTTAAAAAAACAAATAAACAAACATAAAAAATATTTTAAAATCAGTCAGTCCGCTAGTGACTATGTGCTTTAATGGGCGCCTTAAGAGCACTATTCCGCGGTAAGCTTAGCCATGAAAATGGGCCCTCACTGGTAACAATGAAATCTCTGTCTGTAACCCTAATACAGCACTTGTTCCGATCGTAAATTAACAGGGAAGGGGTGACATCTAGAGAAAGTGCACCGTTTACACCACATGTAGTTAAAAAACAAAAGGGCGACACCAAAAAAAGTTATGTTCTAAAAGCAACCATTCAAAAACGAGACAATTACACCAGAAGCTTATCGTTTTCCCAAGAATGTTTTTTAATAAAAAAATTTCAAACAACATCTAAAGTTTTCAAGATATGAACTGTCCACCATTTGCAGCATAAAAATGGAGTCGCCCATTTGCAGTATTCAGTGTTATTATTATTATTATTATTATTATTATTTCCATTAATTGAACATTTGGGCGACATTTCGTACATAAAAAAACCATGTTAGGGTGACAAAAAAAATAGGGCGACATATAACCGTCGCCTTATTATTTCAGCCCATGATTTATCAGTTTTCCCAGCATTGCACAGTTAATTGAAGTAACATGCAGGAACTTTAGGGCCTACTGTTTCTTAAAAGTAAACTAGTTTGGGGGTGCTATCATGAAGTGGGTTTGAGGCGAACTTTGAAAATAGCCGCGGTTATATGTGAGGCCGTATATATTGCAACATTAGGGTGACGGTCACTTTTTGCCCTATAACTCATAAAAATGGAATTATGATTTTTAGTAAATGTGACACATGAAATCAAGCACATATTTGGGAAAACATTTTGACCTTATTACAAAAAAACATAAGCTACAAAGTTGTTTTTCACTTATTCACTTCAATTTTATCGGTCTGTAAAAACATAACAATGCCAATTTACTCGAAGTGCGCCACCAAGTGACAGACGTTTGAGAAACTTTAAGCTGTGTTCGTCGTGTTCGACACATCGTTGGGCCTAGGCTGCGCCGCGCCAGAAGACGTCGTGTGATAATGTGTCTTGTGCTACATTCTTTGTGGAAATCGTAGGTCATCCATATCAAAAATGGTAAGAGTTTAAGATTAGTAGGGCGTATCCTTTTCCCGAGAATAAATCATCGCAATGTTAGCGAGCTAGCTAGATCTAGAGTATTATGAACATGAGAAGTATACTAAAATTGCATCACTGGTAACCAGTAGACAAATTTTCAAGTGTAGTGTACTGCGGACCAGTTGAAAAATCGCACCCCGCCGTATACGAAAATTGTAAATTGTTATGTTTTGCTGCTGGAAAAGATGGGAAATGACTAGCCTTGTATAGCACATGGAGATCGGTGGTTGTTTCTACCTCCGAGTCCATGGCGGTTCTACCGCCATAATAATTAATAACTTAGTGTTTATGCGAACGTGTAAGGCCTCCAGGTCTAGGAAATGACTTGCCAATGAAATAAAAACATGGTCGATTTGTAGGTTAATTTGAAAACTGTCTGGACTAGACCAAGTTATGTCTGGACACAAGTTGCGTTAAAAGATTTGTTTTGATTTGCTTTACGTTGCGAAATCACTTCATTGCATGTTGCATTTAGGCATAGATACTTAGCATTGTATTGTAATGTATTGCGAAAAATTAGTATACGTGAATGTGAACAATTTAATAAAAAAATTACTTTTTCAATTTAATTTTTACTTCTTTTGAACATTTTTTTGTGCAGTTCCCTGCTCTATGGATTGATGATAGGATGGGAGCTCACAAAAGTCTTGAGAAAGTTTGATCAAGGAGCATAGTTAACCATATGTCGACAACTCTGAAGTTACGCTAGTCATAGTTGAACTAGTAGTTGATGATTTACAACTAGCTGAGGCTGATCCTATTGCTGCCATGCTTACCAATAGCCAAGCACAGAGCAGAAGGGACCAGTTATCAATCAGAAAAATTATAACCTTGATTTTGCCAACTTCTAATTCCCTTGGTAATGGTTGCGTTAACATGACATACAGTCATTCGTACTAAGTGCGCATGCCTTATGTAAGTCACTAACCCAACCACAAGTCAACCACTGGTCCTTGATCTAACTTTCCCAAAGCTGTCACAGCTTCCTAACGCTTCTGTTACATACACTGCTGTCATGGTTTTCATGAGTGGCGAATCACAGAGATCAAACTACCTACACATTTTTTTGCAGTATTTAAATATTCAAACGGTTGGTGTGCACTTTTGCATGATACAGGGAAAAGCTAGTTGATAAATTTTATACAAATGGTATTCTCTTTTCAGATTGGCAAGCAGCTTTCATTAGCCATCCGGAAGAGTTGAAAATCTCACAGCAGGTGCAGATACATGTAAAACCCACATGATACGCATAAAGTTCACATAACTGACAAATCCAATGATCAACAAGGTATACGTATTTCTAATTACATGTAACGCAAGTGTGATACATTATACAGAGATAGGGAAGGCAATTTCAGTAGATTTCAGTAGATTTTCTTATAGAGGTGGCCTTAAATGTACAACGTGCTCCCCCTCCAATCCACGCCCGCCCTCAGGTTAAGCCACTGTATTATAATGGGTGGAACAAAGTCATGGAATATTAACAAAACATTGAAGAAAAAGGAAGATTACAGTCAATAAAATCTTTTGAAAGGTCAATAAAAACCAAAGTAGCAATATTGATGTAATTCAACATATTGATTTGAAGATTAACCTTTTAGTGAGACATTGAAGTCCATTGATTTCCATTTATGGGTGTACTGAATACAAGTCTTATATATGTTAAAAATATTATAATTAATCTTTAGAAAATGAACATGTAACAATTTACAGTCAAGTGTCAATTTATGTGCAATCTTCTTGTAGGTAAGAATCATCCTGACCTGTTTTGTCAAGATTTATACTTGATGTTCACCTGTTATTTCAAGAAAAGGAGCAGACAACAGGCTTAAAAGAGACAACATGAAAACCTTATCACTTTTTAACAACTACACATGGATAGACGATCAAGACTAGAATATAGATTTAATTATTTAATTGAAAAAAGTTATAATGGCCTTATGTTTCGACCCTAGCGGAGTCTTTCTCAAAAAATTAGCATTTTGGAAAAACTCAGCTAGGGTCGAAACGTTAGGCCATTTTTTCATATTTATATCATAGGTCATTTTGGTTGGTAAGCAGTTTGCCACAGCTAATTTTATTTAACACACACAAAATCACTGATATCCCAAACATGAATGACTTGCTGCTTTCTTGCCAAATTGTATACAATTTTGTTATAATTTGGGGGTGATCAAAATTCTGTTGTGTATTTGAAATGTTAAATGTTTACTACTACAATTTATTGATTAGAACTGCATGCTGGGAGTTTTTGAAAATAATTTAATTGAAGGCAGAGCATGTCACACATGTAAGTATTTTTTAATTGTATGTTTCATAGTTTACCATATTACATGACTCTAAGTTTAAACCATTTTATTGACTTGGAAATTTGTTGGAATTTTGTGTGACATTTTTGTTTTTTCTGGTTACATAGAGTTAGTGATTTAAATGGGCTGTCATCACAATCATAGTCTGCATGTTTCCTGGTCCAGAGAATATGAACTCTCAACCATTTACTGCATACGCGCGCGTTGACTGTTTCATTCTTAAAGGGTATCACCATTATTATACTATGATGATGCGAACGCCATCACGTGCACGTGTGCAGTAAAAGGGTGAGAGTTCATTATTCAGTGTCGAGCCACAGACTCTGTGATCATGATGACACAGCCCCTTTAATAGCACGGTATTTATTAAGGCATGAATAAATATCCAGGTGGAGCTTTCGGGCTTTATTTATCTTGTTTGATTTTTAAGTAAATCTACATGTATACTGCATTATTCTTTGACTTCATGGTCTTGTTTATTTTAAGTGACATAACTTGTTTACGTTCACAGTATTGCGTAAATAAATTTGAAGTTGAAAACACATAATACTCTCCTCAAATGTTATACTTTGACCTCCTTGTGTTTTGGTTTTTGTTCTGAATATAATTTGATTGCCGTACACAAACCAGACATTTGTTTGATTGTGAAAACCGAACAATGTTGACAGTTAATGGTCTCAAAATAGTGTACATTAATAAGTGAACATAAACAAATATATATATATTTTTTATATAAAAATCAGCAATGTAAACGTCTCCGTAATGGTTTGACATAATCTTAAACAAGGCACATTTAAAACTTCAACAAAGTTGAACGCACATCAAACTGCAAAAGAAAATGGTGAATCAGTACTTTTGCCGAATGTGTTAAAAGACATGATATAAACGTTTATCAAGCAGCTGTATAACAATTATTCGAACGAAAAGTATAGACGATAACATAGTTAACGATTTCCCTTTATCTCTGACCCCCCCCCCCCCTCCCCATTGATAAGGCCAGGGCGCATGTTACAGGGCCTATATTGAATACGTAAGATACATAACAGTCTACCTATTGTGTGGAATTAACACCCTTATTGTCGTCAACAGCATGCAGTGGTACAAATAATACAATACAATGTAGACATATTATAACTGTCTCCCCATTGCGTGGAATAATAATTATACTCATTGTTGTTTAGGAACTGGGAAGGCCAGGTACAAATCAAGGTGCTTACCAATAAAAAATATTGGTCTTATTGTATGGAATAGTACCTTCCACTGTTGACTTGACACAGGTCACGTGGTCGGTATTTAACGACACATCTTATTGCCATTGCCATTGTCCTAAACACATCGAACGCTCGATCCAGGCAGCTCATTCCATAATGCTTAGCTGGACCATGCCACACATTCTAGAGGGGTGTCAATAGGGGGTCAGTGACTTGGTCAGGAGGGGTGCGAAAAAAAAATCTGCCAGTAGTTGCCTTTGTGTAAAAAATTGATATGTCAATTGACAATGGAACTTGTCTCTGAGAGAACCCGATGCACAAGTGGAACCATCTGTTGAGTTAGAGTAGATCGGCCTACAACATTGCCGACGACTCCTGGGCGACATGCACAACCCATCCAACTTCCAGACATACTGTCTCAGCTTGGTAAACAGTGGATGCAATTAATTGCTGACAAACTCTAATTTGCGGCATGTTTGGACGAAAATGGTAAAAACGTTATTACATAAGTAATGCCAATATGCGCATAATACCATACGCAACAATAAAATGTAGACACATAACTGTCGCCCTATTGTGTGGAATAATAACCTCATTGTTTTTGTTAACGGCAGTGATGCAAATGTTATAACGTGCGTAATAAAATATCAATAAAATGTAGACACATAACTGTCGCCCTATTGTGTGGAATAATAACCTCAATGTTTTTTGTTAACGGCAGTGATGCAAATGTATAACGTGTGTAATAAAATATCAATAAATGTAGACACATAACGGTCGCCCTATTGTGTGGAATAATACCCTCAATGTTTTTGTTAACGGCAGTGATGCAATTGTTATAACGTGTGTAATAAAATATCAATAAAATGTAGACACATAACTGTCGCCCTATTGTGTGGAATAATACACTCATTGTTGTTAACGGCAGTGATGCAAATGTTATAAACGTGTGTAATAAAATATCAATAAAATGTAGACACATAACTGTCGCCCTATTGTGTGGAATAATAACCTCATTGTTGTTAACGGCAGTGATGCAAATGTTATAACGTGCGTAGTAAAATATCAATAAAATGTAGACACATAACTGTCGCCCTATTGTGTGGAATAATAACCTCATTGTTGTTAACGGCAGTGATGCAAATGTTATAACGTGTGTAATAAAATATCAATGAAATGTAGACACATAACTGTCGCCCTATTGTGTGGAATAATAACCTCATTGTTGTTAACGGCAGTGATGCAAATGTTATAACGTGCGTAGTAAATATCAATAAAATGTAGACACATAACTGTCGCCCTAGTGTGTGGAATAATAACCTCATTGTTGTTAACGGAAGTGATGCAAATGTTATAACGGGCTAGTAAAATATCAATAAAATGTAGACACATAACTGTCGCCCTATTGTGTGGAATAATACCCTCTTGTGTTAACGGAAGTGATGCAAATGTTAACGTGGCTAGTAAAATATCAATAAAATGTAGACACATAACTGTCGCCCTATGTGTGGGAATAATAACCTCTTGTTGTTAACGGCAGAGTGATGCAAATACCACGCACGTCTTCCTATAGTGTTAGAAATAGTATCCTCGTTACGTTATGTAAGGGAATTCATTGAGTGATGCAAAAATTGTTACAGCGGGCAAATAATATAATGCCCGTTGTTCATTATTGATAAATAAAATGGCAATATAATGTAAACACATAACTGTCTTTAAGTTTAATAATTAATAGTGAAGAAATATCCGAATTAGCGGATACGGCCGTCAATTCGGAGTACGGCCTTATATATCTGTCTAGCTTAGCCTTATTAACCATCCCTTTTTCTGACTTGCTCCCGCAACTTTCTGCTAAGTAGTGAATTTTCGCTTACTGGTGAACGTCAACTTTTAGCCAATACTCGTTTTGCGGCCAGCTCTCCATATCCCCCTCGACCCCCCGCGTCGCATAGTTAGTGTACATGATAGGGTACACGAACATTGTTAGTAATGTACACTTTTTGTACATACGCCCCATTGACTCTGCACACACTGTAACTACTAGTAGTATACTACTAATGTATTATTGTAGTACCATGCCACCATGCCGGCCATCGATGATCGTGTGTGTGTGAGGGTGGTGATTAAGTACTGTGTGCGTAGGGCCTATACCTTGTGCTGGTCTCGATCTACCAACCTGAGAGAGGTCTACACGTTGTGTTTTTCTGACTTTTGTTTGTGCAACAATTAGAAAGGGGACACAAGTCAAGAAGTGTTGAAAGTTAATACTGGACCAGGTAAGGTAGTTATTATTTCTAGATGGGTTAAATTTATCGTTAAACTTTTAAGTTTTAAACTTTAAGGAAATTTAAAGTTCACACAAAAACTCTTCTGGAATCTTCTATTCTAAGAGTTCTAAATAAATATTAAATAAAGGTTACTTGTTAATGTTAGTGTTGCATGTACTGTGTTGTAATTGTATGTAAGTATGGTGGTGCCTAAACTTAGAAAGTGTTAAGCCTATGCTATTTTTATTGTAACTGCAGCCTATAGCGTAGGCCATCTACTGGTCTGACGCCAAGGGACCATGACTGATGAGTGTAATAAGTGTCTAGGGCTTTTACTTTAGCTTTTTGGACTATGATATGATTTGGATGATGATTGAATGATTGATATTGGTTGATAAAAAAATGATAGTTTCATGCTAAAGATTTATAGAGTTAATAATATAAAGTGTTTATTACTTAAAACAAGTACATAATAAATAGAATCGATCATCATCGTGATCATATGGCTCTGTCAGTGTCATACTCTCTGTACATGGGGGCCATATTTTTATGTTACAGTTACATTATGGAGTTCTCACAAACCTTCTGTTCTGTTACATTATAGGCCTAGCCCTAGAGACTTTGGGCAAGTGCAGAATTACTCCTTGAACTATGATTTGAGGTTCTACAATCTTGAGTTAAAAGCTGTGCAGTGACATTGGTATTAGATTGAAAATATAAATGTCTGCAGATGTACACTTACCTTAAATAATATAGATGGTCATGGTAGAAAACATTAACACACTTTGTACATGCAAGGCTGTACTTTTTGAGAAATGGGTAAAACAACTACTTTTGATTTCATCATCAATAATAATTTTGTATTTTATGTTTTTCGGTTTTGCAGGTTGCAATGAAACTTCGTTTAAGATCATCTCTTCGCAGAACAGGCAAAAATGGCAAACAATTTTGTTTTCAGCAGGAAGACCAGCCTGGATTTATAGTGCGACATATCAACAAATTCATTGGTAGGTAATAGACTAATCAGGACCCCCCTACTGCCCACATGGATAAAACGATATTACATGCAGGCTGCACCTCTTTTTTGCTTCACTGCTTGATTCAGACAAACACACACTTATTTGTGTGATCGGACAACTGTGATTGGTCTATACATCAATACTACTCAAAGTCTTCCATGCGTATCCTGTGGCTTTGTTTCATCAACCACGCAAACATTTATGTTGGACATGGAGGCAGAGAAATCCAAGTGCATCAATTTGGTATATTAACACTAAATGGATACAAACTGGTGTATTTTAAAATTAAATTCAAGAGGACAAGATGTAGTCAAGTTTTTTACCCAATTGTTTTAAGACATTGTATACTTCAGTCAGTTAATGTTTAATGTACTATGTGTAAGTAACATAATTAACAAAAGACAGAAAGGCTACCATAATTCAGTTCATCTAGAACTGTTCCAACTTCAATGACCCCATTAATTATAGTTGTGAAAAGGGGGAAACAAACAAAAACATTTTTCTGGATGTTTCGATACATATAATGCAAAATGTGTCACATACAAAGACAACCAAAACTTGACAGTGACTAATGTCTTTGTTATATAGGAGTTTTAACAGTGTAATTATAGCAGGGTTAAAGGTCAACACATTTTGTGTAAGTCAAATAATTTACCCATCGCAGTATTATCTTCTTTGGGTGAAAGACTAATAAAAACAAATTAAAGAAAGCAGTAGAAGAGACCCGTATTCTCATATCATAAAATTTAACTCTTCAAAATTATACACAAATCCATCGTTGCTTGCAGGAAGTGGTGTTTTTGCAACGAAAAGGTTCTCAAGAAATGACTTCCTTCTCGAGTACCGGGGAGAGCTGATCTCTAGAAAAGAAGCCTTGAACGTGAAAGCAGATACACTATAGCTGATGGAAGTTTTTTGTACTTTTTCAAACAAAACTCCAAAACAAAATGGTTAGTCTTATTAAGTTATAATTTGAATTTGAAAACACAGTCAACCTATTCAGCGTATAAAAAAGGTTCTTTTCCTTCTTCCCCCACCCTCTATTTCATGTAAAGCCAACAGATATGCAAATCTTCAATTATTATTTGTGTCCAGTGCAAAGTGTATGTAATAGCAGATGCATGTAAGGGTAAATAACTATTGAAAAATTATACTAGCATTAATATAGCATCTTTTCTAAAGGATACAAAACACTCAGAGGACAGCCAAAAAGACCTTACAAAAATCAAGACAAAACAATAATTGGAAATGGAACTCATTTCAGTTTGCTGTTTGTATGAAGGGAACTTTGTAACAGTTATAAGAGTCTTTGATTTTCAGATGAAATCAACAAAATAATTGTTTTGAAATATTGTTCTTGTATTGTAGTTTGGATGCAACATATTCAAGTTGCATCGGAAGAATGGTCAATGATGCAGTTGCCCCCAAAGCCAATTGTAAAATGGTAGCTGTTAATGATGGCAAGAATCCACATCTTTGCTTATTTGCTGTTCGAGACATTGAAGTCTGGGAAGAACTTCGGTTTGATTATGGTGTACCCAACTTGCCATGGAGAAAGGTATTGTTAAGTATTAGTATGGTTTTGTTTTTAAAATGTTGTTTTTAAACCTATATTTTAAGAAAATTAGGAAAAACAAACTTGCTGAAGACCTTGTATAAATTTCATGGCTCTGCTTACCACAGAATTCTGAGTTTACAGTGCCTGTAAAGCGCATGATTCTATTGGCCGAATGCCGGAATTCCTTGGTAAGCAGTGCCGTAAAATTGGACCCTTTTATAAAAGGCAGGACAAATTAAAACCCCATTGTTTTGTGCATAGATGTCCCAAATGTAACATGAAAGTTGAATAAGACCTTGGCCTTGTATCGTTATTCACTTTATACTCGTATTCCTGTAGTAAAATTGTATTCATATTTTCTACATAAAATGGGCACTGGTTCCACTGCTGGTTCAGTGCCCTTTTAGCTAAAACATTTGAACATGTTGTCAATACTATGTTAGAATTCATATAGTGTGTAATGTGTTCTAATTCTCTAAGTGGGTATAACGCTGCAAGCAGCATTGATTAAAGATGATTTGATACTTATTAAACCCTCCTTTGCATTCCATTTGACATAATAGTCAGATAATGATTTATGTTATCCAGGAAATGCAAAGTGCATTTTTAAAAGGTCCTTGCTGGATAAGCGCACAAGTTCTTAATGCGTAATATTCACGTTCAATCTCTTCCATCACTTATTATGAAAATGCTGCTCTTTGTCAGTCTTGAGAAAAAGATATTGTGATACTGATTTCTAAAAAAAACAAATATTGTTTTATTACTGTTGTTCTTGTTTATTATTAACTAGATGGGGCAGATGCAGGAAAAGCATAATGACTACCTTGACAAGCTCACTTTCTGTGGACTGAAAAAGGTACATCATGTTTTCAATTTAGTGAACAAGCAATTCAACATTATTTCTGAAATAAAACAGTCAAGATTTCACAGCATGATTTATTATTGTCCCATTGCAATCATGTACTTCCAATTTGTATTACCTCAATACAAATTCTGCCATTGTCAATATATTTTTTAATTAATTCCTTTTGCCTCAGGATTATTTGATGCATTTACCATCAATTTAATAATGAAAATCAACAAATGTAGTTATGTATAAAGATCATTTACCTATTTACTAAAAACCAGAGTCAACATTACTTCTGAAAACAAACAATCTGTGAAATGTCAAGGTAAATATATACAATAAGCTCATGGTGTTGTCTCAGTTATTTCCGACACGGCTATGACAAGAATACATGTATAACACAAATTTCAAATGTAAGAAGTTACATTTTGTGCAATTGAGATTTTGCTGGGTGCCTAACAATATAAGCTTGCCAATTCCTATCTCCTTAATGCTAATGATTATGGTGTTTATTTGTGTTACTTCATAGAATTCTGCAGCTGATGATGTCAACAAGTGTTCCCCAAAACACAACTCACAAGTTGATGACTCCGATACTACACGTGATGACAGTGATGACAATGATTACATTCCCGATAGTGAAAATGAAGAAATAGAAAGTGACTCCAGCGACCAGCTTTGTGGATTAAGAGGTATACTTGTTTAATTTTTTTTGTTTACAATTGCTTGCTTTTGGTTGCATTGAAACTTTTTGGAACAGCCGATACTTCACTTGTTTTTTAATTTGTTAGACATCAATCAAGACTCAACATTTATGTGGCACTTTTTATCTCAAAGAATCAAGGTAATAAAATTACTAAATGAAATATTCAAACTGCTGCGTAAAAATGCCCCAAAAAGATGACTATATAATACCAAAACACCTTTATATCTGAGATCAACTAAGATGTGGCTACAATGTCTGATTAAGTAGCTATAAATAATACTTGTTTATAAATCCATATTTCCACAATCCTCCATGCTTCAGGGTTTTCTTAAATTATAGTTTTGAATAGATACGAAATGTTATCTCTGACGAGGTTGATGGGTGATACACCATTTTTGTTACAATAATCAACCCTTTCCTCAATTAAACAATGTTCAACTCTTTACCATGGCACTATTTGTGTGACTAATTTCTTTGTTGATCCACAGGTGCAGCAAAACAATCCATGTTTCAAACTAATGAGGTAGGTATAAATACTTAAAAGTGTTAAATGCAATGTACGACTATGGTGAGATGAGCAAAGGAAAATAGTGTTAAACTATATTTCTCCACAAAAGACAGCACATTTATTCAACAGTATTCAGTTCAGAAGATTCTCAAACTTAATGTGATAAGACATTTTGTTTTATTACTGAATTAAAAGGTCCTGATCCACAATCCTTGTTTATTCAATTTATATTTAGCATGTTAAAAATGTTCTTAAATTGTGATAATGTTTCCAAACATCTGGAGAAGTCACATAAATAGTTGATTATATTGGAAACTAGTATGTGTTTTTAAAATCAACCGAAGGTTGTTTTATTACTTTTATCAGGAGAGCTCCATTGAATTAGAAATTTTTCTTGAAAAAGGATGTGTGATTCCTGCTGAGTTTTTTCAGATGTTACTTTTTGAAAGTAGTTTTTTGTTATGGATGATCTCTCGTGCAAAAGCCTTACAGATCAAAATCATAATGTTTGAATTAGTTTAATTTTTTGTATGTATGCAACTTACCGCATTATGATTCGTTTTGGTTTTGTGGTTTTGTGTTGTTGACAAAACCCTTTGTAATAAGCAAACTGAAAGGTGACATTTCAACCCAAACCATCAAGGCTAATACATGTACTAAGAATTTAAGCTTTCTACTGAAGTTACCAATTGTCAACTAGATGATTGTTGTGATCATGTTATTTTAAAGCAGATTCTGCAGATGATCAGGATGTGAAATTCACCTAGTGAAGGCGACCTTCATACCAGCGTCAACATTACTTCTGAAACCAAACAACCTGTGAATATCAAGGTAATATATCTGACATGCTTAAACAACCTTTTTCTTTTCCACTTTACAAATGCTTTGGCTTTCAAACTGTTCATTTCTGAGATAACATTATCCCTTACATGTCAAATTAAAATTGTCTTCGTTCTTTGGAGCTGTGATAATATTTTCACAATTTCTACAGACACTGTGAACTTGGAATATTATTTCAGAACAGGAGGTTACAAGAGAGAATGTTGTGGTGATATACCCAATATACCCACAACAATGCAGGACTCATACATTGTGTGAATTATTTGGATATTACGGACGTACTTGACATTGCCGGATAGCCCATGATCAGACATTTCCAAAAGTGTCACACTCGTCCATGTCCCCCCATACTGTGGGTAGTCCATTTGTGGATCTTTAACCAACTCGGAATCCTTCCACAAGATAGATAAGTAATGCAGGAGATTAAAAAAAATCACTCCTTTTTTGACTTTTTATTTTACTCCATATACCAACTTAAACCATCCTGGAACAAATCAGATAAAGTGTAAAACAGTGTAGTACAGTTATGTTTGACTCAACAGTAAATTTGCCCTTTGATTTTGTTTGCTTTCTGTAGCCCACAAGAAAAAACCTCGCAGACCTTGCCCTTACTGCGGAATAATGCAAGCCCGGCTGAACAGACACATGCAAAGCAAACACAAAAAGGAGGAGGCAATAAAACATGCCCAAAAGTTGCCACAAAGGGAGCGTGAAAGAGTTTTCAGGAGGTTACGTCTACAGGGTAATTTAACTATAACAAAGAGCTCATCAAAAATGGAGATTCTAGTAGATTGTTGACACAAAGGTCACAGAAACCTGATACCAAGTTGGTCATTTGCAGCAGTTGCAATGGGTTCTACAATAGGCACTTTTTCTGGAGTCACAAGCAGAATTGTAACAGAGATTCTGTGCAGTCTGCAACCCCATTACCAACACCACTTCTGAAACCATATCCTAGGTTGTAACCAGTGAATTCAAAGAAGATATTCTAAGTGGTTTCCAGGAAGATGATATTGGCAATCTGTGTAGAAGTGATCATCATATTTGCATGTTTGGGGCAAGAATTTTTGACAAAATGAAGCGCAAGCAGGATAAAAAGTTTGAAGTGCGGAGGTCTGTGATGACTGACATGAGGCGGATGGCCACACTGTTTCATGAATTCAAATTGCTCAACCCCAATCATGATTCCGAATCATCAGCCGAGATGTTTGATCGAAAGAATTTTGACACATTGCATGAAGCAATAAACCAGGTCACACAAAAAGACCCAAGTTCAGAACCTGGCAACCACTCAACTCTCAAGGCTGGTTTGAAAATCAGTATTTCTATCTGCTGAAAAAAAATGGCAAAGGTGTTGAAAGGATCATATCTGGTCA